>NW_015165238.1:219632-274941 GCF_001447785.1 Gekko japonicus | reverse complement strand
GCTTCAGCTCGGCCTCTCCATCCACTCTTTCTTCAGACTTCTCGGTGGTCTTCTGGAGTTGACGGGCCATTCGTCGCGCTGACCGCAGCGTGGCTCCAGCTCCGCCCCAGGCTCCGCTGCGCCCGCACCGCCGGGCCCCCCTGCCTCCCGGCTCCGCCTCCGCCGCCGGTCCACCGCCCGATGCCACATCTTTTCTCTACTCTCCACTCACCACCTCGCCTGCCGCCGCCACCACACACCGCTCCGCCACCACCATCGCTCGCCGAATCACCGCTGCTGGGGTCCCACCCCACCTCCCAATGGAGGAGGGTGCTCCCTGCCTTCTAAGGCAGGTACCCATTCATCTACTCGCAAGTTGTTAAGGCTTTCGAACCGCTGGGTGGGCGGGAGCTGGGACTAGGGCCAGGTGCTCACTCCAGCTGTGGTGGGTCTCGAATAGCCTACAGGCTGTTCGCTAAGCTTGTTCATGAAATACACTACATATTCACAAAATTGGAAGGGGACCTTGACTCACTGTGGGCCCTGTTTGTGGGCTTACAGGATGGGGAGAGGCAGTAGGGCAATGAATGACCATGGTGGCCACTTCCTTCAAGGCAGGGCAGGCTGCATGGGCAGCTTGGAGGCCAGGTGGCAGCAGCGGTGGGAAAACCTGGCCCTCCCCTTTCGTGGTGGGTCTATGATGGGGCCTGAAGAAGACACAGGGGAGGGGGGAGGGGATGGACCACTGTGGGCAATAAAGCATGCCACACCACTCAGCCTCCTCAGTTGGCCACGCGGGATCATTTGCCAACCCATCCCTCCCTATGTTTTGTTCATGAAGGGAAGAAGAATTCTGGGGTTTGTAGGTGTCTCCACTGAGGAGGTTACATTATTGGAAGCATGGAAGCATTCTTGTTCACAATGATTTCTGCTTTATTCTTTGTCACAACTTATGGCAGTATCAACATGGGGTCAGATCCATTTTAGGAAAACCAACCTTTATGCCTTTTTCCCTGCATGTGGGGATCCCCTTAAGGGATCTTGGAGTGAGGGCTTTCAGGGGCATGCCCAGCTCAGGGGCTGCCAAGGGGGCATGCCCAGCTTGGGGGTTGCTAACAGGTTACCCTCACACTCAGATGGCGGGGGAGACTGCTTAGCTGCAATTGTCCTTGTGGTATCCAGCAACCTGCCATTCCATGCTTCTCCCCACCTCAGCAAGTGGGCTAGGTGGGACAGGGTACATCAACTGGCAGGTGGGTCAATCAATGACAGGATCCAGTGGACCCATGCTGTTCCAAGGTTTCTTACAGCTGTAACCAATAAAGGATGTGGCCAATTTATTCCACATTCTATTACAAAAATACTCTCTCTGTGTGGTTTTATTAGTGGGTAGTTATAAAGGGGTCCTCGCATTCGCTGCCCTCTCCCCTTCTTTAGGGACTGGAACTGCAATGACTTTTGATTTGGACATTCTGGGTAGGATCCAAGCAGGTTTCCCACCATAATGAAGTGAGGAAGGATGTGGTGGTGACTGTGGACCCTTTGTGGACAAAAGTTATGTGTGGCAGGGGCCTCAATAAAGAAGAAGAAGAGATTGGATTTATACCCCGCCCTTCACTTGGAGTCTCAGAGCGGCTTACAAACTCCTTTCCCTTCACCTCCCCACAACAGACACCCTGTGAGGTGGGTGGGGCTGAGAGAACTCTGACACAAACTGCTCTTTTTCAAGGACAGTTGTGCCAGAGCTTGTGACTGACCCAGGTCACATCAGCAGGTGCAAGTGGAGGAGTGGGGAATCAAACCCGGTTCTCCCAGATTAGAGTCCACGCACTTAACCACTACACCAAACTGGCTAAAGGGGGAGATTTGGCAAATTTTAGCAAAATCTCCTTGATTACAAATTTGCCTTTTTTACCAGAAACACTACTCCTAAACAATTGGTCAGATCCACAGTGCAACAAGAGTAAAACTGTTCTGATCCACACTTAGCCATAGCCAGAAATACCATAGCCACGACATGGCTAGACAAACTTCCCCCCCATGCAAAATCTTATTTGGGACCACTTCATTATGTCCAAAATATGACTTAGCACACTCAATCTCTCCTCCAGGAAATTTGAAGAAAAATTTATAGCATCATGGTATTCACTCATTAACTATATGGTTGAATTTGATGTAATTCCCGCAAATCCTTTATACAAATCAATGATATACTTTTGAAACTTAAACCCGAAACATTATTTGGCTTAGATTTAAGATAATATCTGAAGTTATTTTCAGAACACTGATTTAAAATTTGCCTGTAAAGGTATGTATTTATTATACGAGTGTTGCCTTCAGAGATGTTTTGTAATGTGTAACATAGTCCTCTGGTGTCTTCAGCCTGAGAAGTTAAGCATTAATATTTTTGCTAACCTATTTTTGTACGTCATCTGCAGACATCTATTGTACTTACCTTGTATTGTTATTAAATTCTTAAATAAAAATTATAATTAAAAAAAAACTGACTGGATTCATTTTTGTTCATTGATAAAACAGATTGAGGTCCTAAAGACATTCAATATAGTTTAACTCCACTTTTTTTATCTTTGATAAATGAGCACATTTTAGCAATCCAGTAAATGCTTTATGGTTTTTTTTCCCAACTGAGGATCCAAGACATTTTCCAAATTTACCAATTTGTCTCAACTACAGTTTCCAATTAGCTACAAACATATAATGAATCCCTTAGATATTTCTGGTAACATTTCTAGCACATGACATTAAATTGTTACAGGAAATATAAAGCCACAAACTGGGGATATTGATTCTGTTGCAGATTGACCAAAGTCACATTGCCTATTGAATACTCTGCATTTCCCCCCTAATACTGTAAGGATGTTTTTCTCAAGAAACATCAATTACTTCAAGATTAGATGCAAGCTGATGGAGTCTGGATATTTTAAACTTCTAGAAATTGCACTTGAGAAGCTAGCATTATGCCCAGAAAGGTATGCTTAATCAATAATTTTAAACACAAATGTCTTGTAAGGTAAAGGTAAAGGTTTCCCTTGCTCAAAAGCTAGTTGAATCCAACTCTAGGGGGCAGCACTCATCTCCGTTTCCAAGCCAAAGAGCCAGTGCTGTCCAAAGGCTTCTCCATGGTCATGTGGGGGGCATGACTAAATGCCAAGGCGCATGGAATGCTGTTACCTTCCCACCATAGCGGTACCTATTTACTTGCAATTTCTTGCTTTCAAACTGCTAGGTTTGCAGGAGCTGGGGCCAGAGACAGGAGCTCACTCTGACATGTGGCACTAGGGTCTCAAACTGCCGAACTACAGACCTTCCAGTCTGCAACTCAGTGTCTCAACCTCTGAGCCACCGCGGCCCCTAAATGTGCAATGTATTTATTATGATGGTCAAGATCCAGTTATCTACTCATATGAGAGAGCTCTCATTTCTTCTGACCCCCCCTTCCCCAAATCCCCTGAAATCTCCCATGCCTTTGATATTCATATGTTCCTTTGACAAGGGTGTATTTTCAGGAGGTTCAAGGGGCAGCAACATGAGATGTAGGCCGGACACCTAACAATATAAGCAGAACTCTGATCATTGTTCTCTAGATCCAAGCCTCTTATTCTTGATAATGTATATCTACAACCAAGGGCTTATGGGGTAAAAGGGTTTTTAAGAGTTTCTACTTTGCTTTTAACATTCCATCAAAGATTGTTTGTTTAGAAGAGAATGCATTTGTATGCAGATCAAAATGTCTGCTAAAAGCTGGCCATTAGTATGCTGTACCACTGGTGATATACAGCCCCGTAGCCAGGATTTGGGGGGGGGGGTGCCAGGGTGCTGGTACATGGAAGGGCACAACTATTTAAATTAAATTGAATTAGCAGTGCCTCCACCCCACTGGAATCTTCCCCCAGCTTAAGGTCTCCCTTCCCTCCAGGCACCGAGAGGAGGGAGAGTAGTAGTAGCTGCTTTCCTGGCCCTTCTTACTTGGCAAACCAGGCCAGTATTGTTGAAACCATGCCACTGCTGAGCTGGCCTGAAGTGATTTCACTAACCCTCCTTTCTTCCTCCTTCCATAGGGAGAACTGCAGGAAGGAAGGAGGGTTAGAGAAATCGTTTCGGGCCAGTGGCAGTACGGCTTAAGCAATACTGGACCAGCCTGCCAAGCAGGAAGAACCACAGCCCCCAACGCTCCCCCCCAGTCTTAAGCCACAATCTTAGCTGCATGCTGTGCCAGAATGACGGTTCGGGACAGCAACCCTCCTTCCAGAGTGACACATGACTAACATTGTGGTTTAAGATTGAGGTGGGGGCATTGGGGTGGGGTGGGGCTCTGAAGATCTGGTAGGGGGCTCAGCCCCTAAAGCCCCATTGCTGGCTATGGCCCTGGTGGTGTATGATCTATTGCTCTCCCTGACTTCGGCCATCTGTAGTGCATAGAGGTACATTGAAAGTGTACATGGCAGCTATAAGCAGATCTTCTTTCTGACTTTCAGAGGCATGCTAAAAGCCAATGAAGATTAAGTTTACTGTGGAGCAGTGACCTCATCTGACTGTCTCTATGCAATGCCACCTACATGATTAAGGCAACACAAGCTGTGACACCTTGGATTAAAATAAAGTTTAAAAAATGAACTGAAATTTTATTATTTTAAAATATCCGTATAGTATCCTATTACCCTAATACAAGTAACATTGTAAATACTGAGAACCTAAGAAAAGTAAAAGACCCCCCTTCAATAACAAAAAACAACAACAATTTAGTAGGCTGGGCACACTGTTTAAGACAATTGGGTAATCTGGACCCACCTAGATTTTCACCCCTGCCTACAGCCTATTAGAAATGTGTGGCTTCTTTCCTCACCCAAGAAACTCTGTTACTCTTATGAAAACTCATTTGGCTTCCTCAAAATTCTTCAACTATTGTCCAGAAGTATCTTCAGAATTTGCTTTGGTAATCCCTCGGGTATGGCAAATGTTTGAGACTTTGATGATTACATTCCAGAAGAATTTGCTTTGAATTTTGGTGTAGAATTCTATGATCTTGCATCTTATTTCCAATGTTTCTTACAGATTCCACCCAACACAAATATTTTAAAGAGACATTTAAAGAGACATTTAAGGCTAGCATTATACTTGCACTTCTGTGTCTACCATTTCAACATGATAAATGCAACAGCAACTCAAGGACTGAGGAACCAAACAGATCTCACAGAATTTATCCTCTTGGGAATCAATGATGTGCCTGAATTACAGATATTCTTCTTTTCGGTCTTTCTCCTAATCTACACAGTGACAATATCTGGAAACCTTCTCATAGTGGTCCTTATTGCATGTGATCAGCATCTTCACACCCCCATGTACTTCTTCCTGGGGAATCTTTCATGTCTAGAAACCTTCTACAGCACAACTATTCTACCGAGGATGATCACAGCCTTCTTAACAGGAGACAGAACCATTCCTATTTGGGGCTGCTTTTTACAATATTATTTCTTTGGATCCCTCGTGGGTTCAGAATGTTATCTGCTGGCTGCCATGTCTTATGATCGCTTTTTAGCAATTTGCAAGCCACTTCATTATTCAGTCTTAATGAATAATACACTTTGTGTACAGCTTATTATGACCTCATGTTTCAGCTGTTTTCTGCTTAACTCCATAACAACATATCTGATGTCTCGGTTATCATTCTGTGGTCCTCATACACTTGACCATTTCTTTTGTGATTTCACCCCAGTGATAATGCTTGCCTGTGAGGACACTCGTAGGATGGAATTGATGGCTTTCAGCCTCTCTTCCTTGATAGCTCTTGTTCCATTTCTTTTGACCCTGATTTCTTACAGTTTTATCATCTCCACTATTCTACGAATACCCTCGACCACAGGGAGACAAAAAGCCTTTTCCACTTGCTCCTCCCACCTTACTGTAGTTACAGTTTTCTATGGGACCCTTGTGATTGTCTACATGATTCCCAAAAATGACACACTGAAAGAGCTCAACAAAGTTTTCTCTGTCTTTTACACTGTTTTAACTCCCATTGTCAATCCCATTGTTTACTGTTTGAGAAACAGAGACGTAAAGGAGGCTTTGAATAAGCTTACCAGTCAATTGTGTAATTTTTTCAGGGACGCATGGATCCTGTCATAGTAGCTTTGGGTTAAGAATGAGAAAGAGCTGTCTTCTGATTTTGACGCAATATTAGGAATTCTGATTCAGAGTTAAGATACTTTATTGATGTACTTTGTTATGTGGATGAACACATACTTCCTGTTGATTCCCAGACTAGATCCGCCCAAAGCAAGGTTATCTGTTATGTTGATTAACCAGATTCACTTGTAGTGAAACAAAGCAATAACTCTCTCTGTAATATACAAATGTTATTGCAATACTATCCCAGGCATGTTCTGGAAAGGCAAAGGAGTTTACTGACCAACCAATATTGTACTATCAAATTTATGTTTTTTATATATGATACTCTTATTGATAGGGTTGCCAGGTATCTGGAGATCTCCCAGAATTACACCTGATTTCCAGACTACTGAGATCAGTACCCCTGGAGAAAACAGCTGCTTTAGCATTACACCTTATTGAGGTCCCTCCCCTCCCCAAAACCTGCCCTCCCAGGTACTGTCCCCAAATCTTCAGGAATTTCCCAACCCAGAGTTTATCTGTGAGTGAAATCAAATTGCTTCAGGCCATCCCCTAAAATCTTTGGAAATCCAGCTCCTGCTGTTCATGGCTTCAAAACTGTCCCCCCCTCCCCACAAGGTAATAAAAAAGCTTGTGGGTGGGCATTTTGAGGAGACCAGGCTTCTCTCTCAACTAGGGTGCAGAAATATGTAAGCAATAAAGGCTTGATCAGGCCCGTAGCTACAGTGGGGCATCTTGGGGCTAGGCCCCCTGACTTACTGGCAAGGCCCCCTGACTTCCCATCTAGCCCAGAGTGTCATGGCCTTCTCCCCTGGATTAAATTGATTAGCCAGTGCCCCCTAAGAAATTTAAATGCCCCCTGACTTTAAAAATCCTGGCTATGGGCCTGGGCTTGATGCTTAGTGGAATCCCTGTGCTGTTTTGTATGGTAGGACTAGCAGGTTTCTTAAAAGCAGAGCAGGAATTTAGTGATCCTTTCTGGTTAGCTGAGAAATTTTTCTTTTTTGCCAGTTTCACTTTGTAGAATAGGCAATATTCATGTGAACAGACATGATTTAGACTAGTTAAGCCCTACCGGAGTTGGCTGGTATAGTGTCTGTGATTTTTCTAGTTAGGGATGTTTGGTGAGTGTCATGAGGCATGTTATGATGACGAGGGAGGGCTTCCTTGACTGGCATCTCAGGGAAATTGGAGACCCCTCCCCTCAGGGCTAAGGCTTCACCACCTTAACTCTAAGGGTAAGGGAGGGGAACAGTGGTAGAGAAACCGCTCAGGTCAACATAACATTCTACATAGGCAAGGAAAAACTACAGAGGGCTTGTTATCATAGCCTGCATTGGTAGTAGGGCTATAATCTGTCTGAGATAATCTATCTAATAAAGATATCCGAGTTGAAACCATTTGGTTATATTTGGGGCAAAAAAAAAATATGACTCCCAATAATACTAGAATTGGAATGTCACGAAGTGTATACTCCTTAACCCTGTCTTCATCCCAAATTTCCATACAGCATGGGTACAGAGAAATAAACATATACCCTCCCAAACAGTAATTAGTGCTATGGTCATTTGCACTACTGTGAGGCTGTGGAACAATGTTTCTGAGATTTATAGCTAGAGGAGGAATTTACTCAGAACTCAGCATTCAACTGTACTGTCAGAAGAAGGACAATCCTCTCTTTCCTGACAGTTCATATTCCATTTCATTTGACTCTGAAGTCTTACACTTTTTTTCATCTCCAGTATCCTGAGAATTTCCTCAATCACATGTAGACAGAAGGCCAGAAAGGCCTTTTCCACCTGCTCTTCCCTCCTCAGTAAAGTTACAGTTTTCTATGGGACCCTTATCTTTGCCTACATGTTTTCCAAAAATGGTATACTGAAATACCTTAACATTTTTTTCTTTTGCAGTGTTCTAATTTGCATTGCCAATCTCACTGTTTACTCTATGAACAAATAAGAAGTAAAGGAAGCTTT
Source organism: Gekko japonicus (assembly GCF_001447785.1). Taxonomy (NCBI): domain Eukaryota; kingdom Metazoa; phylum Chordata; class Lepidosauria; order Squamata; family Gekkonidae; genus Gekko; species Gekko japonicus. The sequence goes on along the minus strand of NW_015165238.1, from coordinate 266,839 downwards.
GATAAAGCTTTACAGCAAATTGCATAGTATTGTAAAGAATTAGAATTGGAGTTGGGATTAGAATGAGAAAGATCACTCCCAATAATATAAAAGTTGGCCATCTTCAAATATATACGCTTTTGTCTCCCACAGGCTGTCCACATTGCTAAGTATTTATCTGCCTGTTTTAGAGCCAAGTAATGGAAACTGTTTCCATATATATTCTACACAATATATTCTACAAGTCTTTCTTCCTTCATCTTCCTGCAGCCTAACTTAATGGCCCTTGGAAAGTCAGTGTCTCCCTACTCCAGTTCTCTTTGTGCAAAGTGGGTATATGGATGTACTAAGTAGCTGAAGAGTTGTGAACATTGATGAGAAAATGACTGCTGAGTGCTGACCCCAACAAAAGGGTGTTAGAGATGAACAACCAGAACAAAAATTAACAATTTATTTATTTGATACTTTCATGTTTTTTGCTTTTCTGCTTGGGCGGTTTATACCTCGAAATCTTTAGTCTATGACTTACAAATTGCAATAATAATAATAACAACAACAACAACAACAACAACCACAATGATGATGATAATAATAATAATAATAATAATAATAATAATAATAATAATAATAATAATAATACAATATTATGATGAATACAGTATGCATCCACTTCTTTTGGTGACCTTTAGAAATGGCACAAAACTTATTCTGAAGATCAACCTGGGCCCCGGTCACACGACAAAGTTGCTGCAGGAGAGGCACAGGAGTCCCGCGAATTTTCTGGGTGCAATCTCACCCCAACATCTGGGAAGCGCAGTGCTCCCGTGGCAAACCCGTGACTCCCCACCAAAGGTGTGGAGTTAAAAGCATGGCATCTGATTGCATTCCCGGTGGACTTACGTGGCATCCGGTGCCCGCCGCTGTTCGTCTCTGCAGGTTGCGCAACAGCGCCAAACAACGCATGCGCACAAAGAGCGATTGCTAGTGCAATCAAGCGGCGCGACTTCTGTGCCGTGCTGCAGGATACCCATCTGATTGGCATTTCCCCTGAACCACGGGACCTCAACTGCGTGCTTGGGCTGCTGCGACTTAGTTTCCTCTGGGGCAATTAGCCACGCCTCCCCCCCCCACGATATCCGGCCCGTGTGACCGGGGCCGTGATATGTATTTGCCATGATGAACAAGGTTTTGTCAATTTATTAGTTTTATTTGCAGATTTTATTTAAAACATTATATGCTATCTTTCTACCTGATCAGGGTCCTCAGGGTGGTGCACATAAAAACATTAGAACAATTAAAAACAACATTAAGAATATTAAAATAATTCAGTAAAAACAAACAAACAATACCAGAACCAGGAAGAAAAGGTAGTTATTGGGGATATGCAAAATGAAACAAACAAAAAGTCTTCATCTGCTGGTGGAAGACACCAATAAAAAGTGACAGACAATTTTCCCTGGGGAGGGAGTTCCAAAGTTTCTATTCTTAAAGCCCTAAATTCAGTTTTGGGAGACAGTGAACAAAGTGAAGAGTTAGGCTGCAGAACCTAATGCTCCACATTCCTATCTGTCAGCTAATGCTGCCATGGACTGGAATGGGGGGGGGCAGGAGTCATTTCCTGCAGGAGTGCACAGGAACGGAGCTCCGGCAGTAAAGAGCACATGCAACAAGCCCCGCCTCCTGCTCCCAGCAGCCTCGGGCCACAAGGAGCAATAAGCAGCCAGGTAAGTTGCAGAGCCCCCCCATAGCAATCCAAAACAGTCCAGTGGCACCTTTAAGTCCAAGGTTTATTCAGGTACAAGCTCTCCCTCCTCTGTGAGGGCAGATCTGTGCATTCCCCCCCATAGCTAGCAATCCAAAAGAGTCCAGTGGAGCCTGAGCAGTGGGTGTTGCCTTCTGACACACTTCTGGTGATGTCAGGGGGTGTGGCATATGCAAATAAGTTATGCTAATGAGTTATGTTAATGAGCTCCTGTACCTCTTTTTCTATGAAATGACCCCTGGGGGGCGCATTCTCCCTCTTCCCTGCTTTCCCTTCCCTTCTGCTATGCTCTGTTATCTGTTTGGTGTCCTTGAAGGCTTGACTCTGCCGGATCTGCTTTTCCCGCTGGGAATGTAACAGTTGTAGTTTGCCCACGTTTACAGGTGCTTGCTTATTGGGTTTACTGTATCACGGGGGTTGGTTTGAAGGGGATATAATTGTAGAAGCTGTTCTTTCTCCTGCTATTCCTGACAGAACAGTTCATAGTGTCTCAAGTACTAACTCTCAATAAACTGAAACTTCGGAAGGAACGTTGTTGAGTGTTTTGACTGGGAACCCTGACACGATCTCATCAACTTGGTGTTAGCCGAATTGCTCTTTATGATAAGCAATTGGAACAGTTTATTAATCGGGATACTGGTCTGTGAATACGAAGGATGGGCTGTGCCTAAGTGCTTCAATGAGGAGACGGAGACGGAAGTAAAAATCAATTTCTCTTTACTATTGGCAATTCAAGCACACAAGAATAATAATAAAACCACACTTACACACAAGAACTTAAGAAAAGTAGTTAGAAATATTACAGCACAGTTGCATGAGCAGGAATATCGTTGGTGGGGTATATTTACCTTCGGCGTAAGAGCGGCTCCTAAAACTTCCAGCGGGAGGTGGGACAGAGGGGAGAAAAGGGGTAGAAACACGTGTAGCTAGACCAGCCAGAAACACGTGTAATGACCTTAGCTGCAGACTAAGGCAAAGCGATTTGAGGATTTGGTATAGCAAGGGGACAAGAGAGGTCAAGCAGACATAGAGGGGTCATTGGTCAAAGCGAAGATGATTGACTGCTCCGTGTTCAGTGTTTTAAACCCTCTTGCAAGGAGGAGAGGGGTGGGCTCAAGCAGATTACCAGGTAGCCCTACCCTAAGGGTCAGTGATTGGCTATGGGGTCGATTTCCAATCTATTGATTAACTTGAGGGGAGGCACCTGGGCGGGGGCAGGATGTACGTGCTGGGAACCTCGTGCTGTTGACTCATCTCTTGCCATGTGGACTGGAACCTCTATTGTTGTCTGGCGAGGAGGAAACTCCAGGATAAACCCTTTAGCTGAAGACACGATGTCTGGTTTGGCTAATGAGTTTCTGTGTTTGTGGTCAACCTTCATGTTTGCATACACATGATGACCTTAATGACTCTGGCACCCTGCTGGATGCTGTAGATTATCACATGCAGCTGACATCGTCTGTGAGCGCCCTTGGGTTGAACTCTATGTTCCACAATCTCTTCACTAGCCTTTGTGTGTCAAGCTTCATTTCATATAAACATAGTCCATGAAATAGACCCAAAATAGACATTTGGGCTAACATTGGGATGCCTTTCTATTGTAAAAATACAGTTTTTAGCCAAAGTAACCACAGAGAGACCTCTTCAGGGGGCATTATATATTATCTCCTGGCCAGATTACGCAGTGATGATTGGCCTTAATTTTATTTCCAATTTCATCAAGCCCTACCATGCCAGGCTTGGAAGGCATTTTGAAAACTTAGACCCAAGGGAAACATCCAAGTGAGAATTTCAAGCTGCTCTAGCCATCAGCCTTGGGACTAGCAGGGGGAAGAGAGGGTAAGGGAGGGACAGATACCCCATCATGCCCAGGCAGAAGCAGCCAAAGGTGGTGGTGGGGGGATAGGCAACTGGTACTCCTAGCCTAGGGAGGCCACACGTTACCCAGGAAGGGTAAGAAGGGTGTCATAGGAAAGTGATTGGAGGGCCACCAGGGAAGGAACAGGATAACCATCTTTTAACGGGAAACACCATAACCAGGAGGTAATGGCTGGCCAGCCCCAGTGGTGAGCTAAGAATTTAGATGAAGAGGAAGGAGGAGGAACCAAGTGGAGCAACCCTCTTTCCTCCCATTCTGAGCCCTGGAGAAGCCTCCCTTGGGTTAGAGAAAGAACAGCAGGGTCCCAACAAGTATCACAGGAGATGGAGGAGCCTTACAGTGGTCTGTGGCAGGCATAACTCACCCCAAAAGAAATCTAGGAACCTCAGAACTGGCCACTCAACTCAGAAGAATGGTGGGACACCATGGGTTTGATTGTTACCCAGTGCAAGATGCAGCACCCAACAGCTCAGCTCACATCCTGTTCACTGGTTGTAAATGGAGCTGATGTTTTCAATGATCATTTTGTCAGTCTCTCTGTGACTGTCCTGCAGGTTTCTTCACTGTATTCACATCTATCCATTCAATACAATACAACTGGGCTTTTGGTGCACGTGCATTTTCACACAGCCTGTTTGGGTTCTACTACCCTAATCCTATCATTGCCAATATACCGCAACAGAGATTTTTTTTTTTAAAAAAAATGTATAAGATTGCTGGGGAGTTTGAGCAATTAACCCAATTGTATGGATGCATTTCAATCCATGTTTTTTTCAACCAGATTTTTGACCCAACTGATGATCTTCACCAGAACAGGTCAAAGGAATATATCTTGTTGATACTTCAGTCTTCATAGTTTTTAGCACCATCAGTAAAGCATTTTTCTTAGTCAGCCAGATGTAGTAGGGTACCATATTCTGGTAATTCCATTCCAGTTTGGTTAGTCAGAAAATAGTGCTGTGGAGAGACCTGTTCAGAGGAGAGGCTTATTAAAGTAGAGCCTGATTGAGCTGAAGAAATTTGACTTGGTGGGAGGAAGGGCTCTTAACTTCCCTCCAAACTCTCTTCCCAACTCTAACTGTCCTAGGGTGGGGGGTAGTTCTCCCTTTTTGGCTGTTCACACACACACCAAAAACCATTGTTGGCATTGAAAGCACAAGACATCATAGAAATACAGCAAAATACTAAGATGCATCAGTCACTTACACTTGGCTATTCAAGCCTCGTCTTCTGGTTGAATAATATAAAAATTCTGCAACAACCTCCATTATTTCGCAATTATAATTAAACAGAAGAAAGTGAACAATTGAGTCATCAGAATGCCAGCTCTTACCCTCTAGAAGTGGAGTAATAAAACAAGATTGAATATCCCTATAAAGGGGGCAATGAAGTATGGTGTGTAGTGGATTCTACATCTTCTAGATAACAAGGACAAAGTCTGTCTACATATGGTATCTGGCGGCACCTTCCTAAAAGCACCTCTGATGGCAGAACATTAAAGCATGCAAGCATGTATGCTCTGCGATGGTGTGGGACTGTTAACAGATATTTTGCAGTAGAGCCCGTGTCAAAAGTCCACAGCCTACTTGGGGAACATCTGCTGGCTGCACGTTCCCTGAGTTCTTGCCTTTTGATGTTGAGAAATCTTTGTTTAATAATAGCATAGGCTTGTTTATCTGAAAAGGGGGCTAAATAATCCCGGGATATTCCCATTGTAGAGAGTTTCTCCTCTACATATCTAAACCATGGAGAGAGATGGGACTCAGTTAATATGTGAGTAATAAAACTTCTAGCTTTAGCATGGAAATGAAGTTTAAGTTTTTGGCTGTTCAAAGTGCTCAGAATAATCTCCTGGTGATTGAAAAAAAACCAAATTTTCCATTAATGTAATTAATTCTCAAAGGGATGTATGAATGCAGTAAATAAATCATTATTTAAAGGCACAGGTAGAGAATGTTCCCTGTTGACTGCCATTGTTTATGATCAGCCTGTAGAGATTTGCAAGGTTTTTCACTGTTCACAAATGCACAATATTTACAATAAAATCAAAGACCAGCTGTTTGTTTTTTTGGCTTGATAGTAACATATTTGCTATTCCAATTACGATTTTATGAATCTTCCTTATTGGCCATGCATTTGATGTTTTCACACCAGTCATAAATACCTATCTGATAAGCAGAGGTCATTACGGGGGGAATCGTGGGGGCAAAGTGGGTGAGGTGCGGGGGCGGGGCACACGACAAAGCCCTGCCCCCTGCTTCCAGCCACCCTGCTTCCGGCCCTCACTCAGCCAGGAGGAGGCAGGAGAAGAGGGAGGGTAAGTTGCTTCCTCCCCGCCTCTCCCCACCCCTGCCTGCCTGGGGCCAGGGAGGGCCTTGGCGGGGCTTCCTCGCACTCCCGCCGGCCTTGCAGGTCCACCGCTGGGCCCCTGATGTCAGGGGGTGTGGCATATGCTAATGAGTTATGCTAATGAGTTCCCCTAGCTCTTTTTTTACAAAACAACCCCTGCTGATAAGTATCAAAAAAAATTTTTGGGGGGGGAAGTAGCTGAAATGCTCATAACATACACCTACTACTATCATCATGTTGACAGATGATTCAAAGATAAATCAAAAGCAGTATAAAGAGGATTTGGGAAGAAAGTGGATTTCCCCCCCTCTTACTTCATTCCTTTATACCAACCACTACTAAAGCTGAAAACTTAAGTATATAAATAAAATGGAAACTATTACAGGACATGACAAGAAATTGCTCCACCCTGTAGATTTTATTCTAGATGAGTTTAATCTAATTACTCTCTATCTCCAACAAATCACTTCAAAATCCCACACTTATGTATGGCTCTTTTTAAAGCTTTTTTTACCTCTTGGTTTCTTAGACTATAAATAAGGGGATTAATTAGCGGAGTTAAGACTGTGTAGAAGACTGAGAAGATCTTGTCCACTTCTCTCAGAGCTTCTTTTTTTGGTAGGGCATACACAAATATCAGTGAGCCATAAAATATGGAAACTACAATGAGGTGGGAAGAACAGGTGGAAAAGGCCTTTTCCCTCCCATCTGAAGTGGGGATTCGTATGATGGCAGCAATGATACAAACGTAAGACAGCAGGGTCAGAAGAAAAGAAGGGACAGTATCTATGAATGATACTGTGAGGCCCACCAGTGTCACCAGAGTTGTGTCACTGCATGATAGATTAATCACTGGTGTCAATTCACAGAAGAAATGATCAATTTCATTGGGGCCACAGTATTTCAGCTGTGACATCAAACTCATTACTAAAGTCATAACCGTTATCCCACAAAGCCAAGATAGAGCTGACAACAGAAAGCAGAGTCTTCTGCTCATGAGAGTGGCATATTGGAGGGGCCTACATATTGCCAAATACCGATCATATGACATTGATGCCAGTAGGTAGCACTCAGCAACCACAAGCATACCAAAACAGTAAAGCTGGATAAAGCAACCCCAAAGAGAAATGGTTTTGTTTCCTGTCAGGAAACTGGCCAACATCCTGGGGAGAAGAGTAGAAGTGTAGAAGGTCTCCAAACAGGACAAGTTTCCAAGGAAGAAGTACATAGGGGTGTGAAGGTGATGATCCGTGATTACTAACACAATGATGATGATGTTTCCAGCCATGGTCACACTGTAGATTATTAGGAAAAGGAGGAAGAGAGGAATCTGAAGTTCAGGGGCATTCCCAAATCCCAGAAGATTGAATGTAGTTACTGCTGTTTTATTATCTGTCTCCATTTGTGTCATAGTTTGAATCACTGAAAATGAAATTTAAAACTTCACAAGGTCTCCAAGGGAAATTATTATTCCCTGTCTCACACAATTAATGCTGAGATTTATAAAAATGCCCTCATGCGTTTTACTTGTACATGGGGAAACCACCCCAAAATATTTTTTCTGTTATGAAGTTAATTATGCATACATTACCTCATGTCATACACCATCTCATTTTTACTTGTTTACAACATTATAAAAGGATATTGCAATCCATTGTTAGTGCTGGGCCATAAGATGGCTAGCAGGCATTGTTTATTTATTTATTTTACTTCATTTGTACTGCACCGTTCCCCCCAGTGGGTACAGGAAAAGACTTATATTGTTTTCTTATCTTCCATTTTATCCTAACAACCATACCTGAGAGGTAGGTCAGGCTGATAGTGGGTGTCTGATTTTTCTTCAAGCAAAGTCCTAGTCTATAAGGGTTTACTAGAGGAGTGGAATCTAAGACTAGGAATCCCTCTGATCTGCAGCTGTTCCCCTTGTTCTAGAACCAGCTGTGCATGAAACTCACCTCAACTCATCATGTGGGTATTCTGAATAGAAAATAGCTGGAGCTACGAGCTAAATGACATGTAAGAGTACAGAAACTGGGTAGGATCCAGAGTTTGTGGGCAATTGCCACCAATTTCACTCTCCTCTTGCACACACCTGTCATGCCATTCATTTGGGTACCTTATCTTCCAGGAACAGCAGTTCATGAAGATTAGTGGCCTATATTGGGACGGGGAAGCAAGGAAATTCCATTCTGTAGTTCAAAAATGAAGTCTAGATCCAACACAACATAGCTTCTTGCCACCAATTTCACTCTCCTCTTGCACACACCTGTCATGCCATTCATTTGGGTACCTTATCTTCCAGGAACAGCAGTTCATGAAGATTAGTGGCCTATATTGGGAAGGGGAAGCAAGGAAATTCCATTCTGTAGTTAAAAAATGAAGTCTAGATCCAACACAACATAGATTCTTGATGCCAGCCAACTTGTCCTCCTTATTACAGCCCCCATAACACAAAAATACTGTCTATGCATGCCCCATTGTCTCCTGTGTAACTGGTTGGTGAAAGGGGACCTTTTCTCCACCAGAAAAAAGTGGTTGGATCCAACCACACATGCAAGATACCAGAGACATTCCTTGGCAGATGACAGTGTAGTTGGGACGCACATTGTTGGTTCGTTGTTCTGGTATAAAACCTCCAGAACCCCATCTTGAAATCTATGGTTAAGTATACTGTATTTTATATTGTTTTATATTGTTCATTGTTTTAACCAGGCATTTAATAATAATAATAATAATAATAATAATAATAATAATAATAATAATAATAATAATAATAATAATAAAATTATCTTACAAATTAGGAATGGTGTGAAAGGTCATTAAAATGTAATTTCCCCTCCAAGTATGCAGTGCAGTCTTCAAAACAAACCTGTTTTTCTGTCTTATGAGAGCAGTGCTTGAAAAGAGCTGGTAATCAAAGAAAACAAAAACAAACATAAACATAACCATTATAATACAACCCCCCAACCTTTCTGAATCCCGAAATGAAGTCTCAGGTTTCATAACAGTGTTAAAATATTATTATTATGAAGAATCTATTTCTGTGTGGATTTGGGCTTGAATTGGAACGTCAGCCATCTTCACACTGACCTAGATGTTATCTACAAGCAACTTATATTGTCACAATCCCATCTTTTGTACAAATGAGCCTTTCTTGGGGAAGGCCCCATTTACCAAAAGAAGGACACTTAGTTTGATGGAATGCTTTTGACAGTGTATGACCATCATTGAATCCAGCCTTATATATTTTCCCAGAAATATTTTCTGAGAATCATGCAATCTTTAAACAAGTCCTACACTGTTTCATTAGAATAATAATAACTATATTTACCATTAACTATCAACTGGCATCAATGAAGAATGTTTGAGAGGTAGGTCCATACAGCTATTACACATTTGTCTTGGCGTCCTGATAAATGACTAACATTTCCTGAAAGAAACAATCATATGTTGCCACTTCACCAGTACAGTACACAAAAAAGGCTTTATAGAAGAGTGCAACTGATTGTCTACAGAGAGCAATCTCTTGATACCTTAGAGAAGGACATTCAAAATAATTAGCAAATCCCCCTTCTAAAACATATGATGCAATACTCATCTTCAAAATACTCCAGTCTTTTATTTAGAAGAATCCTTGCTTAAAAAAAAAATGTATGCTGCCTCTCCAGAGATCTGCTCCAGTGAGTTCTCACTGGGAGAGTCATATTTCCCCAATGATAATTAACAAATTGTTCTTCCTTCATTCTTCTCTGTTAAAGAACCTGAGTCTCCAAAGGCAACATATAATAACATATTAATCTGGAGACTACAGTGAGGAAAGGTTGCTCAGTGGTCCATGCCCCAGGCTCTTCATTCTTCCTCTCTACAGAAAACCTCCTGATGTTCAGCTTGTTTGCTGTTCCGTATATCATGATTCTGGTCTTTATAATGGTTTTGCCATAACTCTGTCTTCACCTCTTCCTGTCCATGGTCAGTATCAAGAATGAACAGATTATATGGACAGTTAACATGACCCCTCCCTCATATCCACGTCATTCTTGTAAAAGATTGCTGAGGAGGCTGGGCAATTAACCCGATTGCCTCAATGCATTTCAATCCATTTTTTTCAACCAGATGTTGGAACTAACTGATGACTGATGACTTTCACCAGAGCAGGTCAAATAAATTTGTCATTAGTACTTCAGCCTTCTTCATACTTTTCAGCACAATCATTATAGTATTTTTCTTACTCAGCTAGATGTATTTCCATTCTAGTTTGGGTTAGTCAGAAAATGGTGCTGTAGAGAGACCTCTTCACATCCCCAACATTTGTACTATGCAGACCTTCACTCTTCAGTCTTTATCCTTGAAATTTTTAACATCAATAATTCAGGGCAAACATCTAGAGATCTGGAATGAGGTGTCATCAATATACTGCTTTTCATTTACTTAGGGTGTGATCACATAAGCAATTTGGCCCAACATAGCCACCCCTCCCCTTCGGATCAAATGGGCCTGAGCAAAAACACACATTTGGCTCCCATGCCCCACTCATCCCTATGTTGTGATAAAACGTCTCTCACATGGATTAAATAGCCACCAGCAAATTCTGGTGGCTACCTCAGCAAAGTGCTTCCATAGCTGCTTTCTGAGCATCTGATCACCCAGGTGCACCATGGAAACACATGAGCAGTGTGATCATTCCACTCCATTTCCAGCATATTCTTTTGGGGAAAAAAGCCACTCTGATGTGTGCTTCAGAGCCCCCATAGAACATAGTCAGGAGTGCATGAGCACTTGTCTGCTTCTGTGTATGCACAGTGGGATTTGGGGGGCAAACAACTAACCCAGCCACGGGTTCATGGTTACAGTGAGTTAGCAATGCGAATGACCAAACCAGGGACCTGTGGCACTATGATGATGGCTTACAGGGCACTGTGTGATCAACACAAAGCATTCCAAACTCAACCAGCTTATTTAAAGCCAAGATACTGCCATGGCACACTGCTTGTGTGACCACACCCTTAGGCATGACTCCAACTGGTTTTTACAAAATTTAGGCCTCGGCCACACGGGCAGGAAAATGCGGGGGGGGGAGGTGTGGCTGTTTGCCCCGGAGCAAGCTAATGCGTGACTGCGCGATCAGGCATCAGGCTGAGGTCCCGTCGAGCTCCCGTGGTTAGGGGGGAGGTGTCGATCACACGACGCGGTAAAGAAGCGGAGTGGAGCGGCAAACGGGGTTGTGATTTAAAAAAAAAAAAAAAAACCTGAAATGTGTGCATGCTCCATTGGGTGCTTGTGCGCATCTGTGGAAACTTGGGGGGGGGGACCTTTTTGCGAGGGGACATGGGCGGGTGCGGGAACTACCACCGGAAACACAATCAGAAGCCCGCACTTGCCCTGCGGTTTCCGGAAACTAGTACCTCCGAGGTACTAGTTTTTTACCCCACATCTTCGGCGGGAAGCCTCAGGGGTGCCACGGGAGCTCTACGCTTCCCAGATGTGGCAGTGAGATCACGCCTGTAAATTCAGTCTATCTTCCGTCTCTCTAGCGTGCCTAATGCTCCGTGTGACCAGGGCCATTCTGGCTATTTGACACATTCTAACTTTTACACTGAGGTGTAGTTTGAATGTCAGGGAGTTCAAGGTTTGAAGCTCTGCTCTGCTATGGAAGCAGACTATGTGACCTTGGGCCAGCCGTGCCTTTTCAAACTAACTTCTTCATAGGGTTGTTATCTTAAATATAAACATGGAGGCGAAAAGTGAGTCACTGCCTACTTAGGGAGAGAACGTTTTAACTGAGGGCAGAGCTATGTCTACCTGATCTGTCCTGCTATATAAATAGACATTGAAATTTTGGAAAGAGTATTCCCCCATAGAAACAAGCATCTGTAGGAACTGTATGTTTAAAATTAAAGGAGCTGAAGAACCTTGACTTGGTGGGAGGAAGGGCTGCTGCCTTCCCTCTATACTGTCTTCCCAACCAGAAACTGCCCTAGGGTGGGAGTTATTTCCCCTCTTGTGGTTGCTCCATGGGCATAGAATAATCTCCTAGGAATAAAAAAAAACTATTTCTAAACCAAAATGATTAATTCTCAAAAGAATGCATGAATGCAGAAAATAAATAATTATTTGCCCCCCAAGCCAGAAATAATGAGGCAGACACAAGTGTTGGGTTTAACTATAGGGCCACTTTATTAACTGACATCTTTAACTGGAACCAAAGGCAAGGGCAAAACAGATTGCGTTATGGTCAAGGCCAGAGGTCAAGGACCCCTCCCTTACCTTGTCAATAGAGCGAGCCACCCTGCCCCGGGTGGGAGCCCACTGCAGGGGCTCTCACCCGGCCGGCTAGCCATTGCAGGACAACCCTGTAGCCCCATCCCCCAAGCCGCAAGGTTCAAAGAGAGGACCTAAACAGGGCCGTCCCGAAGGCAGTCCGTTTTCCTCACCCCATGCCACAAGGCACAAAGACTGTACTCAGAGGACCCCTTAAACCCCAAATGATGGGTGTCAGCTGGTGCTCACCGGACCACAATCTGTATACCGCATAGCCTCCTGCCTAAACGAAAGTGACCAACCTGGCTAACACAGCTCACCCCCATAAACACCTGCATCACTGCCACAGTGCAGGGTAGGCCTAACCCCCTCCAAGTGCCAAACAGGAAGGGGTGAAAAATTCCTACCCGGCCCAAAAAACTGGTGACCAGCAAACGCCTGCACTACTAACAGGGCGGGAGGGTGGGCCGACGAACTGCGCGGGACTGCTGGAGAAGAGAGGCAGGGCAGGGCTTTTAAGCCTTCAGTGCCCCGTCCCCTCCCAAGTCCCATATGTGGCACTTTTGGGCACCGGCTGGGAGGCAAAAGCGCTTTCCCAGCCCAACAGCCGGAACGGCCGTGGGCAGTTTAATCGTATTAATGGCACAGGTAGAAAAAGTTACCTGTTGACTGCCATTGTTTATGGTATTTACAGATTTGAAAACTTGTTTTCTAATCACAAAAGCACAATGTCTACAATAAAATCAAGCATCGGCTGTCATTCTTTTTGACTAGATAGTAACATTTGGAATCTTAACTAACATTTTAGGAATCTTCTTCATTGGTCATGTGTTTGATGTTTTTGCACCACTCATAAATACTTATCTGCTAAGTATCAAATATTGTTCTGAAACAAAAGTAGTTGAATTACAACATATGAACTACAACATTATGTAGACAGTTGATTCATGGATGAATCAAAAGGAGCATAAAGAAGATGTGGGAAGAAACTGGAATTTTTCGTGTTACTCCATTCCATTATACTTCCACTACTAAAGCTGAAAACTCAAGTATATAAACAGAATGGAAACTATTACAGAAAATGACAATAAATTGCTCCACCCTGTAGATTTTATTCCAGATGAGTTTGATCTGATCACTCTCCATCTCCAACAAATCACTTGGAAATCCCACACTTGTTGACAGCTCTCATTAAAGCTTTTTTTACCTCTTTGTTTCTTAGACTATGGAGCTGCGGTGGCTCAAGTGGTTAAGACGCTGAACTGCAGGCTGTGGAAGGTCAGTAGTTCGGCGGTTCAAGACCCGGGTGCCGCAAGACAGGGTGAGCTCCTGTCTCTAGTTCCAGCTCCTGCCAACCTAGCAGTTCGAAAGCAAGAAATTGCAAGTAGATAAATAGGGACCACTTCGGTGGGAAGGTAACAGCGTTCCGTGCACCTTGGTGTTTAGTCATGCCGGCCACATGACCACGGAAACGTCTTCGGACAGCGCTGGCTCTTCGGCTTTGAAACGGAGATGAGCACCGCAACCCTAGAGTCGGATTCGACTGGCTTTCGAGCAAGGGAACCTTTACCTTTACCTTTCTTAGACTATAGATGAGGGGATTAATTAGGGGAGTTAAGACTGTGTAGAAGACTGAGAAGATCTTGTCCACTTCTCTCAGAGCTTCTTTTTTTGGTAGGGCATACACAAATATCAGTGAGCCATAAAATATGGAAACTACAATGAGGTGGGAAGAACAGGTGGAAAAGGCCTTTTCCCTCCCATCTGAAGTGGGGATTCGTATGATGGCAGCAATGATACAAACGTAAGACAGCAGGGTCAGAAGAAAAGAAGGAACAGTATCTATGAAAGATATTGTGAGGTTCACCAGTGTCACCAGAGTTGTGTCACTGCATGATAGAGTAATCACTGGTGCCGAGTCACACAAAAAATGATCAATTTCTGGGGGGCCACAGTATTTCAGCTGTGACATCAAACCTATTACTAAAGTCATAACCATTATCCCACAAAGCCAAGATACAGCTGACAACAGAAAGCAGAGTCTTCTGCTCATGAGAGTGGCATATTGGAGGGGCTTGCATATTGCCAAATATCGGTCATATGACATTGATGCCAGTAGGTAGCATTCAGCAATCACAACTGTACCAAAACAGTAAAGCTGGATAAAGCAACCCCAAAGAGAAATGGTTTTGTTTCCTGTCAGGAAACTGGCCAACATCCTGGGGAGAAGAGCTGAAGTGTAGAAAGTCTCCAAACAGGACAAGTTTCCAAGGAAGAAGTACATGGGGATGTGAAGATGATGATCCGTGATTACTAACACAATAATGATGATGTTTCCAGCCATGGTCACACTGTAGATTATTAAGAAAACCAAGAAGAGAGGAATCTGAAGTTCAGGGGCATTCCCAAATCCCAGAAGAATGAATGTAGTTACTGCTGTTTTATTGTCTCTCTCCATATACTCCATAGTTTGAATCACTGAAAATGAAATTTAAAAAATCAGAATGTCTCCAAGTGAAAGACTCCAAAGCCTTGAAATTATTATACCCTGTCTCCCACAATTAATGCTCTGATTTATAAACTGTTCTCGTGTGTTTTATTTGGACATGTGGAAACCACGCCAACACCTTTTCTGTTATGAAAGTAATTGTGCAGATATTACCTCATGTAGTAGACCATCTTATTGTTACTTGGTGACAACAGTAAAAAAGGATATTACAATCCTTTGTTACTGTTGTGCCATTAGATGCCTAGGAAGCAATGTTTATTTATTTATTTTGCTTCATTTGTACTGTACCTTTTCTTCTAAGAACAGAGTTCTGTGGCAGATCAGGCTGACAGTGGGTATCTTATTTTTCTCCAAGCAAAGTCATAGTCTATAACGGTTTACTAGAGGAGTGGAATCTAAGCCTAAGAAACCCTTTTAACTGCAGCCCTATCATCTGTTTTACGCAAAACAGGTGTTCTCTGTGTTCTAGAAGCAGCAGTGCATGATATTCACCTCAACTCGTCACGGGGGTATTCTGAATAGAAATTAACTGAATACCCATTTTCATATGAAGCTACAAGCTAAATGACATGTAAGAGCACAAACACTGGGTTGGATCCAGACTACACGGGCAATTGTCACCAATTTCACCTTTTCAATGCACAGACCTCTCATGCCATTCTTTAGGGTTATCCTCCAGGAACAGCATTTCATGGAGATTAGTGACCTACATTGGGAGGGGTAAACAAGAACATTCCATTTTTTTGTTCAAGAATGAAGTCTAGATCCAACCTATCTTCTTGAGTTGGATGCACTCAACTTTTCATTCAATTTCTGCCAACTTGCCCTCCTTATTACAGCCCCCATAACACACAAATGCTGTTTATGCATGTCCCAGTGTCTCCTGAGTTATTGGTTGATGAAAAGAGACTTTTCATTTCATCTCCACCAGTAAACGATGGTTGGAACTAACCGCACATGCAAAATATAAGGCTCTGTTTACAGGATGAATTATACATCCGAGTTGTTTTTTTCTGAGTTAGTTTACAAACTTGGGATGGTGTGAAAGATCACTAAAATGTAATCCCCCCTTCAAGTATGCAGTACAGTTGTCTTCAAAACAAAGCTGTTTTTCTATCCTGCATGAGCATGTGCTAAACAAGAGCTGGTAATAAAACAAACAAATAAAAAAACTCCAAACAACAACACAACCAGTATAACAGAATCCCTCCTTTTGCATACTGAATTGATGTCTGAGGTTTGATAACAGTGTTAAATTAGCATTCTTAAGTAGAATCTATTTCTGTGGACTTGAATTGGAAAGTCAACCATATTCACACAGACATAGATCTTGACTACAGGCACCTTAAATTGTCACAACCACCTCTTTTGTACAAATGACGTTTTTTCTGGAAGCCCCCATTTACCAAATGAAGGACACTTCATTTGAAGAAATGTTTTTGACAGTTTATGGCCATCATTGAATCCAGCCTTATATATTTTCCCGGAAGTAGTTTCTAAGAATCTTTAAGTCCTACGCTACATCACTAGAATAATAATTATATATGCATATATATAAAAAAACCTTTAACCATTAACTATCAACTGGCATCAACGAAGAATGGTTGAGAGGTAGGTACATACAGCTGTTGCACATTTGTCTAGCTATCATGAGAAATGACTAACATTTCCTGAAGGAAACCATCATATGTTGCCACTTCACCAGTACAGTACACAAAAGAGGTTTTATATAAGGAAGCAACAGAATGTCTACAGAGAGCAACCTCTTGATACCTTACAGAAGGAATTTCAGAACAATTAGCAAATCCCCCTTCTAAAAACGATGTAATACTAATTAAGGCTTCAAAATACTCCAGTCTTTTATTTGGAAGAACCCTTGTTTCAAATGTTTATATGCTGCCTCTCCAGAGACCTGCTCAAGTGAGCTCTTGAGAGTGAAGTGCCATGATCACAGAGAGAGTCATAATTCCCCAATGATATGTCCTTCCTTCTTTTTCATCCTTTTCCAATAAGAAACCTGAGTATACAGAGGCAATATATAACAACACAAACACTAATATATGATCAAAAACGAAGGAAATATAGCAGTATGTTTATGCTGAAGTGAGTTTTGACTCTTGAAAGTGCATTAGGGATGTGCATTCCACTCAGCCAAGCCAATTAGGAACCTGAATAATGCCTATATGGCATTACACAGGAAGGCTAATTACAAAATCAGATTCTTTTATCTGATTCATCTGGCTGATTAGGGCATACCCGCACATTCAGGGATACAGAAGGGGGAGAGTGAATGGATCTTAGGTGCTTCTACCTGACAGAGGTGCCAGCACACCTTCCCCTCTGACAAGCAGAAGTGCCTGAGATCTATTCCTTTCTCACTCTCCCTTCCCTTCACCTCACCTCCAAGCGGGGTGAAGGGAAAAGGGGGGAGGGAATCCGGCACTTCTGCATGACAGAGGGGCCAATGTGACAGCCCTTATGACAGGCAGAAGTGCCTGAGATCCATTCCTTTCCCCCTTTCCCTTCCCTTCATCTCACCTCCAAGTGGGGCAAAGGGAAGGGGGTGGGAGAAAGGGAATCCAGGGCTTCTGCCTGACAGAGGGGCTAGTGCACCAGCCCCTCTGACATGCAAAAGTGCCTGAGATCCCCAAGAGAAGTTTCTGCCTGACAGTAGGGCCAGCCTACTGAACGGAGCATGCCGCCTCTGCCCAGTGACTCCAAAAACTGAGCGGGCTTAAAATTTAAATCCCCCCTCTCTGAAGTCATGCTGCTGCTTCCCAATTTGTCTTCCCTTCAATGATGGGAGCCTGCCACCCCCCACACACAACTGGTAGGGATCATTTTACCCTATGGGGACAGTCCCCTTCTGCCTCAATGCTTCTTAACATCTAGAATTATGAACCAACATCCAGAACATTACAGCTGGGCCATAAGATGACTAGCAGACATGGTTTGTTTGTTTTACTTCATTTATACCACACTTTCCCCCCAATGGGGACTGAAAATGGCATACATCATTTTCTTATTCTCCATTTTATGCTAAAATGGTACTGTGAGATAGGTCAGGCTGAAAGTGGGTAACTGCCTAAAATAGTACTGTGAGTTAGGTCAGGCTGCAAGTGGGTAAGTGCCTATGTCCAAGCAAAGTCCTAGTCTGAAAGGGTTTCCTAAAGAAGTAGATTTTTAAGCCTAGGAAACCCTCTGATCTGCAGCCCTACAATCTAGCTTACACAAAACAGTTTTTCTCCATGTTCTGGAACCAGCAGCATATGATAATCACCCCGATTGGTCATGGAATTATTTTGAATAGAAAATAACTGAATAATCACTTACATATGAAGCTACACACTAAATGACATTTAAGAGTACAAACACTGGGTTAGAACCAGACTACACTGGCAATTGCCACCAATAGAACCCTCCTCTTGCTCACACCTCTCATGCTATTCCTTAGGGCACCTTATCCTCCAGGAGCAGCATTTCATGGAAATTAGTGGCCTGCATTAGGAAAGGGAGGCAAGAAAGTTTTTGCCACCCAAGTCGGAATACAGCCAACCTCCTTGCCTCATAAATGGGCAAGCCACCAGCCCCAGTCTGAGGCCACCACTCTGGCCTGTGACCGGCAGCCCAGCACACTGGTTGCCCCCCAGGAGTACCTATCCCTGAAGCCCTACAGCCTGCAAGGAGGCTCCAGCCTAAAGGGTTTCCAGAGGTAATCACCATTCACAGCTCAGGGCCCTAAAACCCACAGGCCATTCCTGACAATCCCATTGTTCCCAAGTGGGAACTGGCTGAAGGTGCTTACCGGTTCTGCTTTCCCAACCCACACTACTCTGACAAAGTGACCAACCTATTTAGCAGGCCACAGCTCTACCCATGAAAGTCCCCCAAGCTCAGTGCAAGGTAGGCGAAAACACTTCCATCCCCAGCTAATCAGGATGAAAGTGAAAAATTCCTACATGGCCCCAACAAGCAACCGGCAGAAACCTGCACTGAACACAGGGGGGTGGAGGTGGGCGAGCACAAGGTGGCAAACTGAGACAGATAGGCTGAGCCTATAAGGCTGGCCCTGCCCCCACCCTCTGTTGCAACACATGGTGTCACAACACCGTCGTCCATCCCACCCTCCTCCTGTGCAGCAAAACATCTCCCACACTCCATCAATGTTTCCAGGAGTGCATTAGCTCAGTAATCTATTGTTCAAAAATGCAGTGTGGCTCAAACCCAGCATAGCTTCTTGAGTTGGATGCATCTAACTTTCCATTCAACATCAGCCTATTTGCCCTCCTTATTACAGCCCCCATTTGCCAGAATCAGCCAGATTCACACAGACATTGATCTCGACTACAAGCAACTTATATTGCCACAATCTCATCTTTTGTTCAAATGAGGCTTTCTCTTGGAAGCCCCCATCCACCAAATAAAGGACACTTCATATGATGGAAAATTTTACCATTAACCATCATGTGGCATCAATGAAGAATGGTTGAGAAGTAAGTCCATACAGCTGTTGCATATTTGCCTAGCTATCATGAGAAATGACTAACAATTCCTGAAGGAAACAATCATATCTTGCAGTACACCAGTACAGTACACAAAAGAGGTTTTATATAAGGGAACAACAAACTGTCTACAGAGAGCTACCTCTTGATACCTTAGAGAAAGACTTTCAGAACAATTAGCAAATTCCCCTTCTAAAACATATGATGCAATACTCATTAAGACTTCAAAATCTTCAAGTCTTTTATTTAGAAGAACCCTTGTTTCAAACTTTTATATGGTGCCTCGTCAGAGACCTGCTCCTGTGATCTCTTCTGGTTTTAGATATCTCGCATAAAGGTTGTTTCGGGAACTGGTGGCAGAGCTGCATTGTTCATAAACACTGAATTTAAGTTCTTTTGAGATCCTGCAGAATGCCTGGGTTGCAAAATTACTGAGTGGAGGGGTAGGAGTGGGAAGCTCCTTCCAAAACATTTTCAGGGCAGGGGTTTAATGAGTTTTGGACTTTGTATAAGCTCACACACTACATTTTAGAACAAGCAAATGTAACAGCAACACTAGTAGGCTGTAAGGTTAGACATCCTAAACAGGTCCGGGTATTTCTGATCTACAAATCTGGCATTTCACCCAATAGGTTAGGGCAATCAAAAATGGAACTAAAAGGATCTGGAAAGCATGAATTATCACAATAGGAATTAACATTATATTAAGGAGCTGCGGTGGCTCAAGTGTTAAGACGCTGAACTGCAGGCTGTGGAAGGTCAGTAGTTTAGCAGTTCGAGACCCAGGTGCCGCATGATGGAGTGAGCTCCCATCTCTAGTTCCAGCTCCTGCCAACCTAGCAGTTCGAAAGCAAGAAATTGCGAGTAGATAAATAGGTACCACTCCGCTGAGAAGGTAACAGTGTTCCGTGCGCCTTGATGTTTAGTCATGCTGGCCACATGACTACGGAAACGTCTTCTGACAGCACTGGCTCTTCGTCTTTGAAACGGAGATGAGCACCGCAACCCTAGAGTAGGATTCGACTGGCTTTCGAGCAAGGGAACCTTTACCTAAGGACTAGGGAGAAGGCTGGTTATGGTAAGGAAGACAATGGGACCTAGTGAGGCTGCGGTCCCCTAATTTCTTCCTGCACCTCACCCCACCGATGGCTGAGGCCCTGGCAGGCCAAGCCGGAAGCAGTTGCCCATTTCCCAGACCCACTTGTGGTGGTGGCGGGCCAGGGTGCCAGGCCTACCCCCTGCTCCAGCGGACCAGGTGATTTGACCTGCCCCCTCATGGTCGAGGTGTCAGTGGGCCAGGGCACCCTACCTTATTCCCGGCCATCCCTGGGCCCACCCTCTTGAGGCCCCAGTGGGCCAAGTGCCCGGCCTCGCCCTTCCCACTGGTGTGGCTCCCCACAGCCTCAGCGGCCTCAGCAGTGCCAAACTCACTGGGCACATTGCACCTCCCTCTGCTTTAGGCCACAACAGGCAAGGCCAACCCACTTCGTCCCTTCCCTCAGCACGGTTGTCCCGACCCCCAGCAACAGTGGCAGAGTGACCATCCTCATCCCTTCTCCCTCCCCCTCAAGCACCCGCTGGGCCAGGCTGGCCAGGCTCGTCCCTTCCCTCGCCGCAGCTCTCACTACCCCCCAGCATCAGCGCCAGAGTCACCGGAGCATCTGTCCTGTGTGCCTGAGGTGAAGTTGTCTTGTGAGTTGAGTTCCAGTGCCTGCTGCCTCTGTGGGAGGGATGTAGCTAACCCAACCAGTGGCCAGGGACTCGTTTGTGAGTGGCAGTCCAGGCGGCCAACTGATTTGGGCATGAATCGAATCCTGCCACCCCATAGGAGAGATACCACCTCAAATCAGCTTTATAATATAGAGAGATTCCAGTGGCATGGTCAGACTGCCTGAATAAAGATTCCCACCATGAATGGTGACCTGCAAAGGCAATATTAGAGGAAGGCTCAGTGCATTGGTTACAGTTGAACGGTTGGGGTGACAGGGCTTGAGGTTGGCCTAGTCTCATCCCACTGTTATTTGAGGAGACAGGGTCCTCCACCTCAGGTGTTTTTGATCGATTTGTGTGGAAATTATCTCGGCCTTCTGGAAAGGAAGGCCCTGGTGATTCAGTCAAAGGCTAACCTGGAGTTCATCAAGAGTAGGTGGCCTGGTACACAGATTGTGTGGACTACTATATTGCTACACCATATATGATGTGGCATGGTGGATCCTGATGTTTGGACAAGTCTAGCTGAAAGATGAACTGGGAACTGAGGAATGCCATGGCAGGTGATTTGGGTCAATACTTGCCTCACCCTAGGATACTGGCTGGATTGATAAACCTGTACAGGGATTTTGGGGTACTGTAACTAACCTAGCAGTTCAAAAGCAAGAAATTGCAAGTAGATAAATAGGTACCACTTCGGTGGGAAGGTAACAGCGTTCCATGCACCTTGGTGTTTAGTCATGCCGGCCACATGGCCATGGAAACGTCTTGGGGGAGCGCTGGCTCTTCGGCTTTGAAACGGAGATGAGCACCGCAACCCTAGAGTCGGACTCAACTGTCTTTCGAGCAAGGGAACCTTTACCTTTAACTAACCTCCTGGGCCCTGAATCTGGGGTGGTCTTTTTTGAGAGACACATCCCAAAACAACCTCTGAACCTCTAAAGCAGTGCCCTCATGAAGCCAGGCTTGGCTTGAACAGTGACTTTTGCTGGGAGGCTAGGAGAACCTCTTTTTGACTGGGAAAACTCAGGCCAAGTGAAGCTCACCAGTCTGGCTGCCCTGCAAAACATCCTCCATGCAAGCAACCCTCCCCCCCACACACACACCTCTCCTGTCAACTCTGTCCAAAAGGACTAGAATGGGCAAGTCTCTGCTCTCACCTCAGGCATATTCTATTTTTTTTAACAGATACTTGCACACTGACATGCAAAGTTCAGCCATATGTTAGGAAGTTATTTTTAAGATCTTTTATGTTTTCCGAATCAAATTTATCTAGATTCATTTTCTCAAATATTGGATACCATTTGTCAAGGGGATTCAGTAGGTGACTTTCAATGCCCTCCGAGTTTTCCCAGAGAGAGAATTTTTCTTGCAGGAAAAAAATCCCATACTTTATGCAGCCACTGTTGCATTGAAGGAAGCATATTTGCTTTCCATTTACTCACTATCGAAGTCTTGGCTGCTACTATTAATCAGCTCTTTGCTTCTTTCGGGTGGACCATCTGCCGGCCAAAGGTGAAGAAGAATCAGTGATGGATCTAAAGGTACGGTAAGTCCAATTAAGGAGTGGATAGTTAATATAATTTGTTTCCAGAATTGGGCCACGTGGGGACACTCCCACCAGTTGTGGTAGTATGTTGCTTTTTGCCCGCAGTGTTTCCAGTAAAGCGGCGATGACTGGGGATAGATATGGGATAGTTTTACAGATGTGAGGTACCATCTGTGCAATACCTTAAGTGCTGTTTCCTGAATAAATTGTGAGTTTGAGATTTTAGCATGCATTTTCCACATTTCATCCCATTGGTCAGACAAGAGGGATTGCTGGATATCACGATTCAGTCGGCTTCTATTGACCAATTGGCTAGTCTTTTGTCTGTCAAATGTACAGGCAGGCAGGGACAAATAGCCTCTAGTCTGTTCTATTGTCAGGAATAAAATATGTTGCATGTTTCCAGCCCCAACTTCTGTTTCACTTGTATGTCAAGAAATACCTTTGGAATAATACTCTCATTCCTGTCTCCATATATCTGCATTCTAAAACATCTGCATTCTAACACCTATGCCAGACCTATTAAGGTAAACATTAACTCTCCATGTATAGTGAATGGTTTCCCATTCAGGTTCATCCTGCCACATATTAAGAAACATCACCTCTTTTGTCTGCAACAAGGGAAACACCAGACCACCGTATTGTTCCACAATGGACACTCCCAGCCCAACCATCCAACACCTGGTTAATTCCATCATAGCTATTGTTAATTCAGAATATGATCCCCTGAAACCTCATTGGTCACACCTAGGTCTGGCTCCTCCTGACACCACATCCTCTGGGACCCATGATTGGTCCCGGTAATCTTCTGTTTTCACCTGGGACAAGCCCCTCAAGACCTCCCATTGGTCAGCATTGTTTCCCAATGTCTATATCCATCAGATCACATGGCCTCAGATTTTGTGTCTGCTCTGGATGCCAACTGGCAGTTCACCCCCAAACTTTTGTTTGGGCCATAATCTCATCTTCTTGGACCCCTGCACGTCTAGACAGGTTGTATCACCCCATAACTGACCCCTCTATTTGCTATCAATCACCTCTGCTGTTTTAGTTCTGTATTGTGTGGTCTTTTTGAATGCTTAGTGTGCTTGTAATTAGGGAAATACTTTAATAAAAACTATTTAATTTACTCTTCAAATCTGAAGTCTTTCTACTGTACCAAACCTTGGTATACAATTGGTGTACAATCCCTGTAGCCCTCTGGTCTCCCCTGCCACATAGCTAATTCCCCCAAACAATGAGGCAGGCCATTGGCAGTAACAGTTCATCTCTCCAAAAAGGGCAATGATACATTCCTGGAGGACCTGTGGCAGGGTCTGTAGGTGGCATTAGGCTGCTCGGTGTGGTGCAGGGTCCTAAGCAGAGGCTTGGCCTTGGTGGTGGAAGGTTAGTGCAGGTAATGGGAAAGCAGATCTGGTGGCACCTTTGCTGTTTGGGGACAAGAGGTCCATCAGGCTCAGCATTCAGGTTTCATGGGCCAGTTCAAGGAATGAAGATTTCTTTTCAGACTGCCCTGGATAGGCTCCTCCCCTCTAAGTTGTGTGGCTTGGGGGAAGAGCTCCAGGGTGGCACCCCGTTTGCAAAGGTAGTTCCTTCATTACTATATGGAATATTGTTGACCATAGCCAAGGTCAGTGATAAGTATGAGTCTTATTTAATCTCCTTTTTACATCCTTTGCCCAATCTACCAATGTGTATCTCTGGTCCAACAATCCATTTGCCACATCTCTGGAGGCTAAAGCTTGGATAGCGACATTCCTCTTCAGACATTTTTTTTTTCAATTCTCTAGAAAATTGCTATCTGCACCATCTTGCTAATGATGGCTTTCAAAGCTCATGGCTAAAATTAGTTGATTATAAGCTACAGAGATTGGTCTTCTCCTCTGAGTTTTTGTTGTTGTTGTTGTTTAACCAAATGGAATATCACTTCATGTGTAAACTGGTTTAATCTGGTATTCTATATTTCAATAATTGGAGCACTGACTGTAGAGCTTATTTAGGTCTCTCAGGTCTGAAGACACTACCTGCTTACTGAAAGTTTTTAACAGTTCCTAAATACAGAATACAATTCTCTAAGTTGAACTAGATGAACTAGCAGGTATATTCTCAGGGATTCTGTTCTCTGAGAGGCTTTGTGATTGCAAATCCAGGAATTTAGATACCATTTGACACTTTTGACAAATGCAATACTGCCTGTGACAAGGGGATCATAGTTTACATCCAAAAATGAAGTCCTGCTGTAAAGCAGGATATTGTAGCTAAGTTATTAGCTGACACTGACCCAAATGTGACTCACACAGTAGCAATTTTTTTGTTTATGACATTTAATAGTATAACCTTTAATTTAAATCTTCTTCTCATAATTCTGTAACTCTGTGTTTCCCCATGTTTCCTTGTATAATACTGTGGGGTTCCCCCCCTCTATTTTGCTTATAACTGTTGGTCTCTGAGCACTAATAGAAGGATGGAAATTGGGCAGAGCTATTTCCGCCTGCTCTGTCCCCCATCTAATCAGATCTTATATTTTTCTATAAAGAGACTTCCTCCATACCAACAAACAGCTGTCGGAACTGTCTGTTTAAAACTAAAGGAGAGCCTGACTGAGCCGAAGAACCTTGACTTGGTGGGAGGAAGGGCTTTTTCCTTTCCTCTGTATTGTCTTCCCAACCAGAAACTGTCCTAGGGTGGGAGTTATCTCCTCCCCCCTTTTGGCTGCTCCATGTTCATAGAACACTCTCCTGGGGATAAAAAAAACCCACATTTTTTACATTAAAGTAATTAATTCTCAAAGGAATCCATGAACACAGAAAATATATCATTATTTAATGGCACTGGAAGAGAATGTTCACTGTTTATTGCCATTGTTTATGATCAGCATTTAGAGATTTGCAAGCTTCTTGACTGATCACAAAAGCACAATGTTTACAATGAGATCAAGCATCAGCTGTTCCCCCACCTTTTTACTAGATAGTAACTCATTTGCTATCCCAGTTACCATTTTAATAAATCTTCTTTTTCGGTCATGTGTTTGATGTTTTCAAACCAGTAATAAATAGTTATCTGATAACTATCAAATGTTGTTTTGTGCTTTTTTGGAGGGGGTTAATCACGTTTCCTGACTATTATGATTATTTTGGCAGTTGAATTAAAAGCAGCATAAACATTATTTGGGAAGAAATTGGATATGTTGTTTTGTTGTTGTTGTTCTTACTCTATTCCATCATACCTCCACTACTAAAGCTGCAAACTCAAGTATATAAATGGAATGGAAACTATTACTGGCATCTACAAGAAATTGCTCCACCCTGTAGATTTTATTCCAGACAAGTTTAATCTAATTACTCCCCTTCTCCAAGAAATCACTTGAAAATCCCACACTTATTGATAGCTCTCATTAAAGCTTTTTTTACCTCTTTGTTTCTTAGACTATAAATAAGGGGATTAATTAGAGGGGTTAAGACTGTGTAGAAGATTGAAAAGATCGTGTCCACTTCTCCCAGAGCATCTTTTTGTGGTAGCACATATACAAATATCAATGACCCATAAAATATGGAAACTACAATGAGGTGGGAAGAACAGATGGAAAAGGCCTTTTTTCTCCCATCCGACGACGGGATTCGTACGATGGCAGCAATTATACTAATATAAGACAGCAGGGTCAGAAGAAAAGAAGGAACACTATCTATGACAGATACTGTGAGGCTCACCAGTGTCACCAGAGTTGTGTCACTGCATGATAGATTAATCACTGGTGCTAAGTCACAAAAGAAGCGATCAATTTCATGGGGGCCACAGTATTTTAGCTGTGACATCAAACCTATTAGTAAAGTCATAACCGTTATCCCACAAAGCCAGGACACAGCTGACAATAGAAAGCAGAGCCTTCTGCTCATGAGAGTGGCATATTGGAGGGGCTTGCATATTGCCAAATACCGATCATATGACATTGATGCCAGTAGGTAGCATTCAGCAATGGCAGGTATACCAAAACAGTAAAGCTGGATATAGCAGCCCCCAACAGATATGGTTCTGTCCCCTGTTAGGAAACTGGCCAACATCCTGGGGAGAAGGGTTGAAGTGTAGAAGGTCTCCAAACAGGACAAATTTCCAAGGAAGAAGTACATGGGGGTGTGAAGGTGATGATCCATGATTACTAACACGATGATGATGATGTTTCCAGCCATGGTCACACTGTAGATTATTAGGAAAACCAAAAAGAGAGGAATCTGAAGTTCAGGGGCATTCCCAAAGCCCAGAAGAATGAATGTAGTTACTGCTGTTTTATTGTCTGTTTCCATATGTTCCATTGCTTGACTCACTGAAAATAAAATTAAAAAATCATGAGGTCTCCAAGCCTAGAAAGTATTTTACCCTTTCTCCCAAATTGATACTGACATTTATAAAATGCTAATATGTGTTTTATCTGAACATATGAAAACCACCCCAAAAGTCATTTCCTGTTTTGAAGTTAATTGTGCATGTATTACATCAAGTGATAGACTATTACATTGTTTCTTGATGATAACGTCATTGTTAGAGTTGGGTCATAAGATGGCTAGCAGGCACCATTTATTTATTTTGCTTCATTTATACTATGCCTTTTTCTGCCATGGGATGCATTGGGGGCTGAAATTGGCTTACATAATTTTCGTATCCTCCAGTTTAGGTAGATCCTGTGAGGTAGTTCAGGCTGGAAGTTGGTGACTGATTTTCTCCAAGCAAAGGCCTAGTCTGTAAAGAGTGGAACCCAAGCCTAAGAAACCCTCTGATCAACAGGCTTACCATCTGTTTTACACAAAACAGCTGTTCCTTTTGTTTTGGAACCTGCAGTGCATCATTATCACCTCAATTGGTCATAGAAGTATTCTGAATAGAAAATAACTGAATACTCATTTAACGTTGAAGCTACAGGCTAAATTACATATAAGAGTACAAAAACTGGGTTGGATCCAAACTTCTCCTCATGCTATTCCTTAGGCAGCATTTCATGGATATTAGTGGCCTGCATTGGGAGGAAGAGGCAAGAAAGTTCTTTTCTGTTGTAAAAAAATGTAGTCTGGATCTAACCCAAAACAGCTTATTGAATTGGATCCATCCAACATTTCATTCAATGTCAGCGAAATTGCCCTCCTTATGATAGCGCCCATGACATAAAAATGCTGTCTGTGCAGGTCCCATTGCCTCCAGTGTAATTGGTTTATGACAGGGGACCTTTCTCCTCTTTTACACCTCAAAAAATGGTCTAGATCCAACCTCACATGAAGAATATCAGGGCCCTGTGCAGGATGAATATACATCTTTTTTCTTTTCTTTTCTAAATTAGTTTACAAACTTTGGATGAAGTGAAAGTTTACTAAAATGTAATCTCCCCTCGAAGTATACCATAAAATCCTTTTCAAGATAAACCTGTTTTTGTATCTTGCATGAGTAGACAAGAGCTGGTTCTAAAAACAAAACATATAAACAACAATAACAACAACACAACCTTAATCATAGGAACCCTCCTATCATGTTCCATAAAAGTGTTAAATTGGGATTATTAAGTGGATCTATTTGCCCTCCCACCCCACAATGAAGACACAAGACACTTTATGGGTTAAACTGGAACTTTATTAAATGAGCTGATCTCCTTGACTATTTAAATTAAAGCATGGGTTCCTGTTGGCTTGCAAGCAAGCCTCCTAACCAGGCAATACCACCCTGGCTCAGATCTAGGTCCAGATTCCCTCAGGACCTTTCTCCTTACAACCCACACAATGTGCATAGAGGGTATAAGGGGACATTGTTCCAGCCCATGACTGCTAAGCCTTAAGGTTTGGCATATGCCCTCCAAGCCCAAAGAGGCCCCACCCTGAGCCACTCAGACTGCAAAGCCACTAGGTGCCCAGTTAGAAAGACAATTGCCACAATATCTTGAGGTGCTTACCAAATTATGTAACCCTTAACCCATGCTTTCTTGTCATTCCAGTTAGGGTCTAACCAGAAGAACCAGGCCTATTTATACCTCAGTTCTCAGGACCATGCATAGCAGGCAAAAAGAACCCCAACCCATGGGCCAATTTTAGTTGGACCCAAAAATTGCTACTCAGTCTCCAAAAGCATCCAGCTATTCCTACATGGCCACAAAAAGAGGGAGGGAGGGTGGAGAGCTCATTTTGAGCTGGACTGGGGGAAGGCCAATGGCCAGCACCAAAATAGGCTGGCATGCCCACCTCTCATTGGTCCCCTGCCCATGTGTCATGACCCGATGGGCTCCCCCACATCTTGTGCTTCATTCCAAGAGGAGGGGGAGTGGGCAGTTACTGGTGCCCACCCCAAACCATCAGAAACCAGCTTTTTGTGTGAATTTGGGCTTGAATTGGAAAGTCAGCCATATTCACACAGTAAAATCTTGACTACAAGCAACTTATATTGTCACAATCACATATTTTGTATGACTGAGGCTTTCTCTAGGAGGAACTTCCCATCCACCTTACATAGGACACTTAATTTGATGGAATGCTTTTGAGAGTGTATGGCCATCATTGAATCCAGCCTTATATTTTCCCCCAGAAATAGTTTCTGCGAATCATGCAATCTTTAAATAAGACCTATACTGTGTCATTAGAATAATAAGCATACATCTTTAAAAAAAATAACCATCACCTGGCATGAATGAAGAATGGTTGAGAGGTAGGTCCAAACAGCTGTTGCACATTTGTCTAGCTATCATGAGAAATGACAAACATTTCCTGAAGGAAACAGTCATCTCATGCCATTTCACCAGTACAGTACACAAAAGAGCCTTTATATAAGGGAGCAACAGACTGCCTACAAAGAGCAACCTCTAGATACTTTATAGAGGGAATTTTAGAACAATTAGCAAATCCCCCTTCTAAAACTTATAATGCAATACTCATTAAGGCTTTTATTTAGAAGAGACCTTGTTTCAAATATTTATATGCTACCTCTCCAGAGACCTGCTCAAGCAAGCTCTTGCAAGTGGAGTGTCTCGATCACAGGGAGATTCATATTTCCCCAGTGATAATGAACAAGTAGTCCTTCCTTCTTTTCCATCCCTCTCTGATTAAAAAAAAACCCTGAGTATCCAAAGGGGACATAAAATAACACAAAAACAAATATATATATTTAAAAATGAAGGAAATATAGCAGTATGTTAATGATGGAGTGAGCTTTGAGTCTTGAAAGCTCATTGCTCCCAAATCTCTAAGGTGATAGTGGACTCGAATCCAGCTGCTTTAATGAAGACCAATACAGCCACCCTCCTGAAAGGATGTTAATGAGTGGGCAGCTGGATTCGAGTCCAGTATCAGGGTTTTTTTTTTTTAATCAGAGAGGGATAGAAAAGAAGGAAGGACTACTTGTTCATTATCACTGGTGAAAGTGTCATCAAGTTTCAGCTGATTTATGATGCTCCCTTTTTCAACATATGTACATAATAGTAACACAATCTTTTTTTAAGGAATGCTCTTATCCCCCTTGGCTCTGTTTCCTTATATATGTTTATTTTAGTTTATTTATAGCCTGCCTTTCTTGCCAAGACTGAAGGTACATTTCAGGATTTAAAACAGTGCAATCAGAAAGCAGAAGACTGCATTACACTGGTATATCCATGACTCACTTCACTCTTGCTGCTGGCAATAAGGCCTGCTCCCGAGGTCTTCACAGTAGAGTTATCTAGATCCATTTAGGCAACTAGACATTGTGACCTGGATGGTCCAGGTTAGCCTGATCTGTCAGATCTCAGAAGCTAAGCAGGTCAGCCCTGGTAAGAACTTGGTTGGGAGAATATCACGCAAACCCAGGGTCTCTACACAGATGCAAGCAACATCAAACTATCTCTGTTCATTTCTTGCCTTGAAAACTCTGGCATCATCATAAATCAGCTGAAACTTGATGGCACTTTCACCACCACCATTAAGGAGCTGTTTGGTGAAGTGGTTGAGTTAACGAACTCTAACCTGGGAGAGCCGGGTTTGATTCCCCATTCCTCCACTTGCAGCTGCTGGATGATCTTGGGCAAGCCATAGTTCTGTCAGAACTGTTCTCTCAAGGACAGTTCTGGAAAGAGCTCTCTCAGCCCCACCTACCTCACAGGCAGTGTCCCCTCTAAGGTGAGTTAGTGTGAGCTAGCTCAGTTTTTTAGCCTCTGGCTCACATATTTTTGTCTTAGTGTATGTGTGTGTATTTTAAAAAAACCCCTCTGATTTAAAGAAGCTACCTGAAGGAGTGAGCAGAGATTCATGAAAGCTCATACCTTGCCACATATCTTGTTAGTCTTTAAGGTGCTACTGGTCTCTTGTACTTTTCTAGTGTAACATGAAACTGATCACTGATGACTAGATAAATTAGCTCAATTAACTCAGTTTTAAGATAACATGGCTTTTAGATATAAGATTAGGTTTTAAGATTATAATATAACATTTTGGAGATATGATACAGTTCAGTAGTGCCGCCTTCAGAAGCTAATACGAAGAAGATCTCCACAGCTACCATATATTTCTCTCTGGTGCTTAAATGAGTGAGAACTGCAAAACACCAACATGCTGAAGAAAATTAACTTGGCTTCATTAAAGCTATCAAGCAGCTTCCTGGTTAAGAAAACTACAAGAAAACTATCCATATCTAAGAAGCCTATGTAGCCAAAATGACAATAAAACATAGTGACAGACCCTTCATGATACTGAACAATGATCTCTCTGCTTTGGGAGTGCATATCTAAGGCTGCAGTCACACACACTAAATAATCCACTTTCAATCAACTTTCAATGCACTTTCCAACTGGATTTTGCCAGTTCATGCAGTCAAAATCCAGTTGGAAGGTGCACTGAAAGTGGATTGAAAGTGGATTATTTCGTGTGTGAGAGACTGCAGCCTAATTTTAGGAAGGGAGGGTTTCTTGCTAACCAGAAAGTAGAGATTCCCAGTTGACCAAGAGAACCGAAGGGGAAAACAGAGTGTGTGTTACTTCCTCTGCCAGTCTCTGATCTTGCTTCCTGGTTTTGAGCCCTTGAAAGCTAGAATAACAGTGATGGTTTTAGCCAATACAGAAGAAACTTCAACAGAGAAGACAAGGAGAATATTGTTTGTTGGAGAAGGCAGGTGACTTTGCAGGGCTTTCTAATAAAGAACAAGAAGCAGAGGAAA
This sequence comes from Gekko japonicus, assembly GCF_001447785.1. NCBI lineage: Eukaryota > Metazoa > Chordata > Lepidosauria > Squamata > Gekkonidae > Gekko > Gekko japonicus. The sequence goes on along the minus strand of NW_015165238.1, from coordinate 235,195 downwards.
GAAAGCAAGAGAGAGAGGAGGAGAATGTAGGTAATATCCTGGTTGTTGGCTTTGATGTTTGGGGTGTTTTGTTATTTCACAAATGTCACCAATATCAGATCTGTAATGAAAGACAAGCAAAGGGAAGAGAAAACCGAGACAATACCCCAAGTATATTGAATGGATAGGGTACATATGCATTTTGAAATGCACTGATCCTATTTGTGGTTGGAATGCTTCTCATTTGGGCATTTGTCACCCTTACCTGAATCTTTAAAAATAAATTGAAAATATCCATTACCCTAACCCTAACCCAAAATATTAAAATCCAAAACAAAATGAATATTAGAATGTTTTTAAAGGTATACATTCCAACTGTTTAGAGGAATGGTTCAGAACCATCTTGTTTGTTGCAGAGTCTCAGTTGCTGGGTTACAATTCTCTATATCGCTGCTATGTTTATGTCTTTTGGAATTTTCTGCTGCTAATGTTGTTGTGTAGAGAGAAAGGGCAGCATGATCCCTGCCTCCCTTTGCTCATAAGCTGGAGAGGACAGTAAGACAAAGGCCCCTGCCACTTGGCAGGGGATAAGTCGCTCAAAGCGCGGCTTTTAAAAGCCGCGCCAAAGTTGAGACGCCACGACAGGATCCCACGATCCCCTGGGCTGCGGCGCCTTTTCTCCCCGGCACAATCAGATGCCGGGGAGAAAACACAGTTCAGACGGGGAGCCTGCCGAACTGCACATGTCCGAGCATGCACAGATCAGCTAGGAGCCAGGGATGAGCCGGCGCAAAGACATGCCAGTGACCCGATGGCCCGGCTTGCGGCGCTTCAATCAGAAGAACCACCAGGTTAGGTGGTTCTTCTTGGTGCGGGGTTTCGGCTGGTAGAGACAGATCGGAAATGGGCAGGCAACGATTCTTTAGCTTGGAGAAATGACAATTGAGGGGTGAAATAACAGAGGTTTACAAAACTATGCATGGGATAGAGAAGGTAGAGAAAGAAGTACTTTTCTCCCTACCTCACAATACAAGAACTTGTGGGCACTTAATGAAATCCATTATCAGTGGGCTTAGAAAAGATAAAAGGAAGTACTTCTTCACCCAAAGCGTAATCAATATGTGAAATTCACTGCCACAGGAAGTGGTGCTGGCTACAAGCATAGAGAGCTTGAAAAGGGTATTGGGTAAACATATGGAGCAGAGGTCCATCAGTGGCTATTAGCCACAAAGTATAGAGGAAACACTCTGTCTTGGGCAGTGATGCTCTGTATTCTTGTTGCTTGGGGGGCACAAGGGGGAGGGCTTATGCAGTTCTGGCCCTGCTGATGGGACTCCTGATGGCACTTAGGTTTGGCCACAGTGTGACACAGAGTCTTGGACTGGATGGACCATTGGCTTCTCTTATGTTTTTAAATATTTTGGGATATTCTGTAAAATGTAAGTATCTAGAATGCACAGATGATCTGGACAGTTAACATGACTCCTCCCACATATCTACTTCATTCTTGTAGAAGATTGCTGTGGAGGTAGGGCAATTAACTCAACTGTTTGGATGTATTTCAATCCTTTTTCCCGCCCAAACAGATTATGGAACTGATTTATGACTGATGATCTTCACCAGGACAGGTCAAAGGAGTTTGTCTTATTGATAGTCCAGTCTTCTTCACAGTTTTCAGCATCATCAGCATATTATTTTTCTTACTCAGGTAGATGTATTAGGATGCCATATTCTGGTACTTCCATTCTAGTTTAGTCAGAAAATGGTTCTGTGGAGACACCTGTTCAGATCATCCAGCATTTGCACTATGCAAACCCACATTCTTCTGTCTTTATCCTCAGTCCTTTTTAACATCTAAAATTATGAGCTTACATTCAGCAACTTGGAATGAGGTGTCATCAATATGCTGATTTTCATTTACATATGCACGAGTCCAACTATTTTTTGCATTTTTTAATATTTTGGGCTTCTGGCTATTTGAGACATTCTAACATTTACAGTATAGTGAAATTTGAGTGTCCGGGTGTTCAAGATTTGAAACTCTGGTCTGACATGGAAGCTCGCTATGTGAACTTCGTCCAGCCATGCCTTTTCAGCCTTCCTCATAGGATTTTAATCCTAAAACGAAAAATCTACATGAAAGCTTACACCTTGAATTAAAAAATTATAGGTCTTAAAGGTGCCACTGGACTCATACTTTGTTCTAGCTGCTTAAAAGTTAGGTAGAGAGTGTTTTCATCAATGGCACAAGCAGCTGTTGGAATTGTTTAAAAATAAAGGGGAGCTTGATTGAGCTGAAGAACCTTGACTTGGTGGGAGGGAGAGTTCTTGCTTTTCCTCCACATTGTCTTCCGAACATGAACCCAACTAGAAACTGTCCCCGGATGGGAGTTATTTTTCCCTTTTTGGCTGTTCTGTGTGCATAAAATAATCTTCTGGAGATAAAAACCAGAATTTTTTATATTAAATTTACAAAATCTTAGAGGAATACATGAACACAGGAAATAAATATTTACTTAATGGCACAGGTAGAGAATATTCCCTTTGGACTGCCATTGTTTATTTGCAAAGTTTTTCACCATTGAGAAAACACAATGTTTATAATAAAATCAAGCATCAGCTCTCTTCCCCCCCCCCTTTGGACTAGACAGTAAAATATTTGCTATCCCAAATCCCAATTTTATTAATCTTCTTTACTGGTCATGTATTTCATATATTTCATGTTTTCACATCAGTAAAAAATAATCTAATAAGTATCAAATATTGTTTCAAAAATGTACATGAACATATTCCTACTACTATCATGATATTGACAGTTAATTCACGAATGAATCAATAGCAGCATAAAGAAGATTTGGGAAGAAATTGGATTTTTATCCTATTACTGAATTCCATCATGCCTCTACTACTAAAGCTGAAAACTCAAGTATGGCCTCAGCCACACGGGCAGGAAAATGCGGGGGGGGGGGAGGCGTGGCTGTTTGCCCCGGAGCAAACTAACGCGCGACTGCACGATCAGGCATCGGGTTGAGGTTCCGTCGAGCTCCTATGGTTAGGAGGGAGGAGCCGATCACACGGCGTGGCAAAGAAGCGGAGCAGCATGGCAAACGGGGTTGTGTTTGTTTTAAAACTGAAATGTGCGCATGCTCCGTTGGGTGCTTGTGCGCATCCGTGGAGACTTGGGGGGGAACCCTTTTTGCAAGGGGACATGGGCGGGCGCCGGAACTACCACCGGAAACGCAATCAGATGCGCACCCTTGCCCCGCGGTTTTCGGAAACTAGTACCTCGGAGGTACTAGTTTTTTATCCTTCATCTTCGGTGGGAAGCCTCGGGTGCGCCACGGGAGCTCTATGCTTCCCAGATGTGGCAGTGAGATCGCACCCAGAAAATCCGCCTATCTTCCGTCTCTCTAGCATGCCTGATGCTCCGTGTGACCGGGGCCTATGTAAATGGAATGGAGACTATTACAGGAACCTACAAGTAATTGTTTTGCCCTGTAGATTTCATTCCAGACAAGTTTGATCTAATTACTCTCCATCTCCATCAAATCACTTGGAACTCCCACACTTGTTTACAGCTCTCATTAGAGCTCTTTTTACCTCTTTGTTTCTTAGACTATAGATGAGGGGATTAATTAGAGGGGTTAAGATTTTTTTTGAGAGATATAAACAACAAAACTGTTTAGATGGATGGTTCAGGACCCTCCTGTCTGGTGCAGAGTATCAATCGCTGGGTCACAAGTCTCTATACTGCTGCCATTTTTCTGTCTTTTCAAATTTTCTGCTGCTAATGTGCATGTGTAGTATCCTGGAAGCCATGAGAAAGACCCAAATGACATTAATCACTCTCAAGAAATTCTTTTATACCAAAGGTGGCCAATTGGTCCCACTTTTGTTAAAGTTATATAAGGCCATCATCCTTCCCAAATTGCTCTGTGCTTCCCCAATCTGGGCCAATGGACCAATGGATCCTCCTGATAAGCTCCAGCAAACTTTCTTACATAAGATACTTCCTCTTCCTCCCAATGCATCCTCAGCAGTGATGTAGCTAGAATTCAGACTCACTCATATTTTAATAATAGCATGGTACCATGCTATCAAGTTCAGATTATCACTTCATGAACCTAATGCAGTACTATCTTTACTGCAGTTAGTAATAGTTGATTCCTGATTGGAAATTTGGCTTAACCCAGTTGGCTCAAAGCTTGCCATATTAAATTTGAGCCTAAATTCCAGGGACTCACTGATAAAATCCTTGTTAACTGTACAGAATTGATGGAGGAATCAGCTTGGAATTTTACCAGAACCCAATCTTCTTCTTCAGCTTTGGGCACACACACTAAATAATCTACCTTCAGTGCACATTCCAACTGGATTTTTACTGTGTGAATGGGCAAAATCCAGTTGGAAAGTGCATTGAAAGTGGATTCAAAGTGGATTATTTAGTGTTTGTGACCACAGCTGAAGAAGAAGATTGGGTTCTGGTAAAATTCCAAGCTGATTGGGAATGCTCCACTATTTACTTCCATTTATCTCATCAGAAAACATTTGAATTACCTATATACTTGTTTTATTTAACACCCAAAATATTGCCACTTTTTCCTGTTACTTAGAAGAAATATTTTACTTTCCACTGAGATGAAGGGCTGTTTTAGTGAATACCCCCAAGAAATGCTTCTGTAATTATTGCAAAGATCAAATTGACTCAATTGCCAATATTATTTTTAGTAGCCCCCCCTTATACCTCATTTCGTAATTAATATATTAACCTAGGAATGACTGTCTACAGAACAACAGAAACTAGAGTTTTTATTGTCAGGGAATATCAGAAAGTGCAAATGTAATTTAGCTGTATTTATCAATGCAGTTATAAGGGAAAGGTATGAATATTATTTATTTGGTCATGTGTTTGAAGAAGACAAATAAGAGTTGGTTTTATACCCTGCCACTCACTACCCAGAGGAATCTCTGAGTGGCTTTCAACCCCACTCCCTTCCTTTTCCCACAACAGATGCCCTGTGAGGTAGATGGGGCTGAGAGAGCTCTGAGAGAGATGTGACTGATCCAAGGTCACCCAGCTGGCTTTATGTGGAGGAGTGGGGAATCAATCAATCAATCAATAAACCTTTAATAGCATATACAACATTAAAATCAGAAACAGAAAGTGACACAGTCAACTAAAAAACTGGAATAATTATAAAATCATGAAACGGAGTTTCCCAAATTTTTCACTCTTATCACATCAACTAAAAAATTAGCCACTGCCACTGTAATCTCTGCTGTTGTATCATTCAATAGAATTTGACATTTTCTTTCATTAGAAAGGTGATATTTACCATGCAACCAAGAGTTTAACCATTTTTCCCTAGCAGATACATGCAACGAACAGTCCAGCAGTATGTGATCAATTGAATCAAGAGAGCTTGAACCACAGTCACATCTCCGTTCATACTTAGGAATATTATGAAACCTACCATACAGTAGTTTTGATGGAAAGGCATTTACTCGAGCAAGGGGAAAAGCTCTTCGATGGCTAGGGCTATCCAAATTATACAAATACTGGGGAATACATCCCACATCATTCTTAAGATTTAATGAAGCTGAAGAGCAGACAGGGGGATGAAAGGGCTGCAGTTTTTGAAACTCAATATCTAAAAGCCTCTGTTTGATTGTATTAAAAATATACACTTCAGAGGAGAAAGCTAACTCCTCCAAGGAGAGGCCCAAAGATGTTATTTTGGATCGAATCAAACCTGGTTCTCCAGATTATGGTACACCATTCTTAACTACTACATTAAACTGATGTTTTCACAACAGTAATAAATACTTATCTGATGAGTATCAAACATTGTTTTTTTTGTGGGGAAGTGCCTGAAATAATCACAACATATTCCTACTAGTATCATTATGTTAACAGTTAATTCATGGATGAATCAATAGCAGCATAAAGAGGATTTGGGAATAAAGTAGATTTCCCCCCTCTTACTGCATTCCATTATGCCTTCACTACTAAAGCTAAAAACTCAAGTATGTGAATAAAATGATACTCTTACAGGAGCCTACAAAAAGTTGCTCGACCCTGTAAATTTTATTCCTGACTAGTTCGATGTAATTCCTCTCCATCGCCAGCAAATCACTTGGAAAACCCACACTTGTTGACAGCTCTCCTTAAAGCTTTTTTAACCTCTTCGTTTCTTAGACTATAGATGAGGGGATTAATTAGAGGGGTTAAGACTGTGTAGAAGACCGAGAACATCTTGTCCACTTCTCTCATAGCTTCTTTTTGTGGTAGCACATATACAAACATCAGTGAACCATAAAAGATGGAAACTACAATGAGGTGGGAAGAACAAGTGGAAAAGGCTTTTTTCCTCCCATCTGAAGAGGGGATTCGTATGATGGCAGCAATTATACAAATGTAAGACAGCACGGTCAGAAGAAAAGAAGGAACAATATTTATGAAAGACACGATGAGGCTCACCAGTGTCAACAGTGTTGTGTCACTGCACGATAGATTAATCACTGGTGTAAAGTCACAAAAGAAATGATCAATTTCATGGGGGCCACAATATATCAGCTCTGACATCAAAGACATTAGTAAAGTCATGACTGCTATCCCACAAAGCCAAGTTACAGCTGACAACAGAAAGCAGAGTCTTCTGCTCATGAGGGTGGCATAGTGGAGGGGCTTGCATATTGCCAAATACCTATCATATGACATTGATGCCAGTAGGTAGCACTCAGCAACCCCAAGTATACCAAAACAGTAAAACTGGATATAGCAGCCCCTAAAAGAAATGGTTCTGTCCCCTGTTAGGAAACTGGCCAACATCCTGGGGAGAATGGTTGATGTGTAGAAAGTCTCCAAACAGGACAAGTTTCCAAGGAAGAAATACATGGGGATGTGAAGGTGATGATCTGTGATTACTAACACAATGATGATGATGTTTCCAGTCATGGTCAGACTGTAGATTATTAGGAAAACCAGGAAGAGAGGAATCTGAAGTTCAGGGGTATTTCCAAATCCCAGAAGAATAAATGTACTTACTGTTGTTTTATTATCTGTCTCCATATGCTCCATTGTTTGAATAACTGAAGATGAAATTAAAAAATGATAAGGTATTAAAGTAAAAGACCCTAATCCTAGAAATTATTATACCCTCTCTCCTACCATCAATGCTGAGATTTATAAAATATTATCATGTGTTTTATTTGGGCATATGGAAACCACACCAAAAGACTTTTTTCTCTTACAAAGTTAATTGTGCAGTTATTACCTCATGTAGTAGACCATCTCATTGTTACTATGCAATCCATTGTTAGTTTTGGGCCATAAGATGGCTAGCATACACCATTTATTTATTTTACTTCATTTAAACTGTGCCTTTTACTCCCATGGGGCCTGAAAATGCCTTACATCATTTTCTTATCCTCCACTTTGTCTTAACAACAATCCTGTGAGGTAGGGCAGGCTGACAGTGGGCAACTGATTTTGTCCAAGCAAATTCCTAGTCTGTAATGGTTTCCTAGTGGAGTAGAATTTAAATCCAGGAAACCCTCTGATCAGCAGGCCTACAATCTAGTTTTTACAAAACAGCTGTTTCCCATGTTCTGGAACCAGCAGCACATGTTACTCACCCCAATTGGTAATGGAATTGTTCTGAATAGAAAATATCTGAATAATTCCTTACATTTTAAGATACAAGCTAAATGACATGTAAGAATACAAACACTGGGTTTGATCCCAACTATCTTGGCAATTGCCGCCAATACCACCCTCCTCTTGCACATACCCCTCATGCCATTCCTTAGGGTGCCTTATCCTCCAGAAGCAGGATTTCATGGAGATTAGTGGCCTGCATTAAGAAAGAGAAATGAGAAAATTTTAATCTATTGTTCAAACCAACAGCTTCTTGAGCTGGATGCATCCAACTTTCCATTCAACATCAGCCAATTCGCCCTCCTCATTACCGCCCCCATTTGTGGATTTGGGCTTGAATTGGAAAGTTGGCCAGATTCACACAGTCATAGCTACAAGCAGCTTATATTGTCACAATCACATCTTTTTGTACAAATGAGGCTTTCTCTTGGAGGTCATCATCCGTTGAATAAAAGACACTTCATATGATGGAATATGTTTTTGACCGAGTATGTCGTCATGAATCCTGCCTTATATATTCTCCCTGAAATAGTTTCTGAGAATCATACAGTTTTATCATCCGGTTATTGTAATTTATTTTTTTAAGGTTTTATATTGCTGGCTATGCGCTGTAACAATAAAATTCATTCATTCAGTCAGTCTTTAAATAAGTCCTATGCTATGTCATTAGAATAATAATAAGTACACACACAAACACTCACATAAAGCTTTTAATGTTAACCATCATGTGACAAGTGTTCCCTCTAAACAGAGTTAGTGTGAACTAGCTCACAGTTTTTTATCCTCTGGCTCACACATTTTTGTCTTCGCTCAGGAAGGATGGCTCCAGAACAAACCAATTTATGCAGTAGCCAAATCGCTTGCTCACAACGTTAATGCCAGTAGCTCACAAAGTAGAGTTTTTGCTCACAAGACTCCACAGCTTAGAGATAGCATTGTTTGTGACATCAGTAAAGAATGATTGAGAGGTAAGTCCATACAGCTGTTGCACATTTGTCAAACTATCGTAGAAAAATGACTAATATTTCCTGGAGGAAGTAATTTTATCTTGCCAGTTACCCAGTTCTGTAAGCAAAAGAGGCTTTATATAAGAGAACGTCTACAGAGAGCAACCTCTTGGTACCTTAAAAAAGGATTTTCAGAACAATTAGCAAATCCCCCTTCTAAAACATATGATGCAATACTCATTAAGACTTCAAAATACCCCTGTCTTTCATTTAGAATGTTTGTTTCAAACATCTATATGTCGCCTCTCCAGAGATCTGCTCAAGCAAGTTCTTACAAGTAAAGTGTCTTTATCACAGGGAGATTCATATTTCCCTCATTAACAAACACTCCTTTCTTCTTTTTCTTCCCTCTCTGATGAAAAAACTGAGTACCCAAAGACGTGTAATAACACAAAAGGCAAATATATTAACAAAATGAAGGGAATATATGGCAGAATGTTAATGAAGAAGACAGCTTTGACTCTTGAGAGCTCATAGCCCCTAAATCTTCTTCTCCTCTATGGTGCTAGGGGACTTGCATACAGCCACCATCATGAAAGTACGTAATGAGAGAGAGGTTCCATTTTTCAAAGATTTATATGAGAACTATCCCTTTTTTAACATATAGGCATTGGCATAGACATAATTCCTTCTGAGATTCTAAAATCAGATCCGGATTGGTGGGCTGCTCCTCTTTCATCCCTCTTTACAATTATAGATAGAACTGGCCTTATTCCTAATGCATGGCTGAATGCAATAGTGATCCTCATATATAAAAAAGGTGATTATACTATTCCTGCCAATTATAAGCCAATCAGTTTACTTTCTACAATGGGCAAGTTGTATACTAAACATTTATTAGCCAACTTACTCTCTGGATGTCGCAGCAAAATGTTTTGGGTCCAGAACAGTTAGGTTTTTGCAAAGGGAAAACAGGTACCTAAGGCCCCATTCACACGCTGAATTTGTCGCGGGAGAGCCACGATTGAATGGTGGATTTTCCGGGTGTGATCACACCGCAACATCTGGCAAGTGCAGCGCACCCATGGCCAACTCGTGGCATACTGCCGAAAATGCATGATAAAAAACTACCTCCTTGAAGGTACTAGCAAACGGTTTGCCACGGGCTGCCTCCGGACTCCCTTGATGTGATCGCGCCGGCACATGGCTTTTCCCTCCGGCCTCTCGTTGACATGCAGGTGCGGAGGGAAGGAACCATGGCATGCCACCAACGCATCTGGCGGCTCCAATTGTGGTAGTGCAAATAGCCCCGCCACCCCCCCCACACACTATCCATCCCGTGTGACTGGGGCCTTAGATCATTGTACTATTCTCATTTGATCAATAAGTATGTTATTCAAAATAACTCAAAATTATTTGTGGCTTTCCTAGATCTGAAGGAAGCTTTTGACTCAATTGATACGGAACTTCTTTGGGTTAAATTAACTCAATTAAATATGGACAAAAGACTTCTTATGCTTATCAAGAAGCTCTTGATAAGTTTAGTTGAGTTTAGTTGAGTTAAATTAACTCAACTAAATATGGACAAAAGACTTCTTATGCTTATCAAGAAGCTCTATACCTCCAACACTTGCCAAATTAAATGTTCATTAGCAGGCAAATTAACCCCAAAAATCTCTACTAATATGGGAGTCAAACAGGGTTGCATTCTAGCTCCCTTTATATTTAATCTTTTTCTCAGTGACTTTGCCCCTCGTTTGTCAGGAGCTGATTATCAAAGCCCCAAACTTGGCTCTTTACATGTACCCCTACTTCTGTATGCTGACAATACAGTATTATTGTCCCATTCCAGAGCTGGCTTAAAACGCTTACTGACCCGTTGCCTTGAGTTCTTTACAACTAACAAGTTACAGCTGAATCATGGGAAATCAAAAATCCTAGACTTCTCTAAAACTTGGAAACCATTTAAATGGATAATTGGCAGGAAAGAAACAGAACAAGTTAAGCACTTCAAATACCTTGGCCTCTATTTTCAACCTATAGACATAATATTATAACTCTCAATAAAACTTATCTGGTGAATGTATTGGGGTTTTTTGGGGGGGTGGTTTCTCATTTGTGGAAGAGGAGGTGAATGGAGCATAGCAACCAAGTCTCAGTTTACTTCCCACAAATACATTTACATATTTATCTCCTTTTTTGACATATTTATTGCTTCACTGTTTTCCCCCTTAATTAAATCAAAACAGCTGCTGACCTTATAACTGTAGCTTGTTATTTATTTTGTCCTTGCATATCCTAAAAGATCTTCATCATGTTACATGCTAATTTACTGTTCAGCCATTGTCTATAAGTCTGAGCTGTTACCTCCCATTCCAATGTATTTGAAAAAGAGTGCATGCACATGAAAGCTCATGCCTAGAATAAAGTTTTGTTGGTCTTGAAGGTGCCCCTGTACTCTAAATTTGTTCTAATGTGTCAGACAAACACAGCTGCCCACCTGGATCTATCCAACCACAGAAATTAGCTTAAGCCACACCTTCACTTCCTCACTGTGAAAGGAGCCAACACGACTCATTTCAGTCCATATCATGTACTACAATGATTGAGTCATGTGAAATACCTCTTCCAGAGATGGTGAAAAGCCAGTTCCAGCCAGAATAGACAATACTTGCCTTGTTGAACCAATAGTCTGACTCAGTAAAAGGCAGCTTAATGTATATGTATCTGAGCTCCTTGATGCATCCAAGGATGAAGAGAGGTTGTACCAAGAAAAGCTGCTAGGAAGACTCTAGTGAGGGAGCCATATCAGTCAGAACTTAAGTTTCTCTATGGCACATTAGGAAAGAGAATAATGCTTGGCACACATAGTCTAATCTGTCTGGCATGCAACTGTGAGCCACGGTGGTGTTACTCACAATGCTGGCAATTACTATCGCTGCTCATTGGGTGGCGGCCTATACTAAAGGTAGAGAAATGTTTGGTTTATGCTATTTAATTTTAGTTTAATTTATAATCTGCTATTTCATGTCTTCATTCACAGACCAAACATGATTCAGCATCATGGATGGGTTCAGACTGGCTCCCAGAGAGTGAATGTGTCTAGGAAAAGCAGGACTTATGGATTTAGATTGCAGTAGCAAAAAGAGACATAATACAATATGAAAAAATAGAATTTTCCCCAGATCCTTGGTGTTATAGGGTCATTCAGATGCAGAGTGCAGCTTTACTTTTAGCAGATCTGCAGAATTGGGAAATTTAATTACTTCTTCACACAAAGACTAACTAACACATGAAATGCATTGCTTCAGGAAGTGGTGGCACCTATAAGCATGGACAGCTTCAAGAGTTGGATTAGATGACTTCCAGTTTATGGTGGCGCATTGAGCAGACTCACCTCCCAGACTTCCCGGGGGTGAAGCTGCACACCAGCAGAAAGGAGGGGGGTGAGGTATCACTACCCCCCCCCCGGAGCCTTGCTGTAAGGTTCCTAGTCATGAGACTTCTGAGAAGTTGCCTCTTCACCAGCGCGATGCTGGGGAATCGAGGCGCTTCTCCATCCCGATGGTCCTTCTGCTGAGTGTCCGAATGGAACTAGTGATGCTGACCGGGACAAGCGCTGGAGATCGAGCAGCTGAAATGAAGGCTAAGTGAGGTTGGATGACCGAATATGAACAGTAAGTCAGACTAGAGCGTATTTGCTAAGTTAAAAAGAAAGCTCCCCACCCCACAGACTAGAAAGCAAAGAGAGCGGGGGAGGGGCCCCTCCCATGCACATAAACTTAAAAGCGAGACCTGGGGGGGGGAGCGGAAGCACAAATGGTGAAATCTGTTGGGAAAGACTTACCAAGGCGCGTATAAGCGTAAGAGCGCATATTCAGAGACTTTAATTTTTTTTGCGAAAGTAAACAACCCATAAAGATGGCAGGGAAGAGGACCGAGAAAGAGAAACTTTTAAAAGTGAAAGTAGCTGAGAGCCCACGACTCGAAGGAACCACTGAGCTGGCCAAAACGTTGGCAGAGTCCCTGTGCCCCCCTGTTGGACCAGATGACTAATCTCAAGGAACAGTTGTCAACAATGAACCAATGTATCACTACTCAGCAGATGCAATTGAATGAGTCTCTTAAAATTACAGAACAAACAGCTGAGAAAGAGAAAAAAGTGGACGCCACTGCTCAAAAGGTAAAGAAAAAGGTACAAAAATTGGAAAAGAAGCAAGTTTCAACAGAAGAACAGCTTTTACAATTACAAATGGAGAAGGCAAACCTGATCCTTCGTTTCCAAGGTGTCCCAGAAACTAAGGGCGAGTATCTGAAGCAAATGATGAGCAAAGCATTGGCCCCAGTGACAGATTTGAAGCTGGAGTTTTTGATGAGTGAGATGGATGTGGCCTATAGGTCATATTCCGGATATATAAAGAAAAATAATCTGCCTGGGGAAATAGTAATGAGATTCTCTAAGAGGCCTGTGAGGGATTCTATCCTGAGAGCAATAGCCGGGACACCTTTGAAAATTGGGGACAATACTATCAGGATCTTGAAAGATATCCCATTTGAAATAAAACAAAGGAGAAAGAAATTCAAACAAATGCAATAGTGTACAGGTGGCTAATTCTAGAGGGCGTAACCTTCAAACTTCAGGATAAAAAAGAAAAGATTGACTCTGTTTCCAAAGCACGGGAATTTCTGAGAATCCAGTTGGGAGAGCCAGAGGAGATGGAAAAAGAGAAGGACAGTAAATCCAGTGGTGACCTGGACTCGGGGTCTTCCAGAGAGGACTCTCTTTCTGAGAAAGGGGCAGCGGCTCCTATAAGTCCTTACAAACTGCGGAAAAGACAGGATAAGAAAAAATGAAGGCTGAAGGACTCTGAATTGTGCCTTTGAAAATATTGTTGTTAATACTGAGATACTTTGGTTTTTTTTACAACAGTTAAATTTAAGATTTAAAAGTTACATTACCATATCTAAGTTCATAAAATTGTTAGCGTTTTAAGGGATGGCTTTGTATTTAAGCTAATTTGATTATCTCCTCTCTTGGGTTTTTAGTCTGTACTGGCTATCTTTTCTTTCTCCTTAATTGTAGCCCCCCCCATTTTCATTGTAGTTTGTAGTCCTTATATAAAATGCAATTAAAAAATCCCATTCGGGGGGCCAAAAAAAAAGAGAGTTGTATTAGATAAAGATATGACGCAGAGGTCCATCAGTGGCTATTTGCCACAAAGTATAGATGTAACATTATGCCTGTGGCAGTGATTCTCTGTATTATTGCTGCTTGGAGGGCAACACTGGAAGGGTTTCTCGAGTTCTGGCTCTGTTGGTGGAACTCCTGATGACACCTGGGTTTTGGCCTCTGTGTGACACAGAATGTTGGACTGGATGGGCCATTGGCCTGATCCAGCATGGTTTCTCTTATGCTCTTAAATATTTCAGGATATCCTGTAAAAGGTCAGTATCTAGAATGCTCAGATGATCTGTACAGTTAGCATGACTTCTCCCACAAATCCATATCATTCTTGTATACGATTGTATGGAGGTTGGGTTTGGATTGTTTGGATTAATTTGGATGCATTTTAATCCATTTTTTTTCAACCCGATGATGGAACTGAGTGATGACAAGTCAAAGGAACTTGTCTTATTGATAGACCAGTCTTCTTCACAGTTTTCAGCACCATCAGTATAGTATTGTTCTTACTCAGCTAGATGTAGTTGGATACCATATTCTGGTTCTTTCATTCTAGTTTGGTTAGTGTCAGCAAGCTGCCATGGTGTTCTGTGTGACTTCTGGTTGTACATATGTGATCCCTGTCCCTGCCAGCTGACCTATGTGTTTGCCTGCTGTAATGCCAAAGTAAAACAACTGGAGGATGTGAGGGGGAGAGTATGCTTCGCTGCCAGCTTGTTATTTCTCAAGCCTGAGAACTGCACCTGTGTTGTGTCTACTGTTTGCCTGGTTCCCAAGATCTGAGCAAGGAACCGTTTTCTCCTGCCCGCCGGCGGGAACGTTATCCATTGGTTCTGTATCTAACTTGAATCCCTTTATCATGTCTGCCCTAACTGCTGGTCCCCAGTTCTAACAAAGAACGTGTTTGAGTGTCTTTCCAATGCTTTGAAATAAACTTTGCTTTCTTTGAAACGTGGATTTATTCTCGATGCTTGGGGATCCAACATATTGTTAGAACTCCCTTTCTCCTATCGTCCCGATTCTGGCGAGACCATGAGCGGGTCTGAGGGATACCTACCTACCACGGAGGGGGACACGGGATCGGTCCCAACTACCTCCGCACCTTTGATTGTAACAACTACCGCACCAGGGGAAGGTGCTGTGGGGGGAGCGATTCCCCGAATGCCTGCATACCTGTCGTGGCCGCCACCGACCCCTTCGCATTGGGGTGCGCGGAAGACCCCAGCACAGGATGATTGGGCTTTGTATAACACCCAAGGCACCAGGGAGGTGTATTCCCGTCGAGGCAGTGGGCTTCGAGAAAGTCTTTTCGACAAAGGAATGTTTCCCGACTCCGGGAGTGCGGGGGAGACTGGGAGTTATCGGAGAGACGTGGAAGACTGGATGTTTGAACCGATGGGGGAGGGAGCCCGGGCAGGATCCTCAGAGGGAGCCGCCGACTTCCAGACGGAGGGAGACTATGGGCCGCCTCCTGAATACCAACCACGGGAGCCGATCCCGGAGGAAACGACAAGGGAACGGCTGGAGGAGCTGGAACAATCGGTGAGAGATCTGATGCGCACGGTCCACGATGTGATGGAAGCGTTACCGGGGATGATGGACATTCGAATGACTAATTTTCTAGCAGATTATGCCCCGCAGCCGCAAGTTCCACCTGCACAGGGACCACCTGCGCCACCTCCGCAGGCCCCGCCGCCGGTACTACCACCTCCACAAGCGCCACCTGTTCAGGGAGTGCCTGCACCGCCGCCACCGCCGGGGGTCCGCAAGGGCCTCCGGGACCTGGTCTACCGCC
>NW_015165238.1:198245-216357 GCF_001447785.1 Gekko japonicus | reverse complement strand
TGGGATTACCTGACTGTGTCCGCAGCCCTGAGGGCTTGATTTACTCTGGAGATAAACTGTTTGTCCCGACTTCCCTCCGGAGGGAAGTGTTGGACTCTGCCCACGGTTCCAAACTTGCGGGCCATTGGAACTTTGTTAAATCGCTTCAACTCCTCCGCAGGCAGTTTTGGTGGCCCCACATGCGCAAAGATATGTTGGAATTTGTACGCACCTGTCAAACTTGCGCATTGACTAAACCTAGGGGGGGGAAGCCTCCTGGACTTTTGCATCCTTTGCCTACTCCTTCCAGACCGTGGGAAGTGGTCTCTATGGACTTTATCACTGATCTCCCTGTGAGCAAGGGGAACACTGTTATTTGGGTGGTGGTTGATCTGTTTTCTAAGCAAGCCCATTTTGTTCCTTTCCCTTCACTGCCTACCGCGCAGAGGTTGGCTGCGGCGTTCATGTCTCATGTGGTGAAAATCCATCAATTGCCTACTAAGTTAATTTCTGACAGGGGGACCCAGTTTGTTTCTAAATTTTGGAAGGAACTCCTCGCTATTTTGGGGGTGGAGCAGGGGCTCAGCAGCGCTTATCATCCCGAGACTGACGGCCAAACAGAAAGGGTTAATCAAACTTTGGAACAGTACCTTCGTTGCTTCACTAATTACCAACAAAATGATTGGGCTGATTTGTTACCCCTGGCTGAATATTGTTACAATAACACTGTGCATAGTTCGACTGGCATGTCTCCATACAAGGCTGTCTCTGGGTATGACAGCCCCCCCTTCCTTTCCTGGAGGGGGTCTCTGACCGTCCCGTGGGTGATGCTAATACCTGGTGTTCTTCTCTAAGAACTGCGTGGCCGCTTTTGTGTCAAACTCTCGATGCTGCTAAAGCAGCTTATAAGGCCCAGGCAGACAAGGGTAGGGTGGTGGGATTTGATCTGAAACCTGGGGACCTTGTGTATGTTTCTACTAAAAACATCAAGATGTTGCGCCCTAGCAGAAAACTGGGTTGGAAATTTATTGGGCCGTTCAAGGTGCGCAAGGTGATTAATGATGTTGCTGTTGATGTTGTATTGCCTAAAAATTTGCGTTCTCTGCATTCTGTATTTCACATGAGTTTGCTGAAGAAGGATCCTGGCACCTCTCCATGGAGGCCAACTGTTTCTCCCCCGCCTCCGATCATCCTTGAGGGGGATGAGCATTTTGAAATCGCTGATATCCTTGATTCCAAACTGAAACGTGGTAAACTCTGGTACCTCATTGAATGGGTTGATTTCGGTCCCCAGCACCGTGAATGGGTGGAAGAAGGGGATATTCGGGCCCCTTACCTGCTTCGTTGTTTCCACAGGAAGTTCCCGGACAAACCGGGAGGTCTCCCGCCCAGCCCGGGAGGTCTCCCGCCCAACCCGGGAGGTGGTGGTTAAAGTGTGTTTTTGAGGGGGCAGTATGTCAGCAAGCTGCCATGGTGTTCTGTGTGACTTCTGGTTGTACATATGTGATCCCTGTCCCTGCCAGCTGACCTATGTGTTTGCCTGCTGTAATGCCAAAGTAAAACAACTGGAGGATGTGAGGGGGAGAGTATGCTTCGCTGCCAGCTTGTTATTTCTCAAGCCTGAGAACTGCACCTGTGTTGTGTCTACTGTTTGCCTGGTTCCCAAGATCTGAGCAAGGAACCGTTTTCTCCTGCCCGCCGGCGGGAACGTTATCCATTGGTTCTGTATCTAACTTGAATCCCTTTATCATGTCTGCCCTAACTGCTGGTCCCCAGTTTTAACAAAGAACGTGTTTGAGTGTCTTTCCAATGCTTTGAAATAAACTTTGCTTTCTTTGAAACGTGGATTTATTCTCGATGCTTGGGGATCCAACAGTTAGTCAGAAAATGATGCTGTGGAGAGAACTGTTTGGATCACCAGCATTTGTACTATGCAAACCCGCATTGCCCCCCCCCCAAGTTGAAAGAAAGAGCCAGACAACAAAAAGTTGGGTAAACTAAAGGCTACTTTATTTAAACTTAACGCAATAGAACAGCAAGGACAAACAGTTAACTAATGGTACAATCAAGGCCAGGGGTCACACTTATCCCCTCTCTTGCCAAATAATGGGCAAGCCACCCTGCCCATGGGCAGAGCCATTTCTAAGTGGCTCACACCCAGCCAGCACAGCTATCGGGATATGCCCTGGAGATCCCCCTCCCTCCAAACTGCGCAGCTTAAGTACAGGATCTATCCCAGCAATCCCAAAGGCTGTCTGCATTCCTCACCCCGAGCCACACAGCCCCAGGGTGATCCTGCAAGACCTATAGGTCCCAAATGGGTTGAGGAATGGTGCATAACAGCCACAAAACAGAAGGCCCAAGGACAGTCTAAGGGGAAAGGGCCACCCTCTTTGGAGGTGACGGGTGCTGGCCATTTCCCCTTAGACTGCCCTTGGGCCTTTTTAGAAGCCATAGCCCTGGCTGTAAAAATGGGCAGGAGGACTAGAAAATGGCCACAGATTGCCTGCACCACAATATACCCACCACCTGCTGAGGCAAAATGGTTACCAGTCCCCCAGACAAGAATAAATGGTGGCCTGCCCTAGTACAAGCCTAAAAAGGCCCCCCTAGTGAACCCTGGAGAGCCTGCATTAGTATAGAAGGGAAGACAACATCCTGAGAGCACTAATGCTCTTTGACTTGTGTGGCTAGCCAATAAACCACACAGTGAAACAAACAATCCCAGGCAGCAAAAGAGTAGGAAAAACGTCTTATTCTAATAATGGACAACATGCAGCTAAAAGTTCAGCTCCGATGTCCAGTGAGTAACAGCAGGGTTTTAACTTATATACTTTTCTTGTTCCTCCCAACTTTACATCACTGTTGACATCATTTATACATGTCAGTCTTATTTTCTTTGTTTCAACTATCATTTGACAAATAAGATGCTACTTGGCTGCATTTCAACCTTACAGCGCAGGTGGTTGTCTTGTAAGAAGTGATAAATATATCCTCTTTGGCTGTTTTCCCAGATGTCACGTTTGAATGACCTTTCAGGTAAGTCCATTCTCAGTATAAAATCTAACTGTTCCCATTACAGCTTTAGTTTCTCTACATTAATACATGCATATGTGTGTATAAAAACATTCTTAATAGCATTCCGTGTGGGGGGGATACACACACACACACACACACACGTGTGTGTGTGTGTGTCCATATAAAATCATGTTTTTGGGTGGCAAGATTCGATGCATGCAAAAATCAGTTGGTCTGCTCATCTGCCCCTTACCCCGGCTCCTTATCCATTGGGTGCCTTGCCTTTCACTGTCGCATCAGTCCTGCCCACAGACCTGCCAGCCAGTGTTGCCACCTCAGTATCCAGGGAGCCATCTGCGCAGCCTGGTCGCTCCCTCTAGCCCTGGACCGAGCCAGAGTGGCCTGTGCTGTCGACATTGCCTTCTACCTCACCAAGCTCATGCCACCGCTTGCTCGTGCCTAACTCTGGTGGCCAGACAAGTGAGTGAGGGCGGTGGAAAGCCAGGCCACCACCACCATGAGGGCAATGATGGACACAAGGTGAGACCACTGCGGCCTGCCTCGGTATGGCCTCCTGTCTGCTGCTGCGCTTGCCACCTTCACTCGCCCTGGCCACAGCAGCGCCAGCAAGAGGAATACCACTGGAAGGAACAGAGGGAGGGACAGCAACTGGCCAAGAGGGACGGAGGCAGCCAGCACCACCACTGCAGCCGCCCTGGGGATGCCGATGAGGGAACAAGCCCAACAGGATGGGGAGGCAGCGCTGAGAGGACAGGAGAGGGTCAGGGGCCTAGGGGGAGAAAGGAAGGGAGCCAGTGCCGGGGCATGCCATTGCCCATCGACAACGTGGTTTGGGGAGGAGGGAGAAAGCAGGCGGCTGGACCTCTGTCTCCTCAGATACGTCCTGGCCACTGAGCTGGTGCTGGGCTGTCCCCTTGCCCCCCCAGCCCCCGGGTCTGGGGGCTGGGTAGGAAGTGAGGGGGGGAATGTCTCACATCTACCTAGATCTCGTTGTCTTGGTTCCACAATGGGCCTTGCTCCTAGTGTATATTAATTTTCTGTTGGTGGTGGCATGCTGCTGAACATTCCACTCGGCGCCCACAGCCTTTGGCTCCGTGATCTGTCACTCAGAAACTGTCCCTATCCACTGGCTGCGTTACCTGAGTCTCACCTCCAATATTCTAAACAGTTTGCTGTTCCTCTCTCCCCCATAGCCAGTCAGAACACAGAGGTTATTTACATATGTGGCCTGATTGGCCTTTGCCTCAGAGCACAGAGGTCATTTGCATATGTGGCCTCTTTGGCCTTTGCCTCTAACATTCTAAACAGTTTGCTGTTGCTGTTCTGAGATAAAATGTGTTCTAAGGTACCCTTCATGCCTGATGGGAGAAACCATTGTTGCCAATCTCCAGGTGAGGGCTGAAGATCACTCAGAATTACAACTGCTTTTCAGATGGCAGAGATCAGTTCCCCTGGAGAAAATGGTGGACTCTGTGTCCTTATATCCTGCTGAGATGGCCCCTGTATGACAGCCAATTTGACGTAGCAGTCAGGGCTTCAGAGCACGGTAGAGTCTGCAGGTGAGGGGGGAGGAAAGCTGAAGAGTGAGTGGGAAATAAACATAAGTTGATGATTGGCTTGGAAGGTGATAGGGTTGCCAACTCCAGGTGGGAAATCTGTCAATTTCAACAGCCTCACATCATTGCAGAGCATACATGCTTGCACACTTTAATGTTCTGCCATCAGAGATGCTTTTAGGGAGGTACCGCCAGATACCATATGTAGACAGACTTTGTCCTTGCTCTCTAAAAGATATAGAATCCACTACACACACCATACTTCATTGCCCCCTCTATAGGGATATCCAATCTCATTTTATTACTCCATTTCTAGAGGGTAAGAGCTGGCACTCTGATGACTCAATTGTTCACTTTCTTCTGTTTAGTTCTAATTACAAAATAATGGAGGCTGTTGCAAAATTTTTATATTATGCAATCAGAAGACGAGGCTTGAATAGCCAAGTGTAAGTGACTGATGCATCTTAGTATTTTGCTGTATTTCCATGATGTTTTGTGCTTTCCAGTTTGGTGTAACAGTTAAGTGCACGGACTCTAAGCTGGGAGAACCAGGTTTGATTCCCCACTCCTCCACTTGCACCTGGCTGGATGACATTGGGCAAGCCATAATTCTGGCACAGCTGTTCTCGAAAAAAGAGCAGTTCTCTCAGCCCCACCTACCTCACAGGCAATGTTCCCTCTAAGCTGTGGAGTCTTGTGAGCAAAACTTCTACTTTGTGGGCTACTGGCTTTAAAGTTGTGAGCAAGCCATTTGGCTACTGCATAAATTAGTTTGCTCTGGAGCCATCCTTCCTGAGCTGAGACAAAAATGTGTAGCCAGAGGCTAAAAAACTGTGAGCTAGCTCACACTAACTCAGCTTAGAGGGAACACTGCTCACAGGATGTCTGTTGTGGGGAGGGGAAGGGAAAGGAGTTTGTAAGCCACTCTGAGACACCTTTGGGTGGTGAAGGGCGGGGTATAAATCCAATCTTTCTTCTTCTTCTTCTTCTTCTTCTTCTTCTTCTTCTTCTTCTTCTTCTTCTTCTTCTTCTTCTTCTTCTTCTTCTTCTTCTTCTTCTTGCCAATAAAGGGTTTGTGTGTGTATATGTTTTGCATTCTTTATTAACCTTTTTATTAATGTTAGGATCCACAATTAATATATTTAGTTTTTGGCTGAGCCCTGAGATGACTTCATACCTAGTTGGCCACATTCCATTTCTTTTGCTTGTTAAAATAATGGTTAGATGTTTACTTTAATCGTATAGCTTATAGCCATGCATTAGCAAAACTTCTTATTTAAGAAATAGTATTTTAGTTAGCTGTTTCCTTTGTAAACATTCTATACCAGATTGGTGTAGTGGTTAAGTGTGCAGACTCTAATCTGGGAGAACCGGGTTTGATTCCCCACTCCTCAGAGCTGCTGGATGACCTTGGGCAAGCCATAGTTCTGATGAGAGCTTTCCTTGATAGGGCAGTTCTGGAAAGAGCTCTCTCAGCCCCACCTACCTCACAGGGTGTATGCTGTGGGGAGGGGAAGGGAAAGGAGTTTGTAAGCCGCTCTGAGACTCCGAGTGAAGGGCGAGGTATAAATCCAGTCTCTTCTCTTTTCTTCTTTTTTCTATACCATAAGCTTTCATTCTCAGCTATAAACAAAATATAAACGTTTTATTTTAACTTTTAAAAGCACACAGAAACTCAGAAGAGGGGTTTTCCTCTCTCTCACAATACAGTTACCCTTTAGTTCACCCCAATTAATTCTCACTGGGCATACTTTGTTAGCTCAGTTCATTAAGTGTATAACTATTTCTCAAGGCAAGCAAACAAACAGTTTTTTTGCCTTAAAATAATAAGCTGCTAAAAGGCATGCATATTGCTAATAGATTCCAATAACTCAGTATTTATAAGTTAAAGCATTTTAAACATAAAAAGGAGAAATTTAGTTTGTTTTTATGTTATTTAAAATTAAACCATTATGAACTTCTGAACTCATCTCTTTAAAGAAGAGAGTTTGACAACTCATTATTGTGGTGAATGCTACCATCCTCATTAAAAAGTTTACTGATGTTGGAACACATGCTCATTAGGAAATTCTTGTTTCTTACCACTAAATAGAATATAAACACCTGTTTCTGCTTAGTTCTTATTAGGTTACCAATCTGTTTTTGGAAAACCCAAAATTCTTTCCCAAAGAACCTCTGGAATCTCAGTAATAATCATTAGATTATCATTTGAACCTCTGAGCTTCCTCTACAGAAGGGAGGGGTGGGGGTAACTCACCTTCAAACCTGGGCAGCTGTGGCAGTTCTACCTGAATGGCCCTTATGGGTGAATGATGCTCTGATGCCCTCAAGCCTTCCCCCACTGAGCGACTGCTAGCACAACCATCCTGCTGCTGGGTGACTGCAGGAACCCCAAAATCATCCTTGCCACTGGTCATTCCCGCTGACCATTGTCACCACATCCATCTCTCACTGAAAGGCCAAAGCTCGGACTGAGAAGGGGAGCTGACCTGGTCCCTCTCAGTCTGAACATGAGGTGAAGACTGAGGGGGGTTGGGAGGGAAGCCAAAGCTTCCAGTTACAAAGCTTCAGCTCCACCCTCTGACAAAAGACCCAGCTGCAAAGTGCAGCCCAGCTATTCCTCCTTTCAGAGGAAGCAAAGGTGGCACCACCAGCAGCACGTCCGCTGTCCAACTGCAGGTAGGAGCCAAATTCTTCTGACTTTATCCTCAATGCTTTTTAAAACCTAGAATTATGAAGAAACATACAGTGGTACCACTTCATTGGGAAGATAACAGTGTTCCGTGAGCCTCAGCTTCTACTCATGCCAGCCACATGACCACAGAAACATCTTCCAACAGCGCTGGCTCTTCGGCTTGGAAATGGAGATGAGCACCGTCCCCTAGAGTCATATTCAACTGGCTTTTGAGCAAGGGAACCCTTTATCTTTAACTATCATCAATACGCTGCTTTTCATTTACTTATGCATGAGACCAACTTGTTTGAAATTTTTTAGATGTTTTGGACTTCTGGTGATTTGGGACATTCCAAAATT
Organism: Gekko japonicus; assembly: GCF_001447785.1. Lineage (NCBI taxonomy): Eukaryota > Metazoa > Chordata > Lepidosauria > Squamata > Gekkonidae > Gekko > Gekko japonicus. The sequence goes on along the minus strand of NW_015165238.1, from coordinate 208,749 downwards.
TACAGTGTGATATAGTTTGAGGGTCAGAGATTTCAAGGTTTGAAGCTCTGCTCTGCTCTGCCATGGAAGCTCACTATGCGACTGTGGTCCAGCCGTACTTTTCAACCTAACTTTCTCACAGGATTTTAATCATGAAGATAAAATGCACATGAAAGCTTGTACTTTGAATAAAACTTTGTAGGTCTTAAAGGCGCCAATGGACTCAATTTTTTTCTGGCTGCTCAGTTAGGCAGAGAATGTTTTCATCAATGGCAGAACTAATCAGACATTACAATTATTTTTAAAGAGTCTTCCCCCATAGCCACAAGCAGCTGTAGGAACTGCCTGTTAAAATTAAAAGAGAGCCTGATTAAGCTGAAGAAACTTGAGTTGGTGGGAGGAAGGGCTCTTAACTTCTCTCCAAACTCTCTTCCCAATGCTAATGCAATGAAAAACTTCCCTAGGGTGGGAATTATTTCTCCCTTTTTCGATGTTCCATGAGCATAGATTACTCTCCCAATTACAATAATTAATTCTCAAAGGAATACATGAACTCAGGAAATAAATCATTATTTAATGGCACAGTTAGAGAATGTTCCTTGTTGACTGCCATTGTTTATTATTAGCATTTAGAGATTTTCAAGGTTCTTCACTATTCACAAAAACACAATGTTTACAGTAAAATCAAACATCAGCTGGAGAAACTATTGAAGAATTCAGACAGTTTAAATGTCTCAGTGTTATGTTTATTTATTTATTTATTTCACTTTTACCCCACCCTCCCCGCCAGGCAGGCTCAGGACGGCTTCCAAAACTGACAAGCAGTGTACATACACAATAAAATATAAATACAAGGCATCAGTTAAAACACAACCAATCAATATAAAACATTCATTAGATGGCAATAAAACTAAAGTGCAGTTTAAGGACACGTTCAGTGGTGCCCCCTCGTTAGGTCGTATTGAATCGGAGTTCACACAGGGCACTGCTGGTAAGACATCTCTCCTGTTATGATTTATCCTGGAACTCCATTTAAATGCTGCCATGAGGAATACCCAAATGACATTAATCACTCTCAAGAAATGATTGTTGACGTTATATAAGGCCTTACCAGATTGCTCTATGCCACCCCAATCGGGGTCGATGGACCAATGGACTTTCTTAATAAGCACCAGCAAGCTTTTTTCTGTATCATTTTTTCTCTTCCTCCCAGGGCAAACTCAGACTCCCTCATATTTCAACAATACCATGGTACCATCGTATCAAGTTCAGGTTATTACTTCACGAACCTAATGCACTACCATCTTTACTGCAATTAGTAGCAGTTGATTCCTGGTTGGGAACTTGGCTTAACCCAATCGACTCAAAGCTTGCTTTATTAAGCCTGAGCCTAAATTCCAGGGACTCACTGGGGGAAAAAAAATCCTTGTTAGCTGTACAGAATTTATTATTATTATTATTATTATAAAAAAAGATTGGGCTATGCTGAAATTCCAAGCTGATTGGAAATGCTCCCCTATTTACTTCCATTCATCTTATCCAAAAATGTTTGAATTGACTAAATACTTGTATTATTTAACAGTCCCAAAATATTGTCACTCTGTCCTGTTACTTAGAAGCAATATGTTACTTTCTTGCAGAGATGAAGGGTTGTTTTAGTGGAACCCCCCCCCCCCAAGAAACGCTTCTGTACTTATTGCGAAGATCAAATTGACTCAATTGCCCATATCCTTTTTAGCTGTCCACGTTAAAACTCATTTTATAATCAATAACCCCTGGAATGACTTTCTACAGAACAACAGAAACTAAAGATTTTATTGTCAGGCAAGATTTTAAAAAGTGCAAATGTGATTTAGCCGTATCTATCTATGCAGTTATGAATTACTTATAAAATACTCCGATGTAAGGCTTCTAGGCTGTTAAATTACAGGGAAAGGTATGAATATTATTTTTGTCATGTGTTCAAAGAAGACAAAGAAGAGTTGGTTTTATACTCCACTCTTCACTACCCGAAATGAGTCTCGGAGAGGCTTCCAAGCACTTTCCCTTCCTCTCCTCAAAACAGTCACCCTGTGAGGTAGTTGGGGCTGAGAGGGCTCTGAGAATGATGCGACTGATCCAAGGTCACCCAGCTGGCTTCAGGTGGAGGAGTGAGGAATCAAACCTGGTTCTCCAGATTAGAGTATGCCATTCTTAAACACTACACCAAACTGATGTTTTCATACCAGTAATAAATACTGATCTGATAAGTATCAAATGTTGTTTTGGTAAAAAAAAGTACCTGAAATACTCACAACATATTTCTACTTCTGTTGTTATGTTGACAGTTAATTCATGGATGAACCAATAGCAGCATAAAGAGGATTTCAGAAGAACCTGGATTTTTCTTCACTTACTGCATTCCATTAGGCTTTCACTACTAAAGCTAAAAAAACTCAAGTACATAAATAAAATGAAAACTATTATAGGAGCCTATAAAAAATTATTCACCCTGTAGATGTCATTCCAGACAAGTTTAATCTGATTACTCTATATCTTGAGCAGATCATTTGGAAATCCTACATTTGTTTACAGCTCTCATTAAAGCTTTTTTTACCTCTTTGTTTCTTAGACTATAAATAAGGGGATTAATTAGAGGGGTTAAGACTGTGTAGAAGACTGAAAAGATCTTGTCTATTTGTCTTAGAGCTTCTTTTTGTGGTAGAACATATACTAATATCAATGAACCATAAAAGATGGAGACTACAATGAGGTGGGAAGAACAGGTGGAAAAGGCCTTTTCCCTCCCATCTGACGATGGGATTCGTATGATGGCAGCAATTATACAAACATAAGACAGCAGTGTCAGAAGAAAAGAAGGGACAATATTTATGAAAGATAACGTGAGGCTCACCAGTGTCACCAGAGTTGTGTCACTGCATGACAGCTTAATCACTGCTGTAAAGTCACAAAAGAAATGATCAATTTCACGGTGGCCACAGTATTTCAGCTGTGACATCAAACCCATTAAAAAAGTTGAAACCATTATTCCACAAAGCCAAGTCAGAGCTGACAACAGAAAGCAGAGTCTTCTGCTCATGAGAGTGGCATATTGGAGGGGCTTGCATATTGCCAAATACCGATCATATGACATCGATGCCAGTAGATAGCACTCAGCAACCCCAAGTGTAACAAAACAGTAAAACTGGATGAAGCAGCCACTACAAGAAATGGTTCTGTCCCGTGTCAGAAAACTGGCCAACATCCTGGGGAAAAGAGTTGAAGTGTAGAAGGTATCCAAACAGGACAAGTTTCCAAGGAAGAAGTACATGGGGATATGAAGGTGATGATCCATGATTACTAATACAATTATAATGATGTTTCCAGCAATGGTTAGACCGTAGATTATTAGGAAAACCAGGAAGAGTGGAATCTGAAGTCCAGGGGCATTCCCAAATCCCAGAAGAATAAATGTAGTTACTGCTGTTTTATTGTCTGTCTCCATGTGCTCCATAGTTGGAATAACTAAAAAATGATTTAAAAATAAATAAATAAGGTCTCCAAGTAAAAGACCAAAGCCTAGAAATTGTTATACCCTCTTTCACACAATTAATGCTGATATTTTAAAAAAATGTTCTCAGATGTTTTATTTGGATGTATAGAAACAGGAGTAGCCTTTCATGGAGATTAGTGGCCAGCATTAGGAAGGGGATGTAATTAAGTTTTACTGTATTGTTCAAAATGTAGTCTGCTTCAAACCCAACATAGCTTCTTGAGTTGGATGTGTCCAACTTTCCATGCAATATCAGCCAATTTACCCTCCTTATTATAGCCACCATGCATGGATTTCGGCTTGAATTGGAAAGTTGGTCAGATTCCTACAGACATAGATCTCAACTACAAGCAATTTATATGGTCACAATCACAACTTTTTGCTTTTTGTACAAATGAGGCTTTCTCTTGGAAACCACCATCCACTGAATAGACCATGTTTTTGACAGAGTATGAGCATCAATGAATCCAGCCTTATATATTTTTCCAGAAGTAGTTTCTGAGAATCATGTAGTCTTTAAAGAAGCCCTATGCTGCACCATTAAAATAATAAGGTCTTTTGCATCACCTACAGGGATGATCTCCCATGAAGGGAAACCAAAAAGAGAGGGAGGGAGGGAGGGAGGGAGGGAGGGAGGCAGCTTTTACCGTTCACTATCACATGGCATCAACGAAGAATGGTTGAGAGGTAAGTCCATACAGCTTTTGCACATTAATCTGGCTATCACAAAAAATGACTAATTTCCTGGAGGAAACAATAATATATTTCCACTCCACCAGTACAGTACACAAAAGAGGGTATTTATAAGGGAACAATGGACTGTTTACAGAGAACAACCTCTTGGTACCTTAACAAAGAAATTTCAGAACAATTAGCAAATCCCCCTTCTAAAACATATGATGCAATACTCATTAAGACTTCAAAATACACCAGTCTTTCCTTTAGAACCTTTGTTTCAAACATTTATAAGCTGCTTCTCCAGAGATCTGCTCGAGCGAGTTCTTGCAAGTAAAGTTTCTTGATCACAGGGAGATTCATATTTCCCCAATTAAAAATACTCCTCCCTTTTTTTTAAGAGCTTAACATAAGAGAAGCCAATGTTGTATCTGGCCAATGGCCCATCAAGTCCAACACTCTATCACACAGTGGCCAAAAATACCAGGTGCCATCAGAAGGTCCAGCAGTGGGGCCAGGACACTAGAAGCCCACCCACTGTTGCCCCCCCCAAACACCAAGAATACAGAGCATCACTTGCCCCAGACTGAGAGTTCCTATCTATACTTTGTGTCTAATAGCCACTGATGGACCTCTGCTCCATATGTTTATACAATTCCCTCTTGAAGCCATCCATGAATTCCATGTGTTAATCACTCTTTGGATGAAGAAGTACTTTCTTTTATCCATTCTAACCCTACTGCTCAGCAATTTCATTGAGTGCCACGAGACTCTAAGTTGCTAGTGGACTTGAATACAGCCATCAAAATGAAAGTATATTAAAAAGTGAGAAATTCCATTTTTTAAAGATTTATAAGAAAACAATCCCTTTTTAAATGGACACCTCTCCCTTATATATAACGGCATAGTGGGGCCCAACATTCCAATGCACACCAACAGTGTTTGGAAGATTGAACTGTCAGTCAGAAGACGCTGGCTGCTTTGTGTAGTCCCACCCACCCTGGCCAGAATGTTCAGCTCAGTCTGCTCTGGGCCTCTGACAGGAGAGGACCATCTGCAGACTGAGTGCAGGGATGGGGCTTCTACAGCTGGGCTGCTTCAGCCCACTCTTCTTTGATTGGGGCAGCGTTTCAAGGTCATTTGCATATGGAAGCTGATTGGACTTCACTCCTTTCCACACCTCAAACTCCCCCCCCCGCAAAACAGTTGAAATTGTCAGTTGAATATGGGACCTGGTGTATTCTGAGGAGGATGTCAGCTGCTTTGGATCCCACTGAAGGGAAAAACTGCCCTTTCCCTTGGCAGAGGCTGTGGGGGGGATGTAAACCAGAAGACAGACAGGCAGATAAAGGTAGGCTGATGGTTGCCTGGGGGGGATGTAAAACTTAAGACAGACAGGCAGATAAAGGTTGGCTGATGGTTGCCTGGAAAGGACATAGGGTTGAAGCCTGCGGGTGGGGTCTGAGGAGGAGGAAGAGGGGGACCTCAGACAGATACAATGCCATAGACCCCACCCTCCAAACAAGCTGTTGCCAATCTCCAGGTGACAGCTGGAGAGCTCTTTAAGCTCCGGTGCTAATTCAAAGTGCTGGGGATGTGTTCAAGGCTCCCTCTAAGCTGTGGAGTCCTGTGAGCAAAAATTCTACTTGGTGAGCTCCTGGCATTAAAGCTAAGAGTGAGTGATTTGGCTGCTGCATGAATTAGTTTGCTTTGAAGCCCTCCTTCCTGAGCAAAGGAGGCTAAAAAACTGTGAGGTAGCTCACACTAACTCAGCTTAGAGGGAACACTGAATGTGTTACATTCTGCCAGGGGACGCTGTGAGTGTAGAAAACAATTTATTGACAGAGTAGTGTTTTGGAAAATCTTTAGGAATTGTTTGGTGCATTTACCATGGGGCACCCACCCAGAGCCTCTGGCATTTTCTCACTCTGCTGGCATCAAAACCAATTTAAGGCAAAATGGAGAAATGGAGACTTTTCCATCCTCCTTTGCATCAATTTGTCTTTAATGGCAATGACAACCCTAGGCCTGCTGCCCCCCCGCCCAATGCTGCCCTCTACAGAATCCACCCCCAAAACCTCCAGGTATTTCCCTCCTTAGAGCTGGCAACCCTACTTTCCCCTCAGTGCCTGTTGGTAGGCAACTAAGCTTGGTCCTGTCACATATTTTGGCCTTTGGGAGAAAACACATTGGGGCCAGTCCTGATAGGGTTGCCAACTCTAGATGGGAAATTCCTGGAGATTTGAGGGATGGAGCCTGAAGAGGGTGAGGTTTGAGGAGGGGTGGGACCTCAGACAGGTACAATGCCATAGACTCCACCCTCCAAACCAGTCAGTCCCTCATGGGGAACCATTGTTGCCAATCTCCAGGTGAGGGCTGGAGACCATTCAGAATTACAACTGCTCTGCAGAAGGGAGGGCAGAAGTCAGCTGAAGTCAAAGGGGCAGATAATGGTAGGTTGATGGTTAGCTGGGAAGGAGATGGGGTTGCCAACTCCAGGCTGGCAAATTCCTGGGGATTTGAGGGGTGGAGCCTGGAGTGGGTGGGGTTTGCGGAGGGGTGGGACCTCAGACAGGTAGGATGCCATAGACTCCACCCTCCAAACCAGCCATTTCATCCTGGGTAACAATTGTTGCCAATCTCCAGGTGAGGGCTAGAGCACTCAAAATTACAATTGCTATTCCGGTAGCAGAGATCAGTTCCTCTGGAGAAAACAGTGGACTCTGTCATTATACCCTGCTGCGGTCACCACAGCAAATTGACACTGTTTGCCCAAAGCCAGAGCACTCTCCCAGAGCCTCTTTCTAGATCTCGTTGTATTTATTTCCACAACGGGCCTTATTCCTAGTAATATTATAACTCTCAATAACACTTATGTGGTAAATGAATCAGGTTTGAGGGGTGTGTAAGTGGAGATGAATGAAGCATAGCAACCAAGTCTCAGTTTACTTCCCAAAATTAGGAAGGATACTTTTACACATTTATTTCCTATTCTGATGTATTTATTCCTTCACTGTTTCCCCCCTTAATTAAATCAAAACAACTGTTGACCTTATAACCTTAGCTAGTTATTTAGTTTTGTCTTCACATATCCTAAAACATCTTCATCATGTTACAGGCTACTTTGCTGTTCAGCCTCTGTCTATGTTTGAACTGTTGTTAGCCATATTGCCTTAATTTCTTAATTAATATTGGGAATTTATGATTATTAATTGGCAATAGGCAAATTAGGGAGCAAACACCATTGTACACAGAGGTCCCACTTTGTCCAATAGCTACCAGTAATAGACACGGAGACTACTGAAGGAGATTTATCATTCAAACAATACACAAACACACACACTCTTATACAGTATCTAGGAAATTAAGATAGATAATAAGCACATTCACATTAGCAGGATATTTGCTGTTTGTGCAATAGTTACCTGTCCTTGCTGAATGAACCATTCCACTGGAAGAAGGGAGGGGAGAATTAGATATAAGGAACATGTCTTGAACCGGCAGAAACACGTGGGACTCTGACTGCAGGCCTAGAGTCAAAGATGGAGGGAGGGTATTGGGATAGCAAGCTGCACTTAACAGGGATAAAGCTCAGATAGGGGTCATAGAGAGAGAGCTAATATGGTCAGGTATCATCTTTTATATGTTGTGTGGGGGAGGCAGACTGACCTGGCCCCATCCCCATGTGACACCTCCTGTTAGTCCATCCCTGAAAACATACTATTGGGTAGAAGGAAAAGGGGAGGGGAGCTAGGGAGTGGTCAATATTGAGAACTAGTATCTTAGACTGGGGTCTGGCACCTGGATGATGAAGAAGAAGAGACTGAATTTATACCTCGCCCTTTACTACCCACGGGAGTTTAAGAGTGGCTTACAAACTCCTTTCTCTTCCCCTCCCCACAACAGACACCCTGTGAGGTAGGTGAGGCTGAGAGAGCTCTGACAGAACTGTTCTTTTTCAAGAACAGCTGTGCCAGAACAATGGTTTGCCCAAGGTCATCCAGCAGGTGCAAGTGGAGGAGTGGGGAATCAAACCCGATTCTCCCAAATTAGAGTCCGCACAATTAACCACTACACCAAACTGAAGAGGAAATGAGTCATTGGACTAGGGCTATTGTCTCCTGATGGTCCTAGCCAGGTCATTGATGGGCGAGCAGTTAGTTGCCAAGCAACTGCATGTAGAGTCTCTTGGTTACATGCAGATCTGCAGGTAGATGGAGGAGGAGGGGGAAGGGGGTTGCCTGCATGTGTCAGGGGGAGCTCCTTATGGCATTTGGAGCTCTTTGTCCTTGTGCTTTAGCATAGCATGGTGTTATGCAGGCTAGGGAACTGGTCCATCTTACAACAGGTAAGAGGACAGGTAACTTTGAAGAACCACTGGAACGGCAACGCAAAAGGAAGGTTTTCTTCTCTCAGGTGTGCAGTCTCAACTGGAATCATTAACCAGTTTCCCTTTCTCAATTAAATCTACAAGATGTGAAATTCCAGCATTTGCCCAGTTATTATATAGGGGGGAACCATTGTTGGTTAATAAAAGTAGATTAAAATGATATATTTGGGGCCAAAAGATCTCATCTTCTGTCCCATTTTTGGAGGGTAATGGTTAAAAAATTATTATTTTGAGTTTGTGGTGGTCAGTACTGAGGTTTAGTCCATATAGTCTCTGGAATTGTTAAGGACCGAGTATAGCTCTGTTCAGTCTCTGCCCAAGATTATATTATACTATCATTAAGAAGTTTTACTACATTAGTCAAATTAGATGCTTCATAATATGTCTCTAGATCAGGTATCTGAAGAAGTAGATCAGGTACCCATTACCTTTTAATGGGAATCTTTTACTCAAATTCTGTACCTCTGTGTTTCCCCATGTTTGTTTATATATTACTGTCCCCCCCCCATCGCCTGAATACTGATAAAAGAATGGAAATGAGCAGAGGCATTTCTGTCTGTTCTGTCCCCCTATTTAATCGGACATTACAATTTTAGCCACAAGCAGCTGTAGGAACTGTCTGTTTAATAAATAAATAAAATAAATGAGAGCCTGGCTGAACTGAAGAACCTTAACTTGGTGGGAGGGAGGGTTCTTGCCTTCCCTCCATACTGTCTTCCCAACCAGAAACTGTCCCAAGGGGGAGTTATTTACCCCCCCTTTTGACTGTTTGGTGTGCATAAAATACTCTCCTGGGGATAAAAAACACAATTTTATACATTCAAGTAATTAATTCTCAAAGTAATAAATGGACACAGGAATTAATCATTATCTAATGGCACAGGAAGAGAATGTTCCTTGTTGACTGCCATCAGCTGTTTTTATTGTTGACTAGATGGTAACTTATTTGCTATCCCAATTATCATTTTAAGAATCTTCTTTACTGGTCATGTGTTTGATGTTTTTGCACCAGTAATAAATACTTCTTTGACAAGTATCAAATATGCTGGATCAACAGCCCTCAGCTGGAACGGCCATTGGGCTGGGGAGGCATATTTGCCGCCCAGAAGAAGGAGACGGGGAGTCGTGTCGGGCCCTAATTGGCCCATTTGGATCCAAGGGGGAGGAGGGGCCAAGGAGTTTTAAGCCAGCCCCCCTCCCTTGCTCGGCAGCAGTTTGCCGAGTTGTCAACCCACCCTCCCGCCCTGTTTTTAGTGCAGGCTTGGCTGGTCACCCATTGTTAGGAGCAGGTCTTTATATTGGACTTTTACACATGAATAAAGTTGATATCAAAAAGACTGCTTGAAATACTGACTAAAGAACTTTGGGCTATGAAGGGTCAAAGAAAGGTTTTGGAGACAGGAAAAACAGCTGAATCAGTAATCAGTAGAGGCAAAGTAACGACTCAGGAAAGAGGCCCCTAGTTATCTGCATGCTAAGCTGGGAGAGGCCAGTAAAACAATGGATCTCGAGGTCGTGCCTAGACTTGCTGTCTCCAAGATGGTAAGGTTGACCCTGAAGATAACCCTCCCGGAAGATTTATCACACGAAGCACCTGGTGTTTATCTGACATGCTGATTCTGCAGATGACCTTTTGGTGACGCTGCTACGTGATCCGGAGCTTCTCTCTAAGCACCACCTATTAGTTAATAAACATTAGTTAAAATTGACATATAGCCAATCACGGACATGTTGGGAAGGGCTCTATGATAATGAGGAGAAGTTGTTCCCCTCCCTTCTGAAGAAAGCTTAAAACAAGGAACACGGAACTAATAGCCAGCCTTTTTCTTCTCTGACTTACAACTTTACTTTAGTTCTAGTCTGCAGCTAGGGCTAAACTCTCCGTGTCTCCAGCTGGTCTTGAGCCACGTGTTTTCTTCTCTTTTCAC
>NW_015165238.1:186154-195286 GCF_001447785.1 Gekko japonicus | reverse complement strand
CCGTTTGGTCCTCTCTTTGAACATAGCGGCTCGGGAGTTGGGGCTATGGGGTCATCCTGTAATGGCTAACCAGCTGGGCCGGCTCCAGCCTGGGGTTGGGTGGCTCGCCCTATGTCAAAAGTTAAGGAAGGGGTCAGAGACCCCCGGGACTTGATCATACCGCTGAACTGTTTGCCCTTGCCGTTGGTTACAGTTAAGGTGTCATTTAATAAAGTGGCCCAATAGTTAAACCCAGCACTTGTGTCTGTCTCTTATTTCATCTTGGGTGGCAAATATATTTGTGGGAAAGTACCTGAAATTCAACATATTCCTATTGCTATCATTATGTTGACAGTTGAATCAACAGCAGCATAAAGAGGATTTGGGAAGAAATCAGATTTATTTATTTATTTATTTTGGCTCTTTTTTCCATTCCATTGTGCCTCAACTTTTAAAACTGAAAACTCAAGTATATAAATAAAAAGGGTACAATTAAAGGAACATACAAGAAATTGTTCCACCCTTTAGATTTCATTCCAGACAAGTTTGATTCCAGAGGAGTAATTACTCTCCATCTCCAACAAATCACTTGGAAATCCTACACTTGTTTACAGCTCTCTTAAAAGATTTTTTTACCTCTTGGTTTCTTAGACTATAAATAAGAGGATTAATTAGAGGGGTTAAGACTGTGTAGAAGACTGAGAAGATCTTGTCCACTTCTCTTAGAGCTTCTTTTTGTGGTAGCACATATACAAATATCAATGAACCATAAAATATGGAAACTACAATGAGGTGGGAAGAACAAGTGGAAAAGGCCTTTTTCCTCCCATCTGAAGAGGGGATTCGTACGATCGCAACAATTATACAAAAGTAAGACAGCAGGGTCTGAAGAAAAGAAGGAACAATATCTATGAAAGATACTGCAAGGCCCACCAGTGTCACCAGAGTTGTGTCACTGCATGATAGATTAATCACTGGCATCAAGTCACAAAAGAAATGGTCAATGTCATGGGGGCCACAGTATTTCAGCTTTGACATCAAACTGATTACTAAAGTCATAGCTGTCATCCCACAAAGCCAAGACACAGCAGACAACAGAAAGCAGAGTCTTCTGCTCATGAGAGTGGCATATTGGAGGGGGTTGCATATTGCCAAATACCGATCATATGACATTGATGCCAGTAGGTAGCATTCAGCAGTCTCAAGTGAACCAACACAGTAAAGCTGGATATAGCACCCCCCAACTGAAATGGTTCTGTCCCCTGTCAGGAAATTGACCAACAACCTGGGGAGAAGGGTTGAAGTGTAGAAGGTCTCCAAACAGGACAAGTTTCCAAGGAAGAAGTACATGGGGGTGTGAAGGTGATGATCCGTGATTATTAACACAATGATGATGATATTTCCAGCAATGGTCAGACAGTAAATTATTAGGAAAAGCAGGAAGAGAGGAATCTGAAGTCCAGGGGCATTCCCAAATCCGAGAAGAATAAATGTAGTTACTACTGTTTTATTGTCTGTCTCCATGTGCTTCATAGTTTGAATCACTGAAAATGAAAATTAAAAAATCATAAGATCTCCAACTGAAAGACCCAAAGCCTAGAAATTGTTATACTGGCTCTACCACAGTTAAAGGTGCTTACCTTTAAAGCCCTATATGGCCGGGGTCCGACCTACCTAAGGGACCGCCTTTCCCCGTATACACCCCCAAGAGCACTTCGGTCGGGGACCCAGAGTCGCTTAGTGGTTCCGGGCCCCCGAGAGATACGGTATGCCGCGACAAGGGCAAGATCCTTCTCAGTGGCGGCCCCTACCTGGTGGAATGAGCTCCCGGAGGAGATCAGGGCCCTGCGGGATCTTTTGCAATTCCGCAGGGCCTGCAAGATGGAGCTCTTCCACCAGGCTTTTATGTAGGGGCCGCCGCTTCCACCACCACCAACGAGGGAAAGACCACCAAGTTGGAGTGTCCTTGATAGCCCGGCGCTATCTATATGACAGCAAGATCAGCCATTTAGCTTGGACTACCAGGATGATCTATCATGATTAAAGCCTGCAAGGGTAATTCCCTGCAGGTGTCAGCTGCAGACCATCTTGGAATCTAAAGCACTTTATTATTATTATTAGTATGTTGGTTGTGATGTGTGATTTTATCGGATTTTATAAATTTTATGTATGGGCTTATGCCTTTGTAAGCCGCCCTGAGCCCGCTCGCGGGGTAGGGTGGGGTAGAAATACCTGAATAAATAAATAAATAAAATAAATAAAGCTGAGATTTATACAATGTTCTCATGCGTTTTATCTAGACATGTGGAAACCACCCCCAATGTCTTTTTCTGTTATGAATTTCATTGTGCAGCTCTTACCTCATGTAATAGACCAACTCATTGGTACTTGATGACACCATTTAAAAATGGCACTGCAATCCATTGTTAATGTTGGGCTGTAAAATGGCTTTGTTTTCCTTCATTTATACCACACCTTTTTCTTCCGTGGAAACCAAAAATGGCTTACATAATTTTCTTATCCTCTATTTTATTCTAACAACAGTCCTGACAGGTATGTAAGGCTGACAGTGGGTAGCCGATTTTGTCCATGCAAATTCCTAGTCTGTAAGGGGTTTCTAGAGGAGTAGAATTTAAATTAGGAAACCCTCTGAACTGCAACCCTACAATCTAGTTTACACAAAACAGCTCTTCTCTGTGTTCTGGAACCAACAGTGCATGATACCTGCTCCAATTGATCATGGAAGTATTCTGAATAGAAAATAACTGGGCACTCATTTACATATCAAGCTGCCAGCTCAATGATATGAAAGGGTACAAACACTGGGTTGGATCCAGACTGCATTGACAATTGCCACTGATTCCACCTTATATCAGTAGGTGCTAGACAAGAGCTGGCTCTTAAAATCAAGCAAGCAAACAAACAACAAAAACCACATAACCATAATAATAGAACTCCCCTCAGGTTTCATAACAGTTATAAATTAAGATTATTAAATAGATTTGGGCTTGAATTGGAAAATCAGCCATATTTACGCATAGATCTCGACTACAAGCAGTTTATACTGTCACAATTACATCTTTTGTACAAATGAGGCTTTCTTTTGGCAGAAGCCCCCATCCACCATACATAGGTTACTTCATTTGATTGGATATTTTTGACTATGTCTGCCCATCATTGAATCTAGCCTTATATATTTTCCCCAGAAGTAGTTTTTGGGAATCATGGAATCTTTTAAAAAGTCCTATGTGGTGTCATTAGTATAACAGAATAGAATAACAGGACACTTGACTACAAGCAAGTTATATTGTCACAATCCCATCTTTTGTAAAAATGAGGCTTTCTCTTAGAGGAGGCCCTCATCCGCTGAATGAAGGACACTTAATTTGATGGAATGCTTTTGACAGTTTATGGCCATCATTGAATCCAGCATTACTGGAATGTAATCAGCCACTCCCTGACTAGTAAGAAGCCATTTGATCCAAGCCCAACAAGAGGAAAAAATCCCTGTTCCTCTCCATCCAAAAATTATAATTCAAGGAATACCCCAAGTTGCCAGCATTAGATACTTCAGTAGCTAAAAACCAACTAAGTGGGACTTGTGGACTTCATATTTTGAGTTGGAATACAGCTGGCTGGGCCTTGAGAGCCTTATCAAGGCAAATTCTGGGCCTTATCAAGGGCAAATTCTGTCAGAATAGGGCCTATTCAAAAATCTCCCTTGTAAAACCATTCTGGGAATAATATTCAATCTTGTAACCAAACAATATATACAGTAATGTGGGATGGTAAGATAGTACATATTGGGGGTGCATATTGGGGATAGTACATAATGTGGGATGGTAAGATAGTACATAAGGACCTTAATAATTGCCCTTAATAAAATAGATACATCCTTCCATGCTCTGCTTGAATGCAAGTTCTTTGAGAATATAAGGGATCACTATATTAAGCCATTAATCAACCAACCATCCCCCTACACCCTGGAAACCATGGCTCTTTTGCTCAGCGATAAGGATCCCAAGTTTACTGTAGCAACTGCAAAATTTGTCTCAGTCCTTTTAGCCCTTGCTTTAAAAAAATAAAAAGCAAGTATCTTCTGCTGCTCAAGATCTGTGAATCAATGAACTTCTATGGGGATAAAAGGAAATGAAAGGAATCCAGCCTTATATATTGCCCCAGAAATAGTTTTGGAGAAACATGCAATCTTTAAATAATTCTATGCTGTGTCATTAGAATAATAAGTATGTATGTATATATATAAATTATTTTTAATCATCACCTGGCATCAATGAAGAATGATTGAGAAGTAAGTCCATACAGCTGTCGTACATTTGTCTAGCTGTCATGAGAAATAACTAACATTTCCCGAAGGAAACAATCATTTCTTGCCACTTCACCTGAACAGTAAACAAAAGAGGTTTTATATAAGGGGGCAACAGATTGTCCCCAGAAGGCAAACTCTCGATATTGTACAGAAGGAATTTCAGAACATTTAGCAAATCCCCCTTCTAAAACATATTATGCAATACTCATTAAGGCTAAAAAATTCTCCAGTCTTTTATTTAGAAGAATCCTTGTTTCAAACAGTTATATACTGCCTCTACAGAGACTTGCTTGAGTGAGCTTGAGGGAGATTCATATTTCCCCAATGATAATCAACAAATACTCCTTCCTTCTTTTTCATCCCTCTCTGATAAAACAAAAACATGAGTATTCAAAGGAAACATATAATAATACAAAAAGCAGTGTATTAACAAAATGAAGAAAATATAGCAGTACATTAATTATAAAGGGACCTTTGACTCTTGAAAGCTCATAGCCCCCAAATCTTGATGTTGTCAAAGGTGCTAGTGGACTTAAATCCAGCTCTTCTCAAGAAGACAAATAGGACCAGCATCCTGAAAGTATGCTAATGAATGAACAGTTCAATTTTTTCAAAGATTTATATATTTATTTGAAATATGGACATAATATTATCACATTCAATAACACTTAACTTTTAGAAATGCTCTTTTCTGACCTTGGCTCTGTTTACTTGCATATATTAAAGATAAGCATCATCTACTTAGTTAGTTCATTTATAGCCTGTCTTTCTTGCTGAGACTGAAGGCAGATTTCAGGCTATAAAACTGTGCCATTAGACAGTATAAGACAGCATTGCACTGTTATATTTATGACCACTCTTGCTGCTGGCAATTAGGCCTGGTCCAGTTTGGTGTAGTGGTTAAGTACGCGGACTCTAATCTGGCAGAACCGGGTTTGATTCCCAACTCCTCCACTTGCACCTGGCTGGATGACCTTGGGCAAGCCATAGTTCTGATAAGAGCTGTTCTTGAAAAAGAGCAGTTTCTGTCAAGAGCTCTCTCAGCCACCTACCCCACAGGGGGTCTGTTGTGGGGAGGGGAAGGGAAAGGAGTTTGTAAGCCGCTCTGAGACACCTTTGGGTAGTGAAGGGTGGGGTATAAATCCAATCTCTTCTCTTCTTCTTTGCTTCTGATCTTGAGAGCTACACCGCAGAGTTATCTACATCCTTATGTCAATATATAAGCTTCAGCATAGATGATCCTGATCTAACTGACAGTTGTCAGGTGAATGTCATGTGACACTAGACCAGACTGATCCTGTTTGTAAATGTCTGGGCAAGGACTAAGTCACCATGACTCAGCACTGTGCTGATTGGCTGTACCATGTATAAATGTTCAGAGTGCCTATGCTCAGTGTCTTCTCCCCTGTAATGAGATGCTGGCGAAGCACTCTGTCTGTGAGCTGTATATATCTGTAAATAAACTACCTGTAAATAGTAACCACTGGACTGTGTTATGTGGTGTGCTATTGGGAATAGCTGGTGAGTGGAACTCTGCTAAGGTGTGCTACACGTTCTAAAGTTACCGGTTCAACTGGGAATGCGCAGCGCGACACCTTATGGGGAGCTAGAGGCTTTGAAATGGATGCCCCAGGCTAGCTTGATCTGTCAGATCTCAAAACTAAAGCAGGGTCAGTCCCGGTAAGTACTCAGCTGGGAGACCACCAAGCAAATCCAGGGCCTCTACACAGATGTGAGCAATGGCAAACTACCTCTGTTTCTGCCGGGAGCTTGACAGGCAGAAATCACCAAGTGCCTATGTGGTACTTACGTGATAAGCCAAATGTTTTGTGCTGTTAAAATGTTGTTGAGACTTCCTCCTGACGTGAGGTTGGCATGCTGTGTCTGTGCTGTAATTAATGTAATAAGTCAAACATTTTGTACTATTTGAATGTTCTTGTGGGTAAAGTAAGCAGTAGCAATTGTAACTGTTATAGAAATTGATAATATATAAGAGGTTGCCTTGTAATGGAGGTTTAAGACATTTTATTTCATAAGGAGTTTATTTGTGTTATAGATTAAAACCTTGATCTGAAGAAGAATATTTAGAAAAGAGGATAATTAGAAATCTGGAAACCTCTTTATCTACATAGTTTTGTTTGAATAAATGTACAACATCTACTCTACATTTTCACCATTGATTTGAGTCCAGCCTTTCTTTTGTGGATCCCTTTGGACCTTTCACATGGACTGGTATACAGTGGACTCTATACCATTTGAGCTGTTTTTTGTTTCTCCCCCTCCCCCCTTTTTTCCTATATGAAAAGTATGGAAATGTTTGTTTGATGCTGATCACCTATTAAAACATTATTTAATTTATAATCTGGTATATCATGTTTTCATTCTCAGATCAAACATGATTCAGTGACATGGGTTTGTTCAAATTGACTCCCTGAGAGTGAATGGATCTATGAACAGCATGGATGTATATTAATAGTAGCACATAGAGATATGATACACTATGAAAAATAATACTGTTTTCCAGATCCTTGGTGCTGTAGGGTCAGTAGATGCAGAATGCAGCTTTACTTTTAACAAATCTGCAGAACTGGGAAATTGTATTACTTCTTCCCCAAAGAGGAATTAACATGTGGAATTCACTGCCGAAGGAAGTGGTGATAGCTATAAGAGGGGAATGGATAAGCATATGGAGCATAGGTCCATCAATGGGTATTAGCCACAACATATAGATTTAACACTATGTCTGGGGCAGTGATGCTCTGTATTCTTGGTGCTTGGGAGACAACAGTGGGAGGGTTTCTGGGGTTCTGGCCCCACTGGTGGACCTCTTGATGGCACCTTGGTTTTGGCCACTGTGTGACACAGACTGTTAGACTGGATGGGGCATTGTCCTGATTCAATATGGATTATCATGTTC
Organism: Gekko japonicus; assembly: GCF_001447785.1. Lineage (NCBI taxonomy): Eukaryota > Metazoa > Chordata > Lepidosauria > Squamata > Gekkonidae > Gekko > Gekko japonicus. The sequence continues at coordinate 188,063 of NW_015165238.1, read as the reverse complement.
TTATGTTGATGCTGTGTCATCCATCTGTAAGAAAAGTTAGTGTTGCTAAAATGTTCTCTTATGCTGACATATTCAAGAGCACAGGAATTCTGATCTGCTTTGCCTAAGGTAACTTTTGGAGAGGTACCTAAGATCCCCCTAGAATACTAGATAGAGAAGAGGACACAAAGTTGTTGAGCCTTTGGGAAGTATTAGAAATTTGGAAATGGGCCCAACCAGAAAATAGTTGTCAGAGGAGTGTATGTTGAACCACAAAATGGATGTCATGAAGGGTTCCAAACCAAGCACTCTTTCATGATGGAGGCAGCAGTTTTCACATGGGAGCTCCCTGTAGAGACAAAGGTGCTGCTCCCTGGGTACTTTGTGAAGTATCTCCTCTTCCAGTGAAGTAGAGAAAAGCCCGGATTGGCTGATGGCTTTGTACAACAGACACTTTAATGAACCAGGAAGTGGGAAACAGGAAACTCATGTCGCAGGGCTCTTTTTGTAGCAGGAACTCCTTTGCATATTAGGCAACACACTGCTAATGTAGCCAATCTTCCAAGAGCTTACAGAGCTCTTCTTACAGGGGCTACTGTAAGCTCTTGGAGGATTGGCTACATTAGGGGTGTGTCACCTAATATGCAAAAGAGTTCCTGCTACAAAAAGAGCCCTGTTGGGTACTATGGTGCCCATGACTACCATGTTGGGGATCCCTGAGATGGTCGAAACTTTAACTCATTTTTGATCTGACATAATGTTGATATAATTCAAAATAGGAACTGCCATGGGCAGCACAAAAAAACCAAATTACATATGCATTTATTTGATGAATATCTGGTAAAATGAAAACTAACCAATCTGGAACCAGGAGGCCATTTGAACTCACCAATTGCGTGGGGGCTGGGAGTGGCTTAGATGTATATAGTTAGGGCAGTTGCCCCATGTAAAACATTCCTGTTGAGATGCAATAAACTGCTGCTTGTTGAAATCACTATGCCTTTGCTGTGTTAAACCCACTATTTAACAAGAACCCTAACAGGTACCCCACCTTTGAAGGCTTCAGTCACGGGGCAACCACACACTGTCAAGTAAGCAAGGGCAATGATCCTAAACCTGCTCCCCCATTCCACTCACTTGAGGTTGAGTGCCACAACAGTGTCTCCTGCACTCAAGCCCAACATTGAATTCAGGGGTGGGATGGCAAAAGCCATGGCCCCTGAAATATCATGTAAATTTCATGTAATTTATATCATGTAATTTATGTAAATTATCAAAGCACCAAATTTTATGTCAAGATATAGTGCTTTTATTATGCTGTTGTTTGTATGCATATTTTAACTTCGGCATGGCCGTTTGTTAGCCGCCCCGAGCTGTATATTGGATGGGGCGGGTTATAAATCCCCAAAATAAATAAATAAATAAATAAATCATGGGAAAAGATCCCAGGCAAGTTTTCCAGGAGGTCGGGGGGGGGGGATGCTCTGTCATTTGCCTATTTTGCACCCCTGGCAGAGGACAGGGCATATCTTGGGGGGGGGGAGCCTGGGAGCTGCTCCACTGTATGCGGTGAACCAGCTTGCCATGTGACCCTGTAACCCATTGCCTTGTGGGATCAGAGCTTCAAGCAGCAACTGCAGGTGCTGCTGTGGATGGGAATCCAGCAATCCCTGAGCACTTCAGCACATAACAGGTCAGTGTTTATTGGATGGAACTATAATGTGCTGCTAGGGGGGAATAGTAGTGACCCCACCCCCCAAGGCTGCATTTGCAGATGCTATCAGGGCAATATATCAATGGCTGAGGCCACTCGCCATGGCTAGATACATTTGTGTTTTACTTTCCTGCAGGTGGAGACTCACCAAGGAGAATTGTGGGTGTGGCGACTCTGCCCCTCCCAAACCTGCTCAGTCTGCAGCCCTGCCTTCCT
>NW_015165238.1:176461-186063 GCF_001447785.1 Gekko japonicus | reverse complement strand
TCTTTCCCTTGGCCCCAGGGAGGAAGTGAAAGGAGTCTCAACACCTTGCCAAGGTTTGAAGTTGATTAAAGTCTCTGTAGTGCCACAATTGTGACTCTGTCTCCTTGTTTCCAACTGCATGACAGGAGCTCCAGGACAACAGATCCTTCCCTGTCCCACTCCCTCCCCAGCCCAGCTGTCACCCCCCTGAGCAGTTCCCGAAGATATGTCTCAGGAGGTGCCTTGGGTGGCTGTGGATGGTTGTGCAGGGGGATGTACTAAAAGGAGTGACAGGATTGTCCATTGGAAACCATGGGAGAGGCTTGAAGGCCCACTGGAGATAATGGGAGGATGGAATCCCAATTGACTTGCATGGCCTCCATTGACATACTTCGCAACACACAAATAAAGTTGCATAGAAAATGCAGAATGAATTTTCCATTGAGGTCTCTGGCTCCAGATAGGCTGCTCTGGGGCTGGAATGAGAGCCCCAAGAGTAGAATGAGGGTCCCTAGCAATAGAATCTGTGCTGTGGGACTGGAATAGCAGGTTATAGAATGGAATGAAAGCCCCTGGGGGTAGCAGAATCATTATCTGGAACCCAAGGGGTAAGGCATCTGTGCAAGTAGCACCAAAGGGGCAGGGATCATGGGGGTTCCCTTAGCCAATGGCAGGGGGGGCACTGCAGTGGGCAGACATAAAGTATTCAGGGGGATTGAGGGGGATTGGTCATGGGACACGCTTGCATGCAGGATCAACAAAAATAGCAACCATGTGCCTGTCATCAGAGCAGGTCTTTTTCAGGGGGTGGGGCAGGAGAAGAGATTGGGGCTCTCCTGAGCCAACCTTCCCCACCCACTAGCTAGGACATGGACATGGCCTCACAAGAAGCCAGCTACATTTTCCCCCACTCTGCTGCTGTGCAATTTGCCTCTTAGAAAGCCAACTAGCAGTGCCATCCCAGTGCTGTGGCCAGCCACTGCAGCACAGGCGTGGCTCAGGATAGCTCTGTAAACGTTTCACCACTAGAGGAACTAGCTGGTAGGTTCTGAGGGATTCTATTCGCTGAGCAGCTTTATGATTGCAAATCCAGGAATCTGGATGCCAGTTGGCACTTTTTCATTGATTGCAAAAAGTTCACTGCTGTCCGTGACAAGTGGGTCACAATTTACACCTAAAAATGGAGTCCTGCTGTAAAGCAGGATATTTTAGCTGAAGTATTAGCTGACACTGACCCAACTGTGGCTCTTGCAGTAGCAAAATTTTTGTCTATGGCATTTAACAGTATTACCTTTTAATGTAAATCTTCTACTCTGTGTTTCCCCATGTTTGCTTGTATAATACTCTGTGTGTGTGTGTGTGTGTGTCCCCATTTTGTTTATGATTGCTGGTCTGTGAACACTAATAAAAGAATAGAACTGGGCAGAGTTATTTATGTCTGCTCTGTCCCCCTATCTAGCCAGATGCTGCAATTTTTAGAGTCTTCCCCCCATAGCCACAAACTGCGGTAGAAACTATCTGTTTAAAAATAAAGGAGATCCTGATTGAGCTGAACAACCTTGACTTGGTGGGAAGAAGGGGTTCTTGCCTTCCCTCTTTACTGCCTTCCCAACCAGGTACTGTCCTAGGGTGGGAGTTATTCCCCCTCCCCCTTTGGCTGCTCCATGTGCATAATCTTGGGGATTAAAACTACATTTTTTTTACATTAAAGTAATTAGTTCTCAAAGGAATACATGAACACAGGAATTAATCATTATATAGTGGCACAGGAACAGAATATTCCCTGTTGACTGCCCTGTTTATTGTCAGTATTCAGAAATTTGCAGGCCTGTGTAAAAGCACAATGTTTACAATAAAGTCAAGCATCAGCTGCTTTTATTTTTCACATAATAACTTTTTTGCTATCCCAATTACTATCTGATGAATCTTTGTTACTGGTCATGTGTTAAAGGTTTTTGCACCAGCAATAAATACTTCTCTGATAAGTATCAAATATTGCTTTTTTGGGGGTGGGGATTTTGCTGAAATACTCACAAAATATTCCTACTTCTATCACTATGTTGACAGTTGAATCAACAGCAGCATAAAAAGGATTTGGGAAGAAAGTGGACTTTTTTTCAGCTTTTTCTCCATTCCATTATGCCTCTACTACAAACTGAAAACTCAAGTATATAAATAAAACTGAAACTTACAGGAGGCCATCCTTTAGATTTCATTCCAGATGAGTTTGATCTAATTACTCCCCATCTCCAACAAATCACTTGGAAATCTTATTTACAGCTCTCATTAAAGCTCTTTTTACCTCTTTGTTTCTTAGACTATAGATAAGAGGATTAATTAGAGGGGTTAAGACTGTGTAAAAGACTGAGAAGATCTTGTCCACTTCTCTTAGAGCTTCTTTTTCTGGTAGCACATATACAAATATCAATGAACCATAAAAGATGGAAACTACAATGAGGTGGGAAGAACAAGTGGAAAAGGCCTTTTTTCTCCCATCCGACGATGGGATTCATTTGATGGTGGCAATTATACAAACGTAAGACAGCAGGGTCAAAAGAAAAGAAGGAACAATATCTATGAAAGATACTGTGAGGCTCACCAGTGTCACTAGAGTCGTATCACTGCATGATAGATTAATCACTGGTGTCAAGTCACAAAAGAAATGATCAATTTCTGGGGGGCCACAGTATTTCAGCTGTGACATCAAACTCATTACTAAAGTCATAACTGTTATCCCACAAAGCCAAGACACTGCAGACAACAGAAAGCAGAGTCTTCTGCTCATGAGAGTAGCATAGTGGAGGGGCTTGCATATTGCCAAATACTGATCATATGACATTGATGCCAGTAGGTAGCACTCAGCAATGGCAGTTATACCAAAATAGCAAAACTGGATATAGCATCCCCCAACAGAAATAGTTCTGTCCCCTGTCAGGTAACTGGCCAACATCCTGGGGAGAATGGTTGAAGTGTAGAAGGTTTCCAAACAGGACAAGTTTCCAAGGAAGAAGTACATGGGGATGTGAAGGTGATGATCCGTGATTACTAACACAATGATGATGATGTTTCCAGCCATGGTCATACTGTAGATTATCAGAAAAAGCAGGAAGAGAGGAATCTGAAGTTCAGGGGCATTCCCAAATCCCTGAAGTATAAATGTAGTTACTGTTGTTTTATTGTCTGTTTCCATATGTTCTATAGTTTGAATAACTGAAAATAAAATTTAAAAACCATAAGGTCTCCAAGTGAAATATCTAACTCCCAGAATTTTTTATACAGTCTCTTCCACAATTAAGGATGTGTGGAAACCACCCCCAAAGTCTTTTCCTGTTATGAATTTCATTGTGCAGGTATTACCTCATGCAATAGACCAGCTCTTTGGTACTTGATGACAATGTTAAATGAGGATATTGAAATCCATTGTTAATGCTGACCACAAAATGGCTAGCAAGAACTGTTTGTTTGTTTTACTTCATTTATACCATGCATTTTCTCCCCATGGGGAATGAAAATGTCTTGCATCATTTTCCTATCCTCCTTTTTATCCTAACAACAGTCCTGTGAAGTAAGTCAGCCTGACCGATTTTGTCCAAGCACAGTCCTAGTCTGTAAGGATTTCCTAGAGGAGTGGAATCTAAGCCCAATAAGCCTTCTGGTCTGCAGTCCTACAATCTAGTTTACACTAAGCAGCTTTGCTCTGTGTTCTGGAACCAGTAGCACATCATACTCACCCCAACTGGTCATGAAAGTATTCTGAATATAAAACAACTGAGCACTCATTTACATACAGAGCTGCAAGCTAAATGATATGTAAGAGTACAAACTGCAGACTGCATTGACAATTGCAACCAATTCAACCAACCTGTTTTTATATCTTGCTTCAGCAGGTGCTAGACAACAGCTGCTTCTCAAAAGAAAACAAATAACAAAACATAACCATAATAATAGAACCTCCACCACTCCCCATTTTCATATGAGTGTTAATTTAAGATTATTAAACAGAATCTACTTTTATGCAGATTTGGGATTTAATTGGAAAGCCATATTCACACAGACATACATTTCCACTACAAGCAACATATATTGTCACAATGACATCTTTTGTATAAATGAGGCTTTCTTTTGGCAGAAACCCATGTCCACCTCACATAGGACACTTCATTTGATGGAATATTTTTGACAATTTTGTCCATCATTGAATCCAGCCTTATATATTTTCCCAGAAGTAGTTTCGAAGAATCATGCAGTCCTTTAGAAAGTCCTATGTGGTGTCATTAGAATAACAGAATAGAATAACAGGACAATTGATTACAAACAACTTATATTGTCACAATTACATATTTAGTACAAATGAGGCTTTCTCTTAGAGGAAGCCCTCATCCACCACGTGAAGGACAGTTAATTTGATGGAATGATTTTGACAGTGTATGGCCACCATTGAATCCAGCCTTATATATTTTCCCAGAAATAGTTCCTGAGAATCATGCAATCTTTAAAGAATTCTATTCTATATCATTAGAATAATTATATACCTTAAAAAAAACCCAAAACATTTTTACCATCACTTGGCATCAATGAAGAATGGTTGAGAGGTAGGTCCTTACAGCTGTTGCACATTTTTCTAGCTATCATGAGAAATTATTAACATTTCCTTAAGGAAACTATCATCTTGTGCCACTTCACCAGTACAGTACACAAAAGAGGCTTTATATAAGGGAGCAACAGACACTCTACAAAGTGGATATTCTTGATACCTTACAGAACAAATTTCAGAACAATTAGCAAATCCCCCTTCTAAAACATATGATGCAGTACTCATTAATGCTACAAAATACTCCAGTCTTTTATTTAGAACCCTTGTTCCAAACGTTTATGTGCTGCCTCTCCAGAGACCTCCTCTAGTGAGCTCTTGCAAGTGAAGTGCCGCAATCACGGGGAGATTCATAATTCCCCAACAAATACTCCTTCCTTTATTTTCATCCCTCTCTGATAAAACAAAAAACATGAGTATCTGAAGGAAACATATAATAATACAAAAACCAATGTATTGACAAAATGAAGAAAATATAGCCTTACATTACATAAGAACATAAGAGCAGCCAATGTTGGATCAGGGCAATGGCCCATCCAGTCCAACTGTCACACAATGGCCAAAAATCCCACTGTTGCCCCTTCAAACACCAAGAATGCAGATTATCGCTTGCCCCAGACTGAGAGTTTCTATCTATACCTTGTGGCTCGTAGCCACTGATGGACCTCTGCGCCATACATCGATGATAAAGGGACCTTTGACTCTTGAAAGCTCATAGCCCCCAAATTTTGTTGGTCTCTAAAGTGCTACTAGACTTGAATCCAGCTCTTCTCATAATGACCAATACAGCCAGCCTCCTGAAAGTATGTTAATACATGAGAATTCCCATTTTTCCAAAGATTTATATGAGAAAGAACCCTTGTTTAAAATATGGATATAATATTACCACAATCAATAACAATTTATTTTTAGGAATGCTCTTTTCCCACCTTGGCTCTGTTTCCTTCTATATATTTAGGATAAGCTTCCTCTATTTAGTTTGTTTATTTATAGCTTGCCTTTCATGCTGAGACTGAAGGCAGAATACAGGTAATAAAACTGTGTAATCAGACAGCACAAGAGTGCATTGCACTGGGATATCCATGACTCACTTCACTCTTGATACTGGCAATTAGACCTGCTCCTGGGAGCTACACAGCAGAGTTATCTCAATCCTTATAGGGAGCTCGATGATGTGACCTAAATGGTCCAGGCTTTGAACTCTACAATCATATCCCCTACTCTCATGTAGGTGTTTACATTAGGGTTACCATCTGGTCTGAGCTTGCCCTTTCATTGTGGAACGTATCACGATTTAACAGCCCACGGCCGTTACGGCCGTTGGGCTGGGAAGGCGCCTTTGCCTCCCAGCCGGAAGAGGCAGGGAACGTTTGGCACCAAAAGCGCCACATACGGGACTTGGGAGGGGGCGGAGCGGTGAAGGCTTAAAGCCCGGCTCTGCCTCTCCTCCTCTGCAGTCCTGCACAGTTTGTCGGCCCACCCTCCCGCCCTGTTAGTAGTGCAGGCATTTGCTGGTCACCAGTTTTGGGGCCGGGTAGGAATTTTTCACCCTTTCCTGTTTGGCACTTGGAGGGGGTGATGCAGGTGTTTATGGGGGTGAGCTGTGTTAGCCAGGTCGGTCACTTTCGTTTAGGCATGATGCTATGCGGTATACAGATTGCGGTTCGGTGAGCACCAGCTGACACCCATCATTTGGGGTTTAAGGGGTCCTGTGAGTACAGTCTTTGTGCCTTGCGGCATGGGGCGGGGAAAACCCTCGACCTCTGGCCTTGACCATACCGCATGCTGTGTTGCCCTTGCCGTTGGTTCCAGCTAAAGTTGTCAGTTAATAAAGTGGCCCTATAGTTAAACCCAACACTTGTGTCTGCCTCATTATTTTTGGCTGGGGGGGCAAATGATTGAGCCTTTGTAGGTGTGTGTATTCTAGGTTTTAAAAAACCACCTCTGGTTTAATGAAGAGTCAGTGTGTTTACAAATTCAGATCCTCCAACCATAAAAATTAGCTTAAGCCACACCTTCACTTCCTCACTGTGAAAGGAGCCAATATATGTCATTTCAATCCTTGGCATCCACTTCAATGGTTGAGTAGTAAGTCATGTGAAATACCTCTTCCAGATATCCTGGAAAGGTATTTTCAGCCAGAATTGACAATACTTGCCTTATTGGACCAATGGTTTGACTCTGTAAAAGGCATCTTAATGTGTATGTATCTGAGCTCCCTGATGCATCAAAAGAGGTTGTTCCAAGAGAAGCTGCTCATTGGCTATTCATCTAGGGAGCTGAGGTGGAGACTCTAGTAAGGAAGCCATATCAATCAGTTGTTCAATGGCACATTAGGAAGGAGAATAATGCTTTGCACACATTGTCAAAGATGTCTGGCTTGCTGGTGTGAACCATGGTGGAGTTAATCATAATGCTGACAGCCAGCATGACTGCTCATTAGTTGGTGGCCTATACTAAACCTATGGGAAAGTTTGGTTTATGCTGATCACCTACTGAAAATGTAGCTGATCCAATACGGCTTCTTTTATTTTCTTATGTTGATGCCAGTTCATGCAACTGTAAGAAAAGGTAGTGTTGCCAAAATGTCCACTTATGCAGAAGTATTCAAGAAAAGAGAAGTCCTGATTTCCTTTGCCTCTGGTAACTTGTGGAAATGTACCTAAGACCACCTAGAGCACCAGATAGACAAGAGGCCCCAAACATGTTGAGCTCGTAGGAACTACTGGAATTGTGAGAATGAGCACATCCACAAAATAGTTGTCAGGGGTATTGTGATTAGCCACAAAATGGATATCATTGATGGTTCTGAAAAGTACTGGGTTTGTGTTTGGGGACCAAGTTCCTGCTATAACCAGGGACCCCTGGTGGTGGTCCACATACATAACACCCTTAGTCTTGATCCAACCTATGTTACATAGTCCTTCAGATAGGCGGGGGGTCTGCACTCTCGGAGGGAACACCAAGGCACTGGTACGGGTTGCTTATGGCCACCTCTGGCTGGCTGACCATTTCTGCTTGTGGCAAGGGTGGTGGCGGCTCTTTGGGTTCTGGCAGTGTGGCTGGGGACTCGACCGGTGGGGGCTCACATGTGTTGGGGAGTTCGGGTTGAGTGCTGGCTGGTGGCCAGCAAACTGTGCTTCCTTCATGATCTGTTAATTTAACTGGGATGCAGTCAGGCTAACAGAGATGTCAAGAGCTGAACTAAAAATGCACTACCAACTCCTCCAGTGACAGCAGAGTTAGGTTGGAAATATCAGACCAACAACATCCTTCCTGTTATTTCCTGTAGTAAACCTTGAAGTATAACAGGCTTATTTAGAGATATACAGTGTCAATGGTTATTGTAATGGCCTCACTGGGAAAAAAAATCTGTTCTCGCAGTTGATGAAAGAAAGGCATCAATCACACTTATTTCAACAATTACAGGGTCAATAATTACCTGTTTATGATTGAGTATTGGGTATCCCCGGCAGGTCTTTTTGCCCCTCCTCCCTCACACTTCATACTGCCAGTCTGTCCTCAGCCTCTATGGTACAAGTGTAATGTCAAATGTTCTTTTTTTAAACTGTGAATGTATTTTTAAAATTGTTATCTTGTTGAAAGTTGATTTAACCTGCTTGGGGGAGGCCACAGGTATTCCTTTTGTAAGCTGCCATGAGTACATTTGTGGGCGAGGTGGAATACATTTTTTAAAATTTAATTAATTAATATACTAATGTGGTCCCAAAGAATCTATGGTTAACAGTTCTGATAATCACTGAAAGGGCCTTGCAACCATTGCTATTTTCCCCATATAGGCCATCAAACAGAGCAACCAAAGTGATCTCAATTTCAAAGTTGAAGTAAAAGTTGAAGTACCCACCCTGAGCCTACCTCTGGGAAGGGTGGGCTATAAATATGAATCTCTCCTTATATATAATTGAGTAAGAACATTCTATATGAACATTCTAAATTTGGCCCCTTTAGTGTATCGACGCTTGAACTGTCAGTCAGAAGACGCTGGCTGGGTTGACTGGCTGCTTTGTGCAGTTCCGCCCAGCGTTTCAAGGTCTTTTGCATATGGAAGCTGATTGGACTTCACTGCATTCCACACCTCAAACTCACCCCCCCTCCCCGCAAAGCAGTTGGAATGTCAGTTGCATATGGAACCTTCAAGGTCTTTTGCATATGGAAGCTGATTGGACTTCACTCCATTCCACACCCCATTCCCCCCCCCCCCCACAAGGCAGTTGGAATGTCTGGCGGTGTGTATCCCGCAAAGCAGTTGGAATGTCAGTTGCATATGGAACCTTCAAGGTCTTTTGCATATGGAAGCTGATTGGACTTCACTCCATTCCACACCTCAACCCCCCCCCCCTCAAGGCAGTTGTAATGTCTGGTGGTGTGTAGGTCCCAGGATCATGTTTTAAAAGCTGCCTGGGGGATTATGGACCATTCACACACTTTCAACCTTAACATACCTCATAGGGGGAGAGGAGAATGATGACAGCTGCTTTCCCTAGGCAGAGGCTGGGGGGGGGGGAAGTAAACTTGAAGACAGACAGGCAGATAAAGGTTAGGCTGATGGTTGCCTGGAAAGGACATAGGGTTGCCAACTCCAGGTTGGAAACTTCCAGGATAGTTTAGGAATGAAGCCTGCTGAGGGTGGGGTCTGAGGATGAGGAGGAGGAAGAGAAAGACAGATACAATGCCATACTTCCCACCCTCCAAACAAGCTGTTGCCAGTCTCCAGGTGACAGCTGGAGAGCTCTTAAAGCTCTGGTGCTAATTCAAAGTGCTGCAATTTGTTGACAGAGTAGTGTTTTGGCAAATCTTTAGGAATTGTTTGGTGCATTTACGATGAGGCACCCACCCAGAGCCTCTGGCATTTTCTCACTCTGCTGGCATCAAAACCAATTTAAGGCAAAATAAGTGGCTACTGAGAGGGGAGGAGATAAAGTTGCCAGCTTTAGGTATGGGAAATCCTGGAGATTTGAGGAGTGGAGGCCGGAGAGGGGGACATCAGACAGGTTACAGTGCCATAAACTCC
>NW_015165238.1:174724-174959 GCF_001447785.1 Gekko japonicus | reverse complement strand
TGTGTGACTGCAATAAAGAAGGCCAATGCTATGCTGGGGATTATTAGGAAGGGTATTGAAAACAGATCAGCCAATATAATAATGCCCCTATATAAATCAATGGTAAGACCTCATTTGGAATACTGTGTGCAGTTCTGGGCACCACACCTTAAAAAGGATATTATAGCTTTGGAAAAAGTGCAGAAAAGGGCAACTCGAATGATAAAAGGGTTGGAACACTTTCCCTATGAGGAAA
>NW_015165238.1:158353-174516 GCF_001447785.1 Gekko japonicus | reverse complement strand
AAAGAGTGATTAACACATGGAATTCACTGCCACAGGAAGTGGTGGGTGCTACAAGCATGGACGGCTTCAAAAGGGAATTAGATAAGCATATGGAGCAGAGGTCCATCAGTGGCTATTAGCCACAAGGTATAGATAGGGACTCTGGGGCAAGTGATGCTCTGTCTTCTTGGTGCTTGGGGGGGGGAGGTCAACAGTGGGAGGGCTTCTAATGTCCTGGCCCCACTGCTGGACCTCCTGATGGCACTGGTATTTCTGGCCACTGTGTGACACAGAGTGTTGGACTGGATGGGCCTTTGGCCTGATCCAACATTGGCGTCTCTTATGTTCTTATGAGGACAGAAGTCAGCTGAAGTCAAAGGGGCAGATAATGGTAGGTTGATGGTTAGCTGTGAAGGAGATGGGGTTGCCAACTCCGGGCTGGCAAATTCCTGGGGATTTGAGGGGTGGAGCCTGGAAAGGGTGGGGTTTGCGGAGGGGTGGGACATCAGACAGGTAGAATGCCATAGACTCCACCCTCCAAACCAGCCATTTCATCCTGGGTAACAATTGTTGCCAATTTCCAGGTGAGGGCTACAGATCACTCAAAATTACAACTGCTCTTCAGGGAGCAGAGATCAGTTCCTCTGGAGAAAACAGTGGACTCTGCCATTATACCATGCTGAGGTCACCACAGCAAAATGACACTGTTTGCCCAAAGCCAGAGCACTGCCCCAGAGCCTCTTTCTAGATTCTGTTGTATTTATTTCCACAACGGGCTTTACTGCTAGTAAATAAATAAATAAATACAACTAGTCTGAAAAGAATGCCTGGAATTGTCCAGCTGCCAGGTACTACAGAGATTCAGATCAGTCTCCCCTCCATGAAAACCTTACACCAACTTTGTAAGGAGGGCTATTCTGAGAGAGATTGACTGCCCTATGGTCACCTGTCCAGTTCAATGGCTTACTGGAGATTTCATAATGGGTGGGGTTTTTTTTGTCCATTCCTTTGTTTAAAATAGTTATTATCCACCTTTCTAACATATAGAATTCAAAGTGGCTTACAACTTAAACAAAACAATAACCATAAAATACATAAAAACTACAATTTAAATTCACTATTTAAGTCATCCAATAAATGGAAGAATTAAGTAAATGCTGTCCAAATGAATCTGTTTTCAACCTATCCTAAAGATTGAGAGGTGTGTTATACTCATGAAAATGCATTTTCTACCTATGAAATGTTGACACATAATGTGTAATTTATTTAAGACTTCACCCAAAATGCAATTATGTAAAACATATTTCACATTATAATTGTCTGACTCGAGCATTGGCATTACAAAGTAAATGTGCCTTACAATTCTGCTGCGGTCTTAGCACAATAATGTAGCATTTGGGGGAAAAGATTAAACCAAGTAAAGCAGTGCTAGAAGCCAAGATGGAGAAGATCTCCACTGCCACCATGGACTTCCCAGTATTGCTCACGTAAGTGGGCACAAAGGAGAGCCAGACACAACAAAAAACTAGCATGCTGAAAGTTATAAATTTTGTTTCATTAAAACCATCAGGTAACTTCCTAGCCAAGAAAGCCACAATGAAGCTGGCCATGGCTAGAAAACCCATATAGCCTAGTACGGCATAGAACATGGCAACAGACCCTTCATTGCAAACAAAGTTGATTTGTCCATGTTCTGATGTCTTCTCCATATCTGGGAATGGAGGAGAAGTCCCAAGCCAGGTGGCACAGATGGCAACTTGAATGAGGGAGCAGAAGATAACCAAAGACATTGCCAGTCTTTTCCCTATCCATCTGCGAATCCCATTTCCTGGATTTCTGGCCAGAAAGGCCAAGACCACAGTGATGGTTTTTGCCAAGAGAGAAGAAACGGCAATGGTGAAGATGATGCCAAAAGAGGTTTGTCGGAGAAGGCAGGTCATTTTCCTTGGCTTTGCAATGAATATCAAGGAGCAAAGGAAGCAGAGCAGAAGGGAGAAGAGAAGAAGGAAAGTGAGGTCACGATTGTTGGCTTTCACAATTGGTGTGTTCCTGTGTTACTCCGAGGATGACGACTGTGATGAGGTAAAGAGAACCTGCGGAGGATGCCATGATGATTCCCAAAGGATCGTCATATGACAGGAAGGAGATAACCTTTGGAATACATTTGTCTCGCTGGTTATTTGGGTATTGTTCTTCTGGGCACTCCTCACAATGATCCATATCTGAAATGCACAAAAGAGTTTCATGATAGATTTCTTAAATTGGATATAAAACAAGAAAATAAAATGTTTCATTTTTTTATATGGTCTATGACCAGGACATGTGATTACAATTCTTATAAAATAATAAAAAACATACAGAAAAATAGAGGTACAGCAAGGCTGTGACAGAATGCCTCCTCCCCCACTCTGAGTTTTAAAAGTGTCACTTTTCCCCCTCTGCTCTCTAGGAGGGCAGGAAGTGAGATCAATTACCTGTCCAAGTCAGGCTGTAGAAATGTTAATGACCCTGCTTAGCAAAGCCAACTGAGGAATTTGTTGGGATATATTCGGGGGATCCAACCAGCTCAGTCAGCCAGTCTCACTGGATTTCTCTACTTACTATGACTCACGCCCCATATGATTTTTGTCCTTGTGCATTCCATGAAAGGCAAAATCTGCATCTAGCATTTCCTCCATTGTTTTACCAAACCCACACTGGAACAGAAAAAGATGCCGCTCAAAACCACATTCAAATACCCCGGGCCAATGCCATACTGACTGCAGAATCACCCCTGAATGGCCATAAAATGGCCATAAATCTATGCAGATGGCTACCATAAAACTGAGAGATCAAACGAAGTCAAAGCAGCATGCAGTCTGGACACTGCCATAAAATCTGACAATCAACCAAAGTGAAAGTGGCATGCAATGCAGAGGGGAATTTCTGTTCCAGTGTGGGTTTGGTAAAACAGCAGAGCAAATGCTAGTGCAGATTGGGCCAAGGCTCTTCAAATGGTATTCAGCCTGGTTAAAGGGCACCTTTTTCATCAGGGTTGATTTCCACTCAGTAAGAAACTATCAGGTAAAATATGTATTGCAGAGGTTATGAGTTCATTAGAAGAAGTTCAGTACCCCTCAGCAATACCACACCAATGTACCCTACCTGATGATAGCTTAGGGGACACATACCCTTCTGACTAGAGATTGCTCCTTCCATGCACTGGACACAATCAAAGCAGCAAGATAACCTCCCAACTGGAACCATTCTTCTAAAGCCAGGATGACAACTTTCACTGCACACAGATGTCGGTGTCTAAATACAGAAGCGTGTGTTATACTCATGAAAATGCATTTCAGCAAGCATATGTATGCAAGAAAGAAATACAATCTTCCAGGAGCAGACAAAGGGCTTATCTAATGCAGCATTCAGTTTCCAAAAATAGCTAATGCGTTGTCTCCAGTAGATCTCTCTAGTAATCTGTACCCCAGTGACTGGTATTCCAAGGTTCTGAATATGAAATTCTAAATAGAACATAGAATTATAGAATCATAGTATGTTAGAGTTGGAAGGGACCTTGCAGGTCATCTGGTCCAACCCCCTGCACTCTGCAGGGGCGTAGCCGAAAGATAGCCTTACAATATACCCGAAAGATGGTCGTCCAGCCTCGACTTGAAAATGTCCAGCGGAGGAGCATCAAGGAACTTGTCTAAGCCTCTGTTAAAGTCATATCACTGGTGTCTATGACTACAGCTTAGCCACATCACACAGCCACCTCAGTCATATTTTAATAACTGAGGGCATGATTTGGCAAAATGTGAGACACACTTAATTTTATTCTGTCCGATATTGCCCCCTTATTGTATGATATTCAAGTTTTTATATGATGGGGGCTGCTCCAGGAGAACCAGTGTGAGTTAAAATGTCTTCCCGTGATTGGAGAAACTTGCATTCAACTCCCTGTCTAATGCAGCTTGATTAATTTCTCAGGACAAAATAGAAGAACAATGTACAACATTTTGTCATCCTTGGAGACTGGGCGAGATAAAAATGTGATTAGATCCAGTTCTATCTTGTTTTGTCCACATTATTCATGCATTTACAACCTCTATCATAACTTCCTACTCATTCTAAAAAATGAACACAAAAAAATCTCAGTCCCTCAAGTCATTGCATCCATTTTCTCCAGAGGAATTTGTTTGCCTTTTCCTGCTGTATGAAGGCTTTTTCATGATAGAGAAACTATAATTATATATAGCACTCTGAACTCAGATGTTTATAAGGCTATTTATCATACTGGCCTCTGTATTTTCAGACCTTTCCAAATAATTCTTGGCTTTTTATCAGTGCTATAGCTAACATTTTCAATGAAGTTTCCTCAGCACCACAAAAAATAAGAGCCATTTGAGACTCCACCAATTCAGATATTTGAAGGGGTTTTGTTTGTTTGTTTTATTCATCCCTTTACTTTTACTTACATTGAATCTCCTTGGCTAGTTTATTACATTTAGTCTAAAATAGTTTACCTAGGAATGATTTACTCAGGAGAGTTGTACTAGAAGAAGACAGTGGCTTGGATCTAGTCAACTTTTTGGCTCAACCTAGCTACATTTTCCTTTTCACTGCAGTCCTACATGGTTTCAGCAATTGATCTAGCCCAATGAATGGCAATTCTTTTGAGGAAGAAGTCAAATGTTCTTCAGAAATAAAATAAATGGCCACTAAATCTTCAAGTATTTAAATTTCAAATGTACTGTTAATGTTTTTAATTAGAAGGAAACAAACAAATTGAATGGCTTCATTACCTCAGAATAGATCTAAGATCTTTTTAAGATCTTTATATGAAAATATAGTATTTACCATGTTATATTTGAAACTTCTATTTGTTCCCTGACTGCTATAAGCATTAGTGAAAAGAGATAGCTGGTAAGAAGTAATGTTTCTAACACAATTTCTCCATATTTATTTCCATCATTGTTCCTGACCTGGTTAAATCTGCTGTTCCATGTTATAGCTTCATCATTGATGACCATGACTTGATGCACAGGAATTTGAGCTTCAAGATATCCAACCTGCGTAGGGAGTGGGGTATTATTTGGCAAAATGACCCAGTTCAGAATGTCATATACAGCACGCAAATCACCATTCCTGTCAAAAGATACTTCCTCACCAGCACTGTTGTTAAATCGGACTTTCCTCAGCAGGGAATGTAGCTAATTTTAAAGGAAAAAAATGCAATACAGTCTTATGCATATGTAACCAAGCATCAGGACTACAATAACATTAGGGAAGTTTCCCTGTATTACTAGGGATATATCTGGTAAACCTTTTGAAATGGATCAAGTTTTGGTTAAGATTACTTCTCTAACACAAATAATTTTTTTGCTTGCTCTTTCTTGATGCAATCCCTAGTACCATTACCTAACTCCCCCCCCCCAAAAAAAAAAAACCTGGGAAAGGTAAGATCACCCCAACTCCATATGCATACAGAAGTGTTTTTCACTTATGAATAAGGTGGTGGTGAATCTATCACAGCTTCTAGTGACATGGAACCCCCTTCATCACAATGGTGAGATTATCTCTGTAATTAAAATGCATCTTATTTTGACAGGCAGACTACTATTTATTCCTTTATTGTGCACTCATGAAAGTGCACTCATGAAACTGCCTTATACCGAATCAGACAAATGGTCCATCAAGATCAGAATGGTCTACCCAGACTGGTGCAGGTCTCCGGGGTCTCAGGCAGAGGTCATTCACAACATCTATTACCTGAACACTTTAACAGGAGATGCTGGGGATTGAACCTGGGACCTTCTGCATGCTAAGCAGATGCTCTACCACAGAGCCACATCCCCTCCCACTCATGTAACAGTTTTCTAGTACAGACAGTTACCTGCCATGCATGAATATCATGGAGCTCCACTCTAGCTGCTTTTTTCTTTGCTGACTCCAAATAGTACATTTCATGCAAAACGTGTGCTATTGCATACACAGCATTGGAAATACTGTAGCTATGACTGGATGTGTTCATATCAAAGAGATCAATGTTAACTTCTTCCAGCTTCTCCTTCCCTGTACAACTATCCCAGGTTGTATCCAATATGTAATCCGGCCATGAACATTTGAATACTTGGGACCAAAAGTGATTCAAATAAAACCCATTTGTATACTTGTTGGGATTAATTGTTTTAAGGAAATTCTGGAACCCGGGAATCTCACGTTTGTGTGCTGTAAAAGAGAGAGCACCATGGAATGCTGTCAAATTCCAGGGCCTTTGGGCAAAATGAGAAGCGAAGTTCCATGTGGCTGTTATGATCCATACCTTGCCACTAATCTGGTTGTGTTGTAGAACAGCATGTAGCTTAATTAGTTTGTCAGTCTCTCCATGAACAATCACTGCATTGGATGTTAGCTTTGACATTTTCATGGCTAAGTCATTCATAGATTCTGGATCAAACTGAAGATAGTCAGGCAAAATAACTACGAACTCAACACAAGAATGGATTTTGCTCATTTCATGGGTAATTATTTGAAGAAAGTTTCGGCCGTTGGCATTATCTGAAGTGATTAAGCTGACCCATTTCCAGCCAAAATGTGAAAGTAAATGTCTCAGTCCAAAGAACTGCAACATTTCACTTGGAACTGTTCGATAGAAGGAAGGAAACTGAGATTTGTCACTTAAGACGGAGTCAAATGAGCCATAGCTAATCTATGGAGAAAGCGCATGGTGATTTCCCATTAAAAAAATCAAAAACAAACACAGAATCCTACCCATTTTTAACATTCTGTATTTATGTACTGGTTCATATTCTCATTCTTACATTTACATCAAACCCAGCATTTGTTACATTACATGTCAACTTGATAGCTTGTTCATTTTGATAGAGGTCTCCTAATTCCTGAGATCACTCAGTATACCCATTTAGATACAACTCTGATCTCTGAGCAATAACACAGCTACAGCTAATCCACATGACACAAAACTATATAAAAACCCTTTTGACACTGAAAGCTGCTGCAGCCAATTTATTATTACAGTCAGTAAAATGATGGGCATATGAGAAGTGTCGAGGCTTTACCAGTGGTGATGCTTCACCATTGGCATGCTGTCTCCTTGATTTCCTTTAGTTTAGTTTATTATTACTATGGTCTTAAGATTAGCATACAATATAAACATAATATGAGAAAGAGAGGGGGGGAAACCCAGAGATAATATACTTTACTTAGTTTCAGGTGCCAGGCCAAAACCTTCCTTTTTACCAAGTCCTTTCACTAAGGGTTTTGCCTCTTAAACTTTTTATGGTACTCTTCTGACCCAAGGTTCATTTTATCATTTGCATTTTGGACTCCTCATTGTGTATTTTGTGCTGCTATGCCTTGGTTTGTTTTTAGTGGCTTTGTTTTATGGTCCTAATTGCAAGCCACCTTCAGGTACTTGCTGGAGAGATGGAATTAAAACAATTCCAAATAAATAGTCTTCTATATTTCCCCACTAACTGGCTGTTAAAATGTCTGCAACAATTTCTCCAATGCTATGAATTAGTGCCAGATCAAGAGACTTGTATTCTGCCAACGAGTTCAACGCAGTATGTAGGAATGCATATATTTTTGTCCCTTACCTGTGGGATTTTGTATATCCCTAGGAAAGTTGCTATACTGATGGATAAATCAGATCTAAGACCCCCAATTACAGCCATAAGTGGTGTTCTCCTACAGCTGTAGTTAGGAATCACTGTACGTTGACCTGTTGTTAACCTTAGAGTGTTCAAATAAATGTCCTTTGCAAGTAAAAAATCTTGACAAAGGTGGGCTCCAAGGGTGAAGTTAGGCAATAGTGTGGGATCCCTGTTGATCTCCATTACCGTAAACAGGAAAGCCAGGATGAACTGGAATGATTTTGGAAAGGGCCTGAAATGGGAAAAAAAAAAACACAATGGTAATGCAATTGTCCAATGGCTGTATTAAAGAGGTACCATTTGCTTCAGCTAGGTTTGCACACAAAGTACACTGCTTGATTAACCACATGACTCTGCTGAAAGCTCACCTGAGACAATAAACTTCTCTATGATGATAATTTTGTGATGACCCATCTGCCAATGCAAGTCATCACTTGATAAACAATGCATTGTAAATCATGTTCTGAATTAATATTAAGGAAGATAACACCAACAGGCATACTATTGACAAGTAAACTATGATTGGGGGGAAAAAACCAGATTAATCTGAGAGGATTAAGTGTTCAGCATACAACACTTAAGCAAGTTTAAACACACCTAATGATCAAAGCTGGATTATGGTTGACTGAGAAAAATATTTCCCATAAACTCACCCAATACAAACATTTTTTCAGGCGTAAAACCATTAGGGTGATTAAAAACAAACAAACAGAGGTAGCTGCTGTTATTTTGAATTAGAAACATTTTTCTGAATAAAATCCAAAACACAATTCTGAGTGATGACACTTGTTAGTGGTTTGTATGTGAATTCTTGTTTCACTTACAAAACCTATTGTGTTCTCTTCAGGATGTCCTGAAAGAGAGAAGCTTCCCATAAGAAAGGATAGATTTGATTGCTCCTGGAATATTTTTACTGTCAGCAATGTCATACTTTGCAGAGTGATATGCCAAACCCTTCAGTGGTCAAGACATAAAGTATTTGGCCAAGACATAGAGTGCAATCTCAGGGAATCCTGTCTAAACAGAAGTTAAGGCCTACCAAATTCATTGTCAGTTCTCTGTGTATACTTTACAGCTAAGCAAGAATCTGAACTCAGTTTCCCCTTGTCCAACACTCTTGGCTGCTTTTTGATGAGTTGGCTAAATAGAACTCAAAAATTAAAATACAGCACAATAAAAGTGTTTTATTTTTTTCAAAATAATACACTTAAAAACACAGCCCAACAACATGAAAATGTCATTTTGGCAAAGGCTAAGTAGTGCTGCCACAAATCCAGTCCACTTACTTAAACTTACACACACACACACACACAGGTAAAAGGTGGGACAGTAAAGAACATTTTGGTGTGACTCTTAAAGTTAGTAAGGTTAGGCATCAGGTGACCCTCCACCAGAAGGGGAGTTTTATAAGTAGGATGACATAAAAGAACAGACACTATTCCTTGTAGCCACTTCTCTGACTTCAGACATTGGGGCCACACAGAGAAGAGTGAGTACAGAAGATCTTAATTATTGACCAAGAACACATGAGAGAAAGAGAAAGATAAGATATTAATCACAATAAACTGGATGCAAACCATTAAGCTAGAATTCCTGTCCGAACTAGACTAGTGAATAGTGCTCACCAAGCATCAAGCAGATAGGGAGAAGGAGGCTCTTCAAAGCTATTATTTGAGTTAATTACTGCAAGGAAATTAGACATTATACCACCAATGATAAAATCTCCACCTTCATAGTATCCATTGTGCTTGAGTCCTTTTGAAGCACACTTTCCACATGAAACCTTGCAAACGTAGTGAGAGCCCACCAGCATCACTAATGGCTTCATGAAGATCATTTTGGCAAAAAGATATGTGGTTTCACACACTACCCAAAATAGAGAGTTCTACACTATTTCTGGTGTGGGAGAGAAATGTGATAGAATTTCAGAGAGATAGGTAAGCCATAATGAAAACTCTGTAGTTTCAGGAAGCAGACAAAAAGGGGCAGTTCCATAGAGCAGAAATGGAAAGATTATACTTGTGCAAATTCTTGGATATGTGGGTATTTTCCATTTCTTAAAAAAATAACTTTGATTTAAATAGTAGCCATAAATCTCCAGAATGTTAGGTGAAACAATTATGTAATCCATGAAAAGAAATCCAAGTGGTTATGGGATGGGGTAGGTATTACGGTTTTGTAGCAGGAAAACAATAAAGGAAAGAATATTTAATGAATGAAAGAGAGGATTGTATTGTAAAGAGGAACAGTCTGATGGATAGAATGACAGTGTCAGTCCATATAACAAACTGCAAATATTTATGAATGCTCAAATATGGATGCATGAATTAAATCAAAAACACAGATTTATGCTGTTACATTATACATTTACAAAGTCCCAAAGTCCCACAGCCAAAGTGTTATTAGGATAACAGTCATTCCAGCAAACAGTAGTTCTGTTTTAAAATACAGTATATTTATTAATTTTCTTAAATAACATCAAAACTCTCACCTCCTCACTGATTACAGTAATCCCAGTAATTATCATTCACTCAGTGATTACTTACAAGAAATATACAATTCTCAGATCAGTACTATTTCAGGTCCCAGTACTCACAGCAAAAAAGTTTTGTGGCATCTGACCAACATATTTTTCTGGTCAATAAAATTATCTTGAGGCAGAAGGGAGGGGAGTGTGTAGGTTGCATCCAGCCAGATGTTGGGCTCAATTCTCCACCTAACAGCCCCTATTCCATGTGGTTTGGTCTGTGCAGACCCAAAATTGTGCTGTATTGGAAGAATAGCTGAGTTGAAAATATATTTTATTGTTTCCATTATATCTTGAAAATTGGCCATTCTTTCCAGGGGGCAGCTTAGCCAGATCCGTAAACTCACAAAGTTTGTTTAGACTAAACCAGAGAATTACTGTAGAAGTAATTGTAAGCACTATTTTATTTTTCCGCTTTGTACCCATCCCCTATTCCGTACTTCCCTACCTCCCTTTCTTTTAAAAAAACAACAATAAAAATGTAAAACAAAAAAGGAAGTATAAAAAAGGAAGAATGAATTGCTGAGCTCAAAAGAAAGAAGGGCCTCAAAAATAATCTAAAATGAAATTTTGAAGATAATTTTTAGTGGCCTGAATGGGTGTGCCACAGTATATTGCCCATGTGCATACACACACAGTGGAGAAATTGCAAACCTTAGATAGATTAATTAATTAATTAATTAAAACATTTCTATGCCATTTTCCATCCGAATAGGGTCCCCAGTGTGATGAAAATTAAAACATTAAAAACATCTATATCTGCAATCATTCAATAACCCCCCCCCAAAAAAAAACACATATCACACCCCAAACAGGGAGGGACGCCAATATCAACTGTTGAGGGTATGGCAAATGAACAAAAAAATCTTCACTCACTGGTAGAAGACAACAATAAAGGGAGACAGATGAACCCCTCTGGGGAAGGAGTTCCAATTTTTTGGTGCCATGACCAAGAAGGCCCTGTTGGATCCCCAGGCATTCGAAATAACTCCACGTTTGAATCAAAGCAAGGTTTATTTCAAACCGATGGTTCAGACAGGAACAAGAACATTGTTAGGAATAACTACCAATACACAAGCATAGCATATAAAAGGGATTTGAACCATGTTGGGCCAATGAGGCCAGTTCCCGCTGGCGGGAATAGAACTCGGAAACGCGCGCCTATTCCATGGGAATGTAACAGTCCAATACTATCAACACAGGTTCAGTTCACAGGGTAGATAACCATAACAAGCTTAGCGAAGCTCCGACTCCCCCCCACCAGCTGCACGACCTTGGCCAGTTCCGCAAAACACAGAGAAGCATAATGAAACAGTCTAAACCCAGGGGGGGAGGGAAGAGCACAAGGCATGTGAAGCAGGTAACATCAGATTCAATGGCAGCTAGCTGACAGGCCCTTTCTCAGCCTTCCACCCATCTGCCTTCAGATAGCAGAGGCATCCGTTCAGATAAGTTCATTTTGAAGTAGGTGATCTTTAAGCTACTCTGGCCCCAAGCCATATAGGGCTTTAATGGTCAGTATGAGAACCTTGAATTGGGACAAGAAGCAAACTGGGAGCCAGTGTAGAGGGCTGGAATTATATGATCCCTACAATTCACTCTGGTTAACATTGTGGCCACAGCATTCTGCCACAAAGCTTTTCCCTGGAAGGAAACTTTGACACAACTTTAGAAGTTACTCCTTGAACTACAACATTTCCGAAAATCCCACACAGTTTCAGTAAGACTAGCAAAATAGTTCAGAGGAACCACTTGGCTGTTGATACTAGCTTTGTTAAGCATTCTTCTCAAAAGCTACTTTGGCTTCATTGTTTCTTAGACTGTATATGATGGGGCTGAAAATGGGAGTCACCACTGTGTACAACAGACTAAGGTCCTATTTAACTTGGACGAATTGTTCAGCCCATCGTGCAACATAACCTATGATGAGGGTCCAATAGAAAAAGGTCACCACAATGAGATGAGAAGAATGTGTGGAAACAACTTGTTGCTATATGGAATTCTGAGGAGAGAATGGCTATATAGGAAGCTAGAGTTAATAGGAGTAGGATCAGGGTTAGTGTCGATGCAACCATGAGTACAACTGTCTCAGTATGATCAGCCACAGGGCAAGACTGTTCAATCAGCACTAACGAGTAACAAATGACATAATCAGCTTCCCACAGACCACAGAAATGTTGAGTCATCATCAGTGACAAGCCTGTGCCAACAATGAAAAAACGTCACAGTCCAGGCATTGGCAGAGAGTTGCTTGCATAAACCATGCTGCACGAAGGTGCCATGGTGCAAAGGACAATGTATAGCCAAGTATCTGTCATAGGCCATTGCTGCTAGAAGGAAACATTCTGCAGCGGCAAGGGAACCAGAGAAATATGCTTGGAGTATGCAGCCCATCCAAAAAAATGCTCTCCCTAGTGAAATGATAGGTAAGCTATAGTAAATCTTGGGACAAGATAGGTTTGCCCAAAAAAAGCTTGTTGTGGCCCAGGTCCTTTATATGTTCAAACCCATCTTTTCCAATGTATTACTGGATGACAATTCATGACAGTGGAAGTTAGAATGCCATCACACAAACATAGTAGACCAGAGCCAGTGAGGAAGTTCCAAACAGGATTTGACAAAAGAGGGAGAGGGAAATCGTATAAGAGATGGAAAAAAATGTGTGTTTTATCTCTAACAGACAGTGGGTTGGATCTCTGTGATCTAACACTGGAAGGTGCTCTCTGGTCTTTCCCACACACCCCAGCACAGCCCAGGAAAGCTCATTGCCAAGGTTGAGGGATCCACCTGGCTCAGGAGGCTTTAGTAAGGAAGGGGAAGTGTAAGCAAAACTGCCCCATCTCTTCCATCTAGGCAGCTCTACTGCTGGAAAATGCAAAGAGATGAGATTTTAACCCTTCTCAGACATCTTAACATTTTGAAAAACTACAGAGAAATTACATATATCCCTGGGTCTAGTTTTTAAGAGTATGAGTGCATCCCAAGTCCCTCTGTTTAGCATAGAGGGATTCAAAAACATAACTGAAACCATTTATACGATTTTGGTCAGCAAATTATATATCAGTACATTAATATGATTTTATTCAATTTGATTATTTAAATATCGATCCTTTGCCTGCACATTAGATCAAAGCAGGTAACATTTTTTTTTAAATCATCACTCTATTAAAATTTTATATACTATCAATGAACAAATACAAAACAGCATCATCTCTATAACCCTGGTTCTGGCTGAGAGGGTGGGGTAGCAATTCGATAGATAGATAAAAAAACAAATAAAACACCAAGTTTCTCCAACTTTCAATCAAAAGCTCTCCTACATAAAAGTAGAGAAGGGACATGCTAGATTTCCTGCAGTACTTCAGAGTGTGAAGGCCACCACAGTAAAGGAGCAAGTCTTAGCTAGGGCCAGCCACATCTAGCAAACAAATCGAATCACCAGGACTAAGTATTCATTTTCTGAACAAGTTGTTTTGTGAGGACACTGTCCCCTATTTCAGTCAAGACCCCCTTGGATATTTTGGATTCTGTTTGAACAGGCACCCCCTTTTACTGCCTAAGTGCCAAGGGAACCTGAAACTTGGGGAGTCTCATAAGGGAACCTGGGTACAGCAATGACATTAGAGGAGCAGCAAACACAACAGAAGATAGAGATAGAATTCAAGGAGATCTGAACACACTGGAAAAGTGGGCAGATGTGAACAAGATGTAATTTAACAAGGATAAGTGCTACATTCTACTTCTGAGTAACAAAAATGAGGAACGCTTATACTGGATGGGGGATACACTTCTGGGTAGCAGTGTCTGGGAAGTTAACTATAAGCAGCCAGTGTGGTGCAGCGACAAAAAAGGCTAATGCAAATTCAAAATTCAAATACCTTTTATTGGCATACAATATTAAAAGCGTTTCCCAAAAGGCTAATGCAATCTTGGGGTGTATCAACAGAGACATAACATCCAGTTCACAAGATGTCATAGTCCCACTGTACAGTGCATTGGTCAGGCAGTACCTGGAGTACTGTGTGCAGTTCTGGAGGCCTCACGTCAAAAAGGTTGTGGACCAAATAGAGTGGGTGCAGAGGGGAGAGCAATAAGGATGATAAGGGTCCTGGAAACCAAGCCCTATGAGGAAAGGCTGAGGGACTTGAAAATGTTCAGTCTGGAGAAGAAGAGGTTGAGGGGGAACATGATGGCTCTCTTTAAGTAGTTGAAGCACTGTCACTTAAGAGGAGGGCAGGGAGCTGTTCCTGCTGGCAACAGAGGATAGGACTGACAATAATTGGTTTAAATTAAGGGCAGAAAGGTACCAACTAAGTATTAGGGGAAAAAACCTTTTTGACAGAGTTGTTCAGCAGTGGAATCAGCTGCCTAGGGAGGTGGTGAGCTCCCCCTCAGTGGCAGTCTTTAAGCAGTAGCTGGACAAACACTTGTCAGGGATGCTCTGGGCTGATCCTGCACTGAGCAGGGTGTAGGACTAGATGGCCTTTATGGCCCCTTCCAACTCTGTGATTCCATGATTCAATAAATCCCAGGAAAGAAGAGGAAGGGTGTGCTGGAATTAGAAACTAATTAAGTGCAGTCTCCTCCAGCTCAGTGGCATATCATTCTCAATAACAATATTTTCAACAGTGGAGATATCACCCAGTATCCTGACATATCCCAGAGGTATTTTCCCCACTTTTTACCTTCCAGTGAGTTTCAAACTTTTTATCTTGACCGAATCCAAAGCCAGGATGGCCAAATCCCCACGTATCCTGGGGATCTTCTGTGTATAAAAGGAGGACCCCATGCCTTAACGAATTGTTCTTTCGATCCCCAGTCCAGGTCTTTGCTGGTCAGAACACTGGTTGCCTTCTAGCGGATAATGAATAGACATTTCCAGAAATCCGATTCCGGAAAAGAAAAAAGTTGATGACCAGATCGTTTCTCCACGTTTTGGGTCCTTCGGAACCAAATGGTTGGGTACTGGTTCCGAGGGGTCCAAAGGTCGCCTCACACGGGGCACCAGATCTGTTATGCCAACTTCTCCAGGAAATTCCTGGAGACCCAATCCAAGTTATCTACCAAGGAAAATTGGGTGTTTGTGGCTGTGCGTAAGTTCTATACCAGTCTATACAGAGGTCGGATGGCGAATGAGACGCTCGGCTATATCCCAGGAAGTGAGACAACACGCTAGTCCTTAAATAAATGTTGTCTTTACTAAAGGTTTTTCATCAGGCATACAAAATCGGAATCACACAAATTCATACAAGCTCCTTATTGACGAGCGTAAATAGAGCGATTTGGCTGATCTACAGTTTATTATCTAGAGGAGACTATTTGTTCATGAATTTGTGCACTGTAGTGAAATCGCCAAAACGGAGACTAGAAGAGGAAAGCAAAGAGCCGATTCAGACCCAGAAGTTAAACCAGTTGTGAGACCAAGGACAGGATCTACATCAACCCCCAGAATGTCCAAGGAAAGGGAGAAAAGAGAGATGCAGGCCGCCATGGAAGCGATGGAGAAGAGGATGACTGATGCAATTCAAGCTATGGGGGAACAAATAGAAAAATCACTGGGGGCCAAGATAGTTAAGCAACTGGAAGAACAAATAGAGAAACAACTGGAGGCGCAAATGGCAAAGCAAACTCAGATTCATTTGAAACAACTTGAAGAAGTCCAGGAAAAAAATATAACAGCAATAAAGGAATTGGTTACCTCAGAAATAACTTCAATCAAGCAAGAACTGGAAGGAGTCAAAAAAGAAATACAGGATAAAGCAACCAAGACTACCGAATTGGATGAGAAGATACAACAAATGGAAGAAAAACATGATTCTTTGACTCAGCAAATTAGAAAATCTGAAACAATGACGGAGTTCAGAAGGATGCAGACTCATCTGAGATTCAGAGGCATTAAAGAAAAAGAAAATGAAAACTTAAGAGATGATATGATGAAGGCGATAACATTGTTTCTGGGAGAGGAAGAGGGAACAATGGATTCAGATTTTGATTTAATT
>NW_015165238.1:102419-155616 GCF_001447785.1 Gekko japonicus | reverse complement strand
AACATTGGCTTCTCTTATGTTCTTATATGGAGCAGAGGTCCATCAGTGGCTATTAGCCACAAGGTATAGATAGGGGCTCTGGGGCAAGTGATGCTCTGTCTTCTTGGTGCTTGGGGGGGGTCAACAGTGGGAGGGCTTCAAAAAGAGGGAACAGAATGGGTAATGAAAAAGCAGAATGAAATACAATATGAGTACGAGTGGCTGAAATATATGCAGATTCATGATCTTTTTAGATCAGATAAAAAAAATTATGGTTTTAGAGAGGAAAAAAATGAAATGGAAAATGTTTGGGAGAGTGGAGGGGGAAAAAAGGTCTCTAAAATGTACAAAGTGTTGTTGAAATGGTATACGGAAGATGAGACTGTGAAAGAGCAAATGATAAAATGGGCAATAAATATGAACAAGGAAGTGTCTATGGAAACCTGGGAGTATTTGTGGAAAAATTCCATTAAGATATCGACATGTACCAATGTTAGAGAGAACTGTTATAAAATGATGTATAGATGGTACATGACTCCAAAGAAAATTGCAAATATGAACCAGAACATGTCAAACAAATGTTGGAAATGTAAGAACCATGAGGGCTCATTTTATCATATGTGGTGGACTTGTGAAAAAGCTGCAGACTTTTGGACAAAAGTCCACACTGAAATGCAAAAAATACTGAAATGCTCTTTCAAAAAAGCACCGGAAATTCTGCTTTTGGGACTTAAAATGGAAGAAGTCAATACGACTAAAAAGACCTTACTCTGGTACTTAATAACAACAGCGAGAATGATTTATGCACAATGCTGGAAAACAGAGAAAGTACCAGAGATTGAAGATTGGATACAAAAAGTTCTGTTCATGGCTGAAATGGATAAAATCACGAAAAAGTTGAATAATAAAGAAGATGACGTGTTTTTTGAAGAATGGAATGACTTTAAAATATATCTGGAAAAGAACTGGGATGTGAAACAAAATTTAATATGTTTAGATCAATATTAAGTTAAATGATGTTATCTTGAGATTGTAAGATAAGAAAATGATACAATGGATGAAGTATAATAAGGTTGACGGGGGGGGGGGAAGCATTGCAGGAAGCCACAGAGGGGTAGGGAGGAAATGGGAATGGGGTAAACAATGGCAAAGTGAAATGATTGAGTGCTAAATGTTGAATTCCTATGAAAATAAAATTTGTTTACCAAAAAAAAAAAGAACACTGGTTGCCTTCTGAGAATCCCTGCTACACCCCGCAGGCTCTTTCTCCTCTCTGTCCTCCTTGGACCCCAGCTGCATCTGCCCCTGGACCTCTTCAGACCTCAAGGCCAGGATTTAAGATCATATGTCCCTTCTAAATCTTCCCAGTTTCCTCCCTCCTACCTTTTTATTAGTGTGCCTTCTTGTTGGTGTTGTGTGAGTGCAATTAATTAGGAAATTAGTTATCAGGTGCTTTTTTATTTTATTTTGTATACAGTATTTGTTTGTGTTTACTGTTACTCTAATTTTCTTTCTTCATAATTTTATTTTGGGGTTATGATGTTTTCTGAGAAGCCAGATGGAATGTGAAAGCCTTGTTTCCATTGGGGATTTGTAGGGGGGAAAACATTATTGATTCACTGTTCAGCCACTAGCATCTTCTTCAGAATTATCCAGAATGTCCATCTCCCAACAAGGGAATATTTACTTGTTATTGTACTGCCAAGCTCTCTCAAGTGGTCCATGCATTTCATTAAAGAAGAGTAATTGAACAAGTGTTGATTGTATTTCCCCAGTGATATGGAAAATATATAATTAATTAAAGGAGGATTTTGCTGCAACAGCGGCACTTCGTAGCTCTCTTGCAGGTTATTCATATTATCCTGTTTCATATTTTGAACTGATAGTGATTTCTCATCTTGTGTTTTGTTGTTGCTTTAGGCCAGTCAAGTGCTTTTAAAGAGAAGACTCTCCAAGACTCACAGATACAAGACTGGTAAGATCTATGCTTGGGAAAGATATTAAAAATATGGTACTAAGGGACTTTCAGGTACATTGTACTCTTAGTAATATACTCTTGATTATGTACCAAGTCGAAGTTCTTCTTTGCAATGCGTGAGGACTGCATAAAAGCTCTGATTTGTGTCAGTAGAGCTAACAAAGGAAGACACACAGGGTTATGCCCCAAAACATTCACTTTGGTGGTCACTTATTGCCAGGATCTGTCTTGTCACTCCTACAGATTTCATGCACAAAACATTGTGAGTAGTTTGTTTACAATAGATTAATTTGTTACATTTGTATCCTGCCCTTCTCCTTCAAGAATTTCACAACAACCCTGTGAGTTAGATTAGGCTGAGAAAGACAGAGAAAAAGAAAGAAATAGGGTGAGAGGAAGGGAGAGACAGATGCGCCCATAGATTTACTACAGGTTTTAAGGTTGCTAAACTATAGATTTTAACCAGGTTCTCATGCTTAAGGATTCAGAGCTAGGAAACCCTCCTGTGAAATTTCTTTGGTCTAAAGGAAACTCTTCTGAGTTCTTGTGAAATTTCTCAGATGTTTTACTGCTATAGGAATCCCACAATAGACTTAATTTTTAAGAAGAAATTTCACAAATTAAAAAAAAAGATGAAAAGGAAGGTGAGAAGTCAAGCAACTATAGGCTCCTGTCATTCTTCTTCCTCAATTTTTAAAAATGTTTCTGGGTTAATGCTTCCCTAATGAAACTGTTGCATGGGATGTTCGTCCATTCTGAATGAAATCAAAAGGGGATAGTAATAAAGTAATACCATATAATATTGCCACCCAAGCCAGAATAACGAGGCAGACACAGGTGATGGATTTAAACATTGGGCCACTTTATTAACTTACAACTTCAACTGGAACCAATGGCAAGGGCAAAACAGTTCAGCGGTATGGTCAAGTCCAGGGGTCAAAGACCCCTTCCTTAACTCCCAGTAGGGCAAGCCACCCTGTCCCAGGCAGGAGCCATCATCAGTGGCTCCCCCCAGCTGGCTAGCCATTGCAGGACAACCCTGTAGCCCAACCCCTGAGCCGCTAGGCTCAAAGAGAGGACCCAAGCGGGGTGGTCCCAAAGGCAGTCTGTTTTCCCCGCCCCGTGCCACAAGGCACAAAGGCTGTACTCACAAGACCCCTTCAACCCAAATAAATGTGTGTCGGCTGGTGCTCACCGTACCACAACCTATATACCACCAAGAACCCTGCCTGAAAAAGTGACCAGCCTACCTATCTAGCCCACCCTAGCAAACACCGTCACCACTGCTGAAGTGCAAGATAGGCGAAAACACCCCCTCCAACTGTCAATCAGGAAAGGGTGAAAAATTCCTACCTGTCCCCCAACTGGGTGACCAGCCAAAGCCTTCACTAAAAACAGTGCGGGAGGGTGGGCCGACAACCAAGTGGGACTGCTGACAAGGGAAGGAGGGGTCGGCTTTTGTATCCCTCTTGGCCCCTCCTTCCAGAAATGCCTGTATGGGCACGATGGCACCCAAACCCTGCCTGCCTCTTCCGACTGGGTAGCAAATCCACTCCCCAGCCCAACGTCCGTGGGAGCAGAGGGCTGTTGAACCATGTTGGCAGAAAAGTTGTAATTTCTCAGCAGCACCATACAGTGCATTGTGAACTGGTAAAACAAGGCACCCATGTATTTTGATTAGTGTTCTAGGCATATCTGAAAAATTGCTGGTGTTAAAGGGTCGATATCCATTGCTTCTTTGTCCTGGTGTGTCTTGGTGAAACCTGAAATCTGCCTTGTACCTAATAAACATAATTTATTTATTTTTCATTTATTAAAGCCACATTTCAGTGTGGTTCAAGGCAGCTTACAATAATAGTTAAAAACTGTTATTGTTTCTGTGATCCCAGGCACGAAATGGTCAGTTGACACCTCAAGGGTAAAGAGTGACTTTAGTTCTCCAACAAGAAACAGTCTTTTTGCTAATCTGCTCAGCCATGCTACCTAATAGCCACTCTGGCACGACCAAGTTCATTCATGCAATTCCTACCATCAGTACTTGATTTCAATATCTGTGGTCATTGTTGGTGTGTCAGCTTTGGCAAATGCCCAGTGATTCTAATTCATGCTGGGTTTCTTCTCTGTATCTTGACCAAGCAGTGATAACTGAATCTTAGCTTACTATTTGTCTATTCCTCTCATCAATGACACGATCACATTTTGGCCAACATTTGGAGTTATACATCCTAAATTGTGGATTTCTGTGATTCCACTGTTGCTGTTTCCAACAATCCACTAATGCTGAGGGAGAATCTGTGAGAAGTTCTTTCTCAGGCGTTTTAGTAGCAGCAGCAACAGTAGTTCTGCTTTCTATGACTGTTCAGTGTAAGATGTTTTTTTTCATAGAAGGTTTTTAATATATAGATTTTCATGTTGCTATAAAAAATATTGATGAACAATGGCACATAACCTTTGGCTGGTGGTTATTACTTGTTAAGAACTGGTGTTCCCCAAAACCAGCCCTTTGGGACAAACTGACAGTTGAATTATTTGGATTTATATATTTTAAGTTCTCTGCAGAACATCTTAGCCATATGCATTTTTCATTCTTCCTTTTTTAAAAATGATGACCTTCTAAGATTTTTGAGTCTATATTAATTTTGTTCTTGTTGTTATCCCAGCCACAATGGAGAACCATACAGAGGTTACTCACTTCATTCTGATGGGCCTGACAAATCGACAGGAGGCTCAGAATGTCTTCTTTGCTCTCTTCTTGTTCCTCTACCTAGCAAGTGTGCTTGGAAATGCTGCTATTGTTTGTGTGGTGGTGATAGAGCGCCAACTTCACACACCTATGTATTTCTTCCTTGGTAACTTATCTTGCTTGGATATTTGCTACTCTACGGTCATCATTCCTAAGATGCTTGTTGGGTTCCTCTTGGGCTACCGAAGAATCTCCTTTATTGGATGCATCATTCAACTCCATTTCTTTCATTTCCTGGGAAGCAGTGAGGCTCTTCTTCTAGCAGCCATGGCATGTGATCGATACGTGGCCATATGCAACCCACTGCAGTATCCTCTCATCATGTGCCAAAGAGTGTGTGTTCTACTGGCAGCAGCCACATGGACCATGGGATTTTTTCATGCCCTGATGCATTCCATCATGACATCCCGACTACACTTCTGTGGCCCCAATATCATTGAGCATTTCTTTTGTGACATCAAACCACTCTTGAGACTGGCCTGCAGTAGCACAATACTCAACCTCAGCCTCCTCAACATTGTCACTGGGTCAATTGTCATGATCCCTTTTGTATTAACTCTCCTCTCCTACCTTTACATCATCTCCTTTCTGTTCTTGAAGGTCCAATCACATAGTGGGAGATGGAAAGCTTTCTCTACCTGTAGCTCCCATCTCACAGTTGTAGGGCTGCTTTATGTACCAGTGCTGTTCAACTACCTACCTCCATCTTCTGGAGATTCGCCACAGAGAGACATGATAGCCACCCTCATGTACAGTGTAGTTACCTCTTTTTTGAACCCCCTGATATATACCCTCAGGAATCAGGAGATGAAAACAGCCCTGAGGAAAAGCTTGGGTAGGTTACTGCATTCTGTAAAGAGACATATATAATGAGAATTTTAGTTGCTGATGCTGTGTCCTGGAGTGGACAATGAACACAACAGTGTGAAACTTTTATGTGGCGGGAAAAACCCAGCCACAAAGAATATAATTAAGAGAAGGGAAAGTTTTGTGTTGGGAAATACATAGGGGGAAATTATAAAAAATATCTATATGGCTGTCCTTGTTCAAAATGTCTGCACCACATGAAATCAGAATGTGTGAAAAGAAGAGGAACACTTCATTGATGCTAAATAGTGTTCAGCTCTTTAAATTTTTTACAGAAAATGCAAAAAACCCTGCTTCTTAAAAAAAAATTTATTGGGCCACTGATTTCAATGTGGCCTGCATTTTTTTTTTAAATTATGATCAATGCTCCCTCTAAGCTGTGGAGTCTTGTGAGCAAAAATTCTACTTCGTGAGCTACTGGCATTAAAGTTGTGAGTGAGCGATTTGGCTACTGCATAAATTAGTTTGCTCTGGAGCCATCCTTCCTGAGTGAAGACAAAAAAGTGTGAGCTGGAGGCTAAAAAACTGGGCTAGCTCACACTAACTCAGCTTAGAGGGAAAACCGTTGCTCCCTCTAAGCTGTGGAGTCTTGTGAGCAAAAATTCTACTTTGTGAGCTACCGACATTAAAGCTGTGAGTGATTTGGCTACTGCATAAATTAGTTTGCTCTGGAGCCATCCTTTCTGAGCTAAGACAAAAAGGTGTGAGCCGGAGGCTAAAGAACTGTGAGCTAGCTCACACTAACTCAGCTTAGAATGAACACTGATTATGTGTTGTTTTAAATTTGGTTGTGGTGCTCTTTTTATCATTTTATTGATGTTCTACTAGACTAGAAACTGCTTCAAGCCTTGAAGAAGCAGGATATGTATGCGTTGTATAAATAAATGGAACCTCTATATTTAGGAGCACTATATCTTTGAGTACCAGATTCCGGGAGGGGGAAGCATAGGGGAGAGTGATTGTCTTCACATACAGTTTGTGGCTTCCTTAGAGGAATCAGGGAAGCCATCACTGGAAGCAGGATGATGGACTAGAACAATCCTTCATCTGATCCATGAAAGCTGTGTCCAAAACTCCTTCAAAGCCAATGAGATAAGACTGGTTCCTAGAATTTTGTTTAAAGTCTCAGCTAGACAGCACATGTGTCAGGTTATCCAAGGTCTATTAATAGGATTCCTTGCAGATGTATTTCTACTAATCAACAGGTACTTTGAAGTTAGGGGGAAAACACACATGCTGGAGAGGGTTTAACCATTTCCTCCCCTGCCATTTCCCCAGTGCCTCCCTGCAGCTGCAATTACCTTCATTAAGAAAAGCAGGTGGCTACAGCCCACCTGCTCCCAGCTAACTGAAGTTTGGGGGAGTGATTTACACTCAGAAAAGAGCATAGGATAGACGAAAGACTATGAGCTTTTTCTGCTGTGACCGCTTTCCCATTTTCCAAAACAACTATGTATGACTACCAATTAATTACAAAAGAGAAAGTTATCAATCCTGGATCATCCACATTAGGTCTAGTTTGGGCCCTCACTATCTTGTAGAACTTCTTTTTCTGTTTAGCCAAGTCCCTGGTCACACTGGGGGAAAAGGTGCGGCTGAAGTGCAGCTTTTTTGAGCCACATCAAAAGAGATGTGTGGCGGCGAGATCAGACTGAGAAAGCATAACTAACCACATAGGATTTTATCCGAGTTTGAAAGGTGTACTTTAATCCAAAAAGTGCTGAAATCAGATGACTTTTATTCTAAAACCATAAACTTTCTTGTAATATAAACAATGGCTGGTCGAGGGAGACCAATACCAGCGGAGATGAAACTTTCAGCCAGAAGCTCAATACCAACAACTCCCACCCAGTCCCTAGAGGTGGCTTCAGACTTTCCCAGTATGCTGACCTCTGCATTGCGCCCTCTGCTGGAGCAAATGTCGACTATGAATACCAAGCTAGGCTCTGTTCAAAATCAAATTTTGCAAATGGGGAAGAGAGCTGACAAAACGGATCAAAAGATTAAGAAGGTTAAAATAAGAACCAAGGATATAGAGCAAAAGATGACAGAAGAGAAAAAAGAAAGAAACACGGGAAAAATCAACTTCTACAACTCCAACTGGAAAGGTCCATGTATGTTTTGCGCTTTCAAGAATTATCTGAGCAAAAAGGTGATGACTTGAAATTGATCTTAAGCGAGGCAATAGCATCAATCTCAGATCTCAAGCAAGTGGATCTCTAGAATGAAATGGATTTGGTGTTTCGTACCTACCAGGATTTTATAAGAAAAAATAAGCTCCCTGGCGAAATATATGTCAAATTCTCTAAGAGAACTATGAGAGACAATGTTTTGAAAGCCACATCGGAGAAAATACTAAAGATCCAGGAAGAAGAAATTAAAATCTTAAAAGACATCCCATTTGAGATCCAGAAACGAAGATGTCAATACAGAGACTTGATCCTTTATCTCCAAAATAAATCAATTGTATACAGATGGACTTTTCCAGAAGGACTCACATTTAAATTCAACAATAAGAAAGTTAAAATTGACACTGTCCAAAAGGCAAAAACCTTCTTGAAACAACAATTAAATCCGAACGATGATGGTGGTGAAGAAGAGGATTTTGGTGATGAGGAAAAGGATGATTCTTCAAGCAAGTCAAGCAACTCCAGCAGTACAACTTCAGAATCCGAGAAAGGAGCAGCCGCCCCAAAGACATCAAGAGCAAAGAAAAAGAAGCGTAAAAAATAAATGCAATGTATTGGATTATAAACCACCTAGATTTAGTAAAACTTACTTTGGTGTAGATAAATATATAACCTCTTTACTTATTGTTATACAGGAACTATATTCAACTGTAAACTGTAATCTCATAGATGCTACTTGTCGTAGTTTTAGAATTGTTCCCCTGTCCCTTTCCCTGTAGGGTGTAGATTTATAAAAACCAATTAAAACATTTAATTTTTTTTTTTTTAAAAACACTGCTTGAGTCCAGTGGCATCTTGAAGACCAATAAAGTTTAATTCTGGGTATAAGCTTTTGTGTGAATGCACACTTCAGATACATGAACATGAAAGCTTATACTCAGAATTAAACTTTGTTGGTCTTAAAGGTGCCACTGGACTCATACTTTGTTCTGTTGCTTCAAACCATCATGTCTACCCACCTGAATCTATCAATAAATACTGTGTTTCAATAACATCTGACCTTTCAGTGATTGTCTGTGTAATCCTTATTGTTGCTAGTGTCCACCAATCATCAGCATCTTTGTGCATATGCAGTTTTATGAAAGCCGGATGCAAATCAGTTGGACAGGCATTTGCTGAGGATTGGCATGAAACAAACAGAGTGATTGGCTCACATGTGATTGTTACCTTTGAACATGGCAAGAGGAACACATGAAGGTGCCTTATACTGAGAAACAGCAAAGGGGGGAGGGGAATTCAACCCAAGTCAGGAACCTAGAAGGTTGAGTGACTAAACAAAAGAATAAGATACATCTATTAATTGCAAAGCACACAGTAAATATAGATCCAAAACATAGATGAAAACCATGAGATAGAATCACATTACCACCACATAGCATACAGCAACACATGCAAATTGCACATACAGTAACTAAGACCAAAACATTAGTTACACAGAATAACTAGACCAAATACATTTTGGCCCAGAGGACCTTCTTCAGTAGTCTAAATAATGACAACATAACTAGAAAGTATAAGGTATCTGTTCCAGACCAGGCAGGTTGTGTGTGACTCAACTAAATAGTGTAGCTCCAAATAATAAAGCATTGATGTCAATCAGGCCTGCACACATTGAGGAGTCCACACCTATCTATATAACCATACTGCCCTTGGCAAAAATTAATTAAACATGGACACACATTTTGAATAGAGCAATGGCCAAGGGCAGTATGGTTGTATAGAGTTATCATCTTTGATGAGTGCAGGGGAAGATAAAGGCTCCTGCTTGCAGGGGAGTAAGGCATTGCTCTGTGTGGCAGGGAATGCCAGGTGAAAAGTCAGACAACAGTATCCTGATCTAACTTGGAAAGCAAGTTGCATCTGCTCCTTTAATGGGAGACTAAACCACTACCCAAGTTTAAGACTCCCACAGGCCTACCTACCTAAGGTTGTTTATAAACCTACCTTTAAGCAACCCTGACCTAGATAACCCAGACTAGTTGGATCTTGTCAGATCCCAGAAGCTAAGCAAGGTTGGCCCTGGCAAGTATTTGGATGGGAGACCAAATACAAGGAATACCAGGGTTGCAACAGAGGTAAGCAATGGCAAACCACCTCTGAATGTATCTTGCCTTGGACCCTACAGAGACACCATAAATCAGCTGTGAATTGACAGCAAAAGAAGAAGAAGAAGAAGAAGAAGAAGAAGAAGAAGAAGAAGAAGAAGAAGAAGAAGAAGAAGAAGAAGAAGAAGAAGAAGAAGAAGAAGAAGAAGAAGAAGAAGAAGAAGAAGAAGAAGAAGAAGAAGAAGAAGAAGAAGAAGAAGAAGCAATACAAATCCCCTTTCAGTAAGGTTATATATTTCTAGGGCTAACAACTTCCAGGTGGGATCAGGAAATCTCCTGGGATTACAACTGATCTCTAGATTACAGAGAACAGTTTCCCTGGAGAAAAAGATGGATTTCTAGGGTGAACTCTACAGAATTACAAGCCACTGAGGTCCCTTCCTAGGTTCTACCCCACTGCTGGACCTCCTGATGGCACCTGGTATTTTTGGCCACTGTGTAACAGAGTGTTGAACTAGATGGGCCTTTGGCCTGATCCAACATTGGTGTCTCCTTATGTTCTTAATTATCCAGGAATTTCTCAGCCCAGAGTTGGAAACCATATAACACTCTAGCAGTTCTTGAAAGAGTCCCCCCCAATGATTACTCTGCCATGCAAGCTTGCTCTTTTTATCATCTTCAGAAAAGATTATACTTAAATATATATATTTTTTTACAGGCTGTGCTTTGTAGTTTGAAACATGGCTTCATAAAAGGAACACATGGAGTAATACAGTGCCTCCTAAATGCCTTCTAGATCTATCCTCTCAATAAAAGAATATTTGCATTTAAACATGCTGTCTACCTAATAAGAAGTCTGCTATTCTGAATTTTTTTTCAGTTCCAAACAGAGAGGCCTCAAGCCTTCTGCAAGCTGCCTGAATTAAACTGACATATCACCTTCCTCATGCAAGTGCAGTAAATTCTTTCCTATTTGGTTTCCAGGGAGTAAAACAAGCAAACAAACAAACGGAGAATGTAGGGACTGGCTAAAAACTATTGTTTTAAGCTACTTAAATTGTCTGACTAATGGGCAGACGATATATTCCATGCTCAGGTACATAGTTCACAATGCAGGATGCTGAAGTAGACTGGCTGATTGACAGCTTCACCCATCCAGTTTCTAGCAGAGAGGCAAAAATACCACACTGATTTTAGAGATTTACAGCAATCTCTATTTGGGGCTGCTTAAGCAGGTGTGGAGCTTCTTTGCTCAACTAGTTTGCGCTTCCCTCCAAGGTCTCACAACAAGCTTCACAGTCACACAAGGCAGAAAAAAAATAACCCCTGGAGATTCATGTATTTTTGTTTGAAAGGCTCACCCAACCTTGTCAGAACTTCGAAGCTAAGCAATGTTGGGCCTGATTAGTACTTGAAAGAGAGGCCACCAAGGAAGTCCAGGGCTGGCCCACAGAGGCAAACCACCTCTGTTCATCCCTTTGCTTGAAAACACTATGAGTCCTCTGTGACTTGACAGCAATTTCCACCAATTAAATAGAAAACATTCTCACATCCCTGCTCAGGGATGTAGAGTAACTGGCTTATGGGGTGGGAAATTCTAGTCTTGTTCAAAGATGATGAAACCAATTCCCCATATACCAAATTCAATCTGTCCCAGGGAACCCTTCTGTGACTGTAAATTCTAGAAGGAGATCATGTAGTTCTTATTTATAGCAGTGCATTCGTACCTAGCTCTCAGGATCCTTTTATTAGAGTCAATGCCCAGTCTTTGTGTCTAGTAACATATTCTGGAACTATGTGAAATCCATGGGTCTTTCAGTCTCCTGAACTGAGACTCTCCTGAACTGAGACTTCTGGGAAGCACAGCCTGCTAACAAGCCATTCACAAGAGCAAGCCTTACTTAGTTGGAAGTCACTTTGTCTTCCAATGACTTCTACCCTCAGCAGAAATTCTACAGGAATGGTAAGTCTTATTCAGCATTCAGATAACAATTCAAAGAAGAGTGTTCTAAAAGAAACATCCAAGGAACAAAGAGAAAGAACGCGCCAATCACTATGAATACGAACATTTCATGGATTTAAAGAGCCCTTTAGAAATTCAAGGGCTTCTGTTGAAGAAGTTCCTTAACATATTCCTCACTATGGCTGTGGTCAGATGGGCAGTTAGGCCTGATATAGTTGCTGTTCCCTTCTGAATTAAATGGCCTCAGGCACACAGCCACACCTGGCAGCCATTCCCCAGTCGTACTCACCCCGTCATATGACGAGTTGGATATGGAGTAAATAGCCACCACAGAAACTCTGGTGCTTATGGATGCCCGTGAATTCATCTTGTGTGGTCAGATGGCTGAATGTGGGGGAGTGCACACAAAATGGATTGGCAGTCTGAACCCACCAATCCATTCCAGGTAGATTCTGTCTTCCCCTGTTCTGCAGTGCACATAAACCTAGGCAGAGGCCAATAGGTTAATGGGAGTCTGGGAAGTGATTCCTGAAATTCCTGACGGAGGTGCCACTTCGGTTGTGTACATATGTGTATGCGCCAGGATCACTGTTTAAAAAATAACCCAAAACATGCTACATAGATAACACCCTGTAACACTGAACAATCGACCATAGCCCCCATGTGATATAAAAGTGCCTTGGTGTGTGGTCTCCATTCCCAATTGAATCTCCATTCCCAATTGAAACAAAGAGATTTGCTGAGCCCCAATACCACCCCAAGCTTTCAGTCTGACCACAGTGTATATATGTTTTATTAAAGGATTTTTTAAAATTATATTTTTACAACTGTCATCATAGATGTGCACCCCCTCTGTGAGCCAGGTAAAGATGTAGGTAACAACCACTGGTTTAGCTGTCTTTTAAAATAAATTCATTATATTTGTGGAAGATGGGTCTATCACAAATTATTATCCGTTGTAACTTAATGGAGCTTCCATGTTCGAATGCACTATGTGTATGTATATAGATAAAGATATTTAAATCCCCCTTTTCTCCATGTAGTTTCTCCCTAAGTGTCTTACATCATGCTAACCACTACTCTATGATGACTCTATAGCAAGTCCTTGTTTGAGTCCTTGCTAAGGCAGCTGGCTGGCTATTTGGAAAGCAGGTTTTTTGGAGCTGATGAGACATGCTTTGATCCAACAAAACAATCCTGTGAGCTCCAAAGGGGTGTGAAAAGCATGTTAATAAGATGTACTAATATTCTTGGAATGTGTTTATGTACTTCAGCATGTCCCTCCTACAAGTCAGGTTCCCCCTGACCAGGGAACCACTGCTCATTAGGATTTTTATCTCCTCAATGGATAAGGTTTGCTGCCAGAAGGAAGATGCAGAGTCCATATTTTAATTGATGCAAATTAAATTACTTACTGAGGCAACATACACTACAACAGCATGGCGACTAAACATGGCACATTAATAAATGATATAAGGTGAGGAAATAAGAAAACTATGTGATAGATAGATTATAGATGATAGGTGATAGATGATGATAAATGATAGGTGATAGATAGATAGATAGATAGATAGATAGATAGATAGATAGATAGATAGATAGATAGATAGATAGATAGATAGAGGGCAGAGTGAGTGGTGAAGAGATGAACCACAAACCATCAAGTATTGCAAAGGTAATGTGGAGACATAATCACTACCTTTTATAAATTAGAAGTGAAATGATGCTCCTGTGATATACAGTTTCCCCTATATCCATTCTCAAGATTTTAATCAGCATTTGCTTTTGTGAAAACAGGGATGGAGAACAAGACAGAGATGAACGAATTTATCTTACTGGGCTTGACTGATTTTCAAGGACTTTGGCCTTTCCTCTTCCCTCTCTTTCTGCTGTTCTACGTGGTCACTGTGTTAGGAAACAGTCTCATTGTATTTGTTGTCCTGGCTGAGCCTTGTCTGCACTCACCCATGTATTTCTTCCTTAGCAATCTTTCCTGCTTGGACATTTGTTATGCGACAGTCACGGTGCCCAAGATGCTTGCTGGCTTTCTGTCAGGGCCCCAGCCTATTTCGTTTTATGGGTGCCTTGCCCAGCTCCATTTCTTCCACTTTACAGGTAGCACTGAAGGTGTTCTCCTGGCAGTTATGGCTTATGACCGCTATGTGGCTATATGCTACCCTCTGCGCTATGCCATCATTATGAACAAGCATGTTTGCCTGCTTCTTGCAGCAGCCACTTGGTCCACTGGATTCTTCCATGCACTGATCCACACAGTGATGACCTCCCGATTGCACTTTTGTGGCCCCAACCTTGTCCAGCACTTCTTCTGTGATGTCAAACCACTTCTGAGATTGGCCTGTGGGAGCATCCAACTCAACATCAGCCTTCTCAACATCGTGACGGGTTTACTCGTCATGCTCTCTTTTTTCTTCACGCTTCTCTCCTACCTCTACATCATCACTTTTCTCTTCCTGAAGGTTCAGTCACACAAAGCAAGATGGAAGGCCTTCTCCACCTGCAGCTCCCACCTCACAGTTGTGGTTTTGCTCTACGTGCCTATTCTGTTCAGCTATTTGTCCCCCTCCTCAGGAGACTCACTACAACGGGAGATGATCTCCACCCTCATGAATAATGTAGGTGTCTCAGTACTGAACCCCCTAATTTATACCTTGAGGAATAAGGAGATGAAAGAAGCCATAAGGAAAAGAGTCAAAAGAATACTCCCTGCCAAAATGTGAAACTGAATTGATGTGCAATTTTTTCTTTGATTGGTGTTTTAATGTTGACTACAATTTGGGTATTTGGGGACAAAAGTGGCAACAAAATATGGAATTTACTGCCAAAGTATGCCATGATGGCCACAGGTATAGATGGTTATAAAAGTGAGTGATACAGCCATGAAGGATAGGTAATCAGAAGCTACTAGCCATGGTGACTAAAGGGAACTTCGACATTCAAAGGTAGTAAACATCTGCATACCAGTTCCAGGAGGAAAAATCAGGGGAAGGTCTTGGCTTCTATGCCATATTGTTGAGGAACTGGTTGGCCACTTTTGTGAGACACAATGCTAGACTAGATGGACTGCTGGTCTGCTCCAGCAGAGGGGGAAAATGAGATGCCCCCCCTACAAGTATTTGCAGGTTCTTGCTTGTGGTACATATTCCTTGTGTGTTCTCAGAAGAGGTCAAGAGGACTTTGATGCAGAGGTTCAAGAGGGGTTCTCCCACAGTCATACTGGCAAACTGGTGAGCAGAAGTGTCTGTTGGCTTCCCTTTTATGTTGTTTTCCTTAAACCATCCCATAGAACCCCTATTGTTTCACTTCAAAGCTCACATGCAGTCACATGAGATTTCACAAAATAAGCCAACAGGGGCTCCAAGGGGCATAAGAAAACAGCATGGAAGAAAAATCTGCATGTGCTAAGCCTGGGAGATACACATCTCCCATTGAGCAACTGTTTCAGAATCCTTGTGTAATTGACCAACAAGCACAAGGACTGTGCAAAATGTAAAATTTGCCCGAACTTGCTGCTCATGAGAGCTGCCTCGCAGCACAGCGCCGTTTGCCTCGACACAAACGTGTCAATTTCACACCCGAAGCTCCGGGGCTGCATTTGACTCAGGGCTTCGCTCGATTTCCTCCACAGTTTCATGATCCTCAAAAACCAGGATCACGAAACTGCAGAGGAAATCGG
The DNA here is from genome assembly GCF_001447785.1 of Gekko japonicus. NCBI lineage: Eukaryota > Metazoa > Chordata > Lepidosauria > Squamata > Gekkonidae > Gekko > Gekko japonicus. The sequence continues at coordinate 140,158 of NW_015165238.1, read as the reverse complement.
GCGAAGCCCCGAGTCAAAATGCAGCCCCGGAACTTCGGGTGTGAAATTGACACGTTTGTGTCGAGGCAAACAGAGCTGTGCTGCAGCTCTCGTGAGGAATCACCCTGTGTTTCAATCACATCAGTCCATACAATTGGCAGGTAATATCAAATATTTAGATTTTCTAGGTTTGGTATAAAAATGTGAAGCCTTACCTTAAATGCTTATTTAAAAAATGTATAACCTGCCTTTCCAGAGTGGCTAATAATGAATGGCATGTTGATAGCAAACATCAATGATAAATCCAGGATTCACAGAACAGATAATCCCCAAGCATAGTTCAAGCAAAAACAGAACCCTCCCAGCTTGGTTTCCAAACTCTTACCTAATGACCAATAACCTTTACATGCTTACCAGAATAACAGGAGGGAGAAATGAACCTTGATCAGCAGTCTGTTCCAAAGAGCAAGAGCCATCACTATAAAGGACTGAACACATACTGAGACAACCTAACAGAAATTTAATTCAGTGACCCAAATTGGCAGATATGTATAAAGAGAAGCAGATTCACAATTCCCAGACAGTGAGAAGGTTTGAATGAATGAGACACTGCCTTCAAGTTAGTTCATTGTTAACAAAATATGTTGGCAACATGAAGCCCCTGTCAATAGCCAAGCAGCCATGTTTTGCAGTTTTTCAAAGACATTCAAGGGCAGCCCAAAATAGAATGCATTGCAGTAATCTGAAGAGATTGTTATTGATCAGCATGGCAATGTAATGACTGTCTGGGCAGGGAAGGCTACAAATCATATGTTTAAGTGCAGATGTTTGAGTGCAGATATTGCTATCAGACTCAATCTTCTAATGAGAAAGCTGGGTCAAAGTATACCTAACCTCTTTACACAACTGGGCAAGAATAAATTTACTCCATTCCCCAAAGGCTAAATCTAGTCCCCCTATTGACTTCATCATAGAATCATACAGTTGGAAGGGGCCATATAGACCATCTAGTCCAACCCCCTGCCCAATGCAGGACCTGTCTAAAGCATCTCTGACAAATATTCATCCAGCCTCTTCTTGAAAGCTGCAAGCCATCTTTATTGGATTCAATTATTTTACCACTGCTTGGTCAACAGAGTAGTACTTCCTGCTCACTAAACTTCAGGCACTTGACTTTGGCCTATGGACCATGGCTGGAGAACCCATGCACATGGACATACTCATACTTTTTGTCTAGGTTTTGGTCTGGACATTCATGGTCATAGTTTGACCATAAAATGGCTACCAATTATTATGGCTACCATTCATCGATGTTATTTTTATTATTTTAGATGTGATGATTGCTTTATCAAAACAGTTATTTCAGGTCTTCATGGAACTTGCAAATCCTAATTTCCAACCACCAAACACAAATATTAAAGGTATGTTATCACAAAACATATTTCAGTATAGGTGTCATTATTATAGCTTCCCCCAAGCAATCCAGGACATTTGAAAACAAGTGAAACAAATCATGATCATTCTTTCACTTAAACCTTTCAAAATGTATTTTTGTTTGGGCTTGTGCTCAGCATCGAGAATTAAACAGGCTGCAGGACACTGTTTTAAAAATGAGTTTAGTAATATTTATCTAAAAATATCCACACATGGGAAATATATTTCAATGTGCTATTAGACTTATAGGGGGATTGAATACACACGTTCCAAATAGGATTGCCAAATCTGGGGTGGAAATTTCTGGAGATTTAGGCTGCGATCATACGCACAATTAGACCCAACATAGGTGTGAATGCCGGGTGGATTTAAAGGACATGATCAGACAACAACATCTGGGAAGCACCCCACAGCCATCAGCAACCCATTCTGCTCCGCCGCACAAGCAGAGTTAAAAGACACTGGGGGAAATCTGATAGTTAACGGGTTGAGACGGGCCACAGACAGACTTTGCCATGTCTAATTGCTCCAGCGTGCTCTCATGGTGTCGGGATGGTCTGATCAGGCTATCCCAACTCTGTGACATTGCCCCCCCCCCTTCACAGTATATGCATCATCGCAAACTCCACAGGGAGCCCTCAGTGCGAAGGTGCAATTCATCGATCCCTCAGTTAAGCTCATGGGGAAAAAACAGCACCAAAAAACCCCCACTTCACCCGCAGTTGCATCTGATCACACACAAATGGACTGTGCCTGCAGTTTCAAAAGGTGGTGTGATCGTGCAACTTCAGGTCAAATTCCTCCGGAGGAAATAGCCTCGCTCCCCCCCCTCATTTTCTCTGGCACGTGTGACCGCAACCTTAGAGGTGGATTCTGGGGATGGCAGAGTTTGGGGGACCGAGGGGATCACTGTGGGGTATGATGCCATAGAATCCATCTTCCAAAGTAGCTATTTTCTCCAGGGGAACTGATCTGTTTTGTGTGGAGACCAGTTGTAATTCCAGGAGGTTCCTAGGCCCCAACTAGGTCTAGAGGGCTCATAGGAGAGTAAAATGTAATAATAGATACCTATTTGTTAGCAGACCTGGGAACGAAGTCAGTCATACACATGCAGAATTGCATTCTGTAAAGTTCACTGCAACAGCTGTAGGAAGCATTAACTAACTGTAGGCATTCGAGTAGAAGGGTAAACTTCAGGATGTATTTTCCTTACAGAAAGAAAAGAAATACAATAGAAGGAAAGGGGAAAAAAAGCCTTCGGCAAGCTCTGATCAATAGGAAAGATAAATTACAGTTCCCCTTAGAGTTAGAATACACTAAAAAAAAATGATGTAGATATACAGTTGTTGTTTTTAAGATCTTGTCTGTCCGTGTTCTTATCAAGCATACAATCAATTTCTCCAACTCTATGACCCATAGTACTTTATGGAGAGCAATCTCCCTGACTGATTCTGTTTTTATTGTTCTGGTCAGTGAAAGAATCCAAAATAGTAAGTACAGTCCTACGTCACTTGTCTGCAGCAGAATCCCTCTCTCTCTGTTCTTCCTTCCTACACCCCCCCAAAAAAAACCAATGTTTTGTACCATTACAAACTGGAATTCTCCTGGAGTTACAACTGATCTCCAGACTCCACAGCTTCAAGTAGAAGAATTTGGTATCACATGTATTCCCTCTGGCACTATCCCAAATCTACAGGAATTCCCCAAACTAGAGTTGCCATCACTAAGAATTATTTACCAGGCCTCAGCTCACCCTGCTATCTTGAGGGAAAGTTTTCTCTAGTTGGGATAGTGTCATGAGGACTATCTGGAATTGTATTTATTTTTCCTTATGATATTTTTTATTTACAAAATTTGTATCCCATCTTTCTGCCCTTACAAAGGCCACCAACTCATGACACCTCATTTTAAATGCATCAGTTCTATAGTACTGTAATCTAAATTCTGAAACAAGGCTTACACAAAAATTATATTTAAACATTGGGTTGCTGGAAGATTTTGAGAAGAAGAGAAGAAGAGATTGGATTTATACCCCGCCTTTCACTACCCAAAGGAGTCTCATAGCAGTTTACAGAGCAGTGTCTGGGTAGGGTGGAGTTCGGGGAAGATGTGATACCACTTCCAGGTGATGCTCTAGGGATTTCCCCTGCTCTCTATGGTAAAGACTCTAGAAACTGGGAAAATTCCTAGAGTGTCACTATGCCAGTAGTTTTTCATCCATTTTTTCTCCCTCTCCTCAGTTCCTCAGTGGTGGGGGACTGGGGCCATGACCAGACAAATGACAAGCTTATTTAAACAAGTGTAATAAAATAACAATACAATCCACTAAAGTATATGTGCAAAGGATCAAAGGGCTGTATGGTAGTTTTATGGCAGCCTTCTCAATTTGTCACCTTATCCTTCATGTGGAAAGAACAGTGCAGCAGGACCAGCTGTCCCAGAAACAGTCACTGGTTTCGCTACCAGCCAAGACAGCCATAACTGCAATTGACAGTGGAGAGGGAGAAGATCAATTCCATAAAACCCCTCTGCTCGCTCATTTGGAATAAAGAGACACCAGGGATTGGGTAAACTAAGGCCACTTTATCTAACTTATTAACCTGCAAATAAATGGCAAGGGCAAATCTAACTTGTGGCACGGTTAAGGCCAGGGGTCATTTCTGACCTCTCCCCAGTCGTATAATGAGCAAGCCACCCTGCCCCTGGCTTGAGCCAATATGTGTGGCTTGCACCAGGCTGGCACAGCAAGCAGGCCATGCCATGGAGATCCAGCCACCAATCTGCACACCTTAGGTGGAGGATCAATCCACGCAGTTCCCAAAAGGCAGTCTGCATTCCTCACCCTGGGTCACACAACCCAATGGTTACTCCTGCCAGACTCCTAGCCCGCATACTGGGGGTGCTAACTGGCGTTCCCCTAGCTGGATGTCACTCACCAGCACCAGCACCCACCTAAAGGGACCAACCTAATGAAACAGCACCACCATATGCCAATTCCACAGCCTGCCGATTAGCCATACACGGTAGGTGAAAAAACATCCCTGACACCATACCAATCAGTCAGGGATCAAAAATTCCTACCTGACCCCCACAAAACAGTTGACCAGCCAAAGCCTGTACAGAAATCAGGGTGGGAGGGTGGGCCGAGCTTGCAAGGGTGACTGAAGAGGCAGGAGTGGAGCCAACCATTAAAATGCACCAGCTTCTGCCCCCAGCCAGGACCCAGATGCTGCGTATCTCTTCCTCCTTCACAAGAGGCAAAGGCAGCCCCCAGCAGTATGGCGGGGTGGCTGTCTGCCAGATGGGGTCAGATTCTGTGGGATTCTAATTGTCATCAGATCAGTCATCAGTAGGAAGAAGTGTACAGTAGGAGAAGCTTCCTGATCACCTCTTCCGCAGACAGAGCTGGATTTACATACAAGCTTAGCAAGCTACAATTCGAGGCCTCAGGTTTTGACGGGTCTCTAAAAAAATACTAAAAATTCTCCAGGTCACCAGTTTTCATCATGCTATGGGGCACCTTAGATTTGACTTTGCTGAAGGTGTCAGCATGCCTTAATCCAGGCCTGATCTCATCATACACATCACACATCACCCTGCTTCCAGATTAGTCTGAGGAGCCTGGAGATTTTGTGATGGTGCCTTGGGATGGAGGAGGTGGAGGAAGAGGAGGAGGAGATTGGATTTATACCCTGCCCTTCACTCAGAGTCTCAGAGCGGCTTACAAACTCCTTTCCCTTCCCCTCCCCTCCCCACAACAGACAGCCTGTGAGGCAGGTGGGGCTGAGAGAGCTCTTTCAAGAACTGCCCTTTCAAGGACAGCTCTTGTCAGAACTATGGCTTGCCCAAGGTCATCAAGCAGTGACCTGCAAGTGGAGGAGTGGGGAATCTATACCAAACTGGCAGATTTTGACAAGGGGAGACAGCTCAGCGATGTCAGAGTGTCATCCCTCTAAATCTGCCATTCGTCCGGGGGACCAGTTTCAGTAATCTGAAGAGCAGTTGCTCTGGGCTCTACCTGGAGGTTGGTGAATGTAGGAGGTGAATGTAGGAGGCAGGTGATTTCAGGAAATGTTTACTTTTTGACTCACTGCCATCGCCGTGCCTGCACCAATGTCTCATGCCCTCCAGCCCATTGGTCCTATGAGATGGACATCAAATGTAGGATGAAGGAGAATACTTGTTTATTATAGCATGGGAGATCTACATGTATGAGGGCTGCCTTTGTTGAGACCGAACTTTGGAAAGGCAGGGTATATATCTATTTTTTTAAATGAATTGATGAATAAACAAATTATATTCATTCTTATGTATAATTTGCCAATCTATTACTTTTCACTTCCCCAAGGAGGTCCAATACTTTTTTTTACAGTTGTCTGTATACAGCTCTTTTTTATTCACATACTCTCTCCCAAAGAGAGCAATTAGAGGCATCATTTTCCCCCATGAGATAATTTCATGGAACAGAACTCTGATAAAAGGATGATGGCCCTCTACCAGCAACTGCTTGTCATACCATTTTATCCCGAATGTCTTCAACAGAGAAAAACTATACTCACTCACAGGTGAGTGCGGCAACAACAGGTGGAGCGGCTGATTTCAGCAAAGAAAAATGCAAGTATGGAGGATAATTAATTTCACCAACGTTGTCTTTAAATGACAGGACGATTATGCATTTATTCAATCTCAAATACAGACCACCAACATTGGGTAATGAAAATCTGGCTCCGAAAATAAATTATCTTTAGAACTGTAAAGGAACAAAAGAAGAGTTTCAGAGGGATGTGAAAAAACAGAACGACGTGGGATGGAAAACAATAAATAATAATGACACAAAGGAAGGCAATGGTCTGTATCCAACTATCCATGGACTTTGTGGAGAGGGGCTTCACATTTCAGAAGGCTGCAGCTTTTATCTCTGGGTAAAAGGATCTGCCAAAAAGAAAGAGGGTTCTGCCCTTTAAAGAAGGCACTACTGATGGGTCAGTGGTTGAACAGTAACAGGCAGCTTCAGAAACCATTATTTTTGTAGATGTCAACTAATGTTCACACATCCTTCTCTACCTAGGAGCTATATCAATTTTATCACAAAACTGTTCAAAATAAGACAGTAATCTTGCCATAACAAACTCCCAGTGAAATGCTGGTGACGACTTTGTGAGGAAACCAGAAACCAATAAGAAACAATTATTTCAACATTACCAAATGTACACCTTATTCAATAGTGTAATTCTTGGATGGCCCAGGCTAGCCCAGTCTCAGCAGATCTCACAAGTTAAGCAGGGTCGTCCCCTGGATGGTACTTGGATAAGAGACCACCAAGGAAATTCAGGGTTGCTACACAGACCTTTCTTCATCTCTTGCCCTGAAAACCCCATGAAGGGTTACCATATGTCAACTTTGACTTGACAGCACTTTACATACACAGTTCTTGGAACACAAAAGGGGGGTTGGAGATGCAGTTACTTTTTGAGCATTGTCTGTCCATGCTCTTGTCAAGCAAATAGATATAGTAAGGGAAGAACCAAATGAAAGTTCAGAATGTGTAATAAGAATTATTTGAGAGGGCCTTTTTGTGCAGGTAATAGGGTTGCACTGTACAAAATAGTTTCTGAACATATCTGAATAAATTATTAGGAATTGTGTTCCATACTGATGTGTATAGCTTACTGAAAGTAGGATCCTATTACATAATTTTTGCACCAATGAATGTGTAATGGTAATACATGCCATGCTTCGGTTCTGTCTTTGAGATTTCTGGTTGGTTCCAGACTTCTACAATTCTAGTGCATTGTCTATTGGATGTCCCATTTTGTTGATTGTACTGTCTCACTATGTGTAATCTGCCCTGAGTCCTCATGAGAAAGGCTGCCCAAATAAATCTATACATATATACATTTTTAACTCCCATTCTCTCAGTGTAGACTAGAAGAGTCTAGATAGATGTGTATCCTACAAGAATAAGTTCCATTCATTAGGTAGACTGAAGCCTACAACAGCAGATTTAAGTTCTGATATGTTTCTTTAGTCTCACACTTCCAGGTCTACGTCAATCTAATTTTTATATATATATTCACAATATTTTTTTCACATTGATAGCATCCTTTAATAATAACACTTGTCCTTAATTTTTTTCCCTTTTGTTTTCAGTGATGGAAAACCATACAGATGTGAGTGAGTTCATTCTCATGGGCCTAACAAATATCCCTGGGTGGCAAGACTTCCTCTTCTTCCTCTTCTTACTACTGTATTTGACCAGCGTGCTAGGAAACACCACTATTTTGTTGATAACAACAGTTGAACCACGCCTGCATACCCCAATGTACTTCTTTCTTGGAAACCTCTCCTGCTTGGACATCTGCTACTCCACGGTCACTGTGCCCAAGATGCTGGCTGGCTTTCTCTGGGAGCAACAGAAAATTTCATTGATCAGATGTCTTTCTCAGCTTCATTTTTTCCATTTCCTAGGGAGCAGTGAGGCGCTATTGCTAGGTGTCATGGCATATGACCGCTATGTGGCCATATGTAATCCACTACGTTACACTGTCATCATGAGCAAGAAGGCCTGCATTGTTTTGGCCATGAGTAGCTGGACTACTGGGTTCTTCCATGCTCTAATGCACACCATTATGACTTCCAAACTGCACTTCTGTGGCCCAAACTTAATCCAGCATTTCTTCTGTGATATCAAGCCTCTCTTGAGATTGGCTTGCTGTAGCACTGCCCTCAATCTCAGCCTCCTTAACATCATCACAGGCCTAATTGTTGTCCTTCCTTTCTTGCTTACATTTCTATCCTATACCTACATCATTTCCTTCCTTTTATTGAAAGTAAAATCGAAGAAAAGTAGAAGTAAAGCCTTTTCCACTTGTGCCTCACATCTCACAGTTGTAACTCTTTTCTATGCTGGAGCCATCTTGACTTATGTTCCTCCGTCTTCAGGAGAATCCTTGGAGCAGGAAATGATGGTCACCCTTATGTACACTGTGGTCACTCCTGTTCTGAATCCTTTGATTTACACCCTAAGGAACCAAGAGGTAAAAACTGCTGTTAAGAAAGCAATAGGACAAACGTGCCTTCCTTCACAAATATGAAATTAGTATGAAGAATAAAGATGAGATATGAAAAATGTTCAGAGATAATTAGAGGATCAGGTTGACCAGCATGGGGAGAGGGTGAAAAGGCTCAGCACTTTTTGGCTCGGAGTCGTATGCAGGCAAGAAAAACTGAGACACACAGCCATGCCATGATGAGGTTGGAACCAGAGTAGGTTTTGCCCAAATGCCGGCAGTTAAAGTGACTGTCCTATTAGATAATGTAACCCACACTAAATGGGTGGGAATACTTAACAGTGTGTGCAGATCATCTATTAATAAATTATTTTTTAACCCATGCATTTGAATTTGACATCTTCCTTCTTGGGTGTGGAGACAAAGTAGAAAGATAGCCATTGTCCCCTAGTGGTACAACCTGTATCTTCACTTGGCATTTATCCGTGAGATACAAGTTCCAAAAGCATATACTGTGAATGGTAAAACATTATCCTTTGTCTTTTAAGCACAGGCCCCTTTATCTATGCAAACATAATTGCATAAGAAGGGAAGAAATGTGTCCTTTAGATATCAAATTAGCACTCATCCTTCAGGATCTTGTCATATTGATTCTTGATTACTGTGATGCGCCATACCTAGGGATGACATTTCTTTTCAGGCATGAATGACTGATCTAAAGGGCCAGAACACCATTATTCAAACACTAGTTGAGATTTTTGCATACCCCAAAATATAACCTTCCAGTCTTGTGGAGAGTTGGGGATGATTCTAGCCACTTTTGTTCTTTCTTTTTCTTTTGTTTTAACATTAGTCCTGAGAACCTTCATTAAATACAAAGTCATACATATAACCAAGGAAAACAACCAAAATATGACATCTACTCTTTGCATTTCCATCCTGCTCTTCATTTGTGCCTTGCTGTTTTTTGGTCAACCTACAAAAGCCATCTGTAAGGATGTGCATTTGGATATTGCTAGTACAAAACACTTCAGATTAGAAATACCCAAAAGAAGGCACCCTAGATATTTTGTTATTTTTGAAATTCAGCTCTCCAAAATAGCAAGAGAGCCTTGTTTAATTATGAGTATTCATGATCAAACGTTTTGAATGCTTGGTCAGCCTGGCATCCCGAGACCAGGTCTACCCCCATCCCTTTGATTCCAATAGGCAGTAGACACATTGTCCCATTGATTCATGTTTGGAAGCCAGGTCTATCCCCTACTGATTACTGATATTCCTGAAATCAAAATAGTATTAACAGTATTTCCAAAATGAATTTCTGAAACAGTATCTGGGGGTGGAAAGTGCCATTAAGTCATGGCCAACTTATGGTTTACCTGTACAGTTTTCAAGACAAGACACAAACAGAGTATGGTTGCCTGGTGAGGCTGACAAGCTGGTAAAGGACTTAAGAACATAACATAAGAACATAAGAGACACCAATGTTGGATCAGGCCAAAGGCCCATCCAGTCCAACACTCTGTGTCACACAGTGGCCAGAAATACCAGTGCCATCAGGAGGTCCACCAGTGGGGCCAAGGCATTAGAAGCCCTCCCACTGTTGACCCACCCCCAAGCACCAAGAAGACAGAGCATCACTTGCCCCAGAGCCCCTATCTATACCTTGTGGCTAATAGCCACTGATGGACCTCTGCTCCATATGCTTATCTAATTCCCTTTTGAAGCCATCCATGCTTGTAGCCGCCACCACTTCCTATGGCAGTGAATTCCATGTGACTTATTAGCAGGCTCTGGGAGAGGGGAGGGAAGAAGTGCAATTGAACTCCAAAGCTAGTTTCAGGTGAGCTGGCCATCACATTTAAAGGGATTGTGTTATTCCTTCCTTCCATTGGAAATAATGGAGGATGGGGGCACCTTATTTCGGGGCTCATAGAATTGGACTCCCTGGTCTAATCTTTTTGAAACGGGTTTTTCTTTGAGGACAGGCACCACCAGCTATGCTGAAATTTTGTTGCCTCTACCTAAATAAACAACTGCCCATAGCCCCAGATAACCACATATTGATTCTCCATTATACCCTATGGGGACTGGTCTTCATTGGGTATAATAGAGTGCTCAGCGACCATTTCCCCCTGAAATGGAGAGAGGGGCTCCAAACTGGGGGATCTCCCATCCACAACTAGGGATTGGTAACCTTAAAACAGAAGTGGTTTGCTATTGCCTCTGTGTACCAACCCTGGACTTCCTTTGTGGTCTTCCATAGAAGTACCAATCAGTGCTGACCCTGCTTAGCTTCTGAGATCTGACAAGACAGGGGTAGCCTGAAATTTAATGAAAATGATAATTATGACCAGTGTTCCCTCTAAGTGGAGTTAGTGTGAGCCAGCTCACAGTTTTTTAGCCTCCGGCTCACACATTTTTGCCTTAGCTCAGGAAGGAGGGCTCCAGAGTGAACTAAGGTATGCAGCAGCTAAATCACCTGCTCACAACTTTAATACCAGTCACTCACGAAGTAGATTTTTTGGTCAAAGGACTCCATAGCTTAGAGGGAACATTGATCATGACCTTCCTGACACTGCAAAACAAAATTAAATGCTTTCTTTGATGTTATGGCTTTTAGCATAATTTTTTCATGATCTTCTCAGTGCCCCAAATCATGAAGTTCTAGTGTTTATGGCCCTTAGGGATGAAGAAGTGGATGGAGAAAAATCTAGTCAATTCTATTGATCTTTTCTGCTCTCTAATTCAAGACTCTGTGGCTTGAAACCAATTCCCCCATTCCCAGATTTCATCCTGAGACAAATGGATGTGCTTTTTAAGTGGTTTATTTGAGCTGCTTCACAAAAGTACCGTAGAATTGTTGTGATAGTGCTTAGGATTTTAACAATTACTATTTCTCCAGAGACATAATCAATTCTTCATGTTTTCAAAACCAAACAAACTCTCTTTTGGTATTGCATATCCCAGGGCTTAAATCACCTGAAAAGATTTTCTCCCCCTAATCATATGATGAACCTTTTATAATAGATCAAAATGATTGATGAGTGTTCTCATATTCCCTGGATAAGTTTAGTTGTCTACTTTTGTTGTGGCTGGTATTGTCTCTCTTGGTGACTTTTATTTTACATACTAATTTAACATATCTGGAAAAAAAGAAAGATAATCCGCACAGGTATAACTCATTGGGGGTGGGGCAATATGTTTTGATATATTATTAAGTGTTCAGTCTGTGGGTGCAATCATTGCCAGCAATATGATTCCTAGGTCCTGTGTTCTCCCATACACGGCGGTGTTTGCAGAAAAGGAAGAATTATGAGCTAAGTACAGACTGCACTGTCTGATCAGGATAACTATGGGAAATGGGGATACATTTATCTCTCTTTGAAAAGCAAGGTTTGTTGCTACCAGCATAAAGATGAAGGTGAGACCTATTTGAGGTATATGTGGTTGACCTGCAGGTTAATTGGTCTACTCTGGATCATTAGCCATTGGATTAATAAATTACTTATAAACATGTATGCTGAGTTGCTATGGGTTTATCATGATATACTGTAAATTATTTCTGTGTTTTATTTTATTTGAAAAATCTTTCTTTTATTAAAAAAATGCCACCTACATGTTTTTAACGGAGCACAGCAGTGCAGTCCTAAGCAGAGTCATGCCATTGTGCATATATTGATGTGCCAATATTGTGCCAATTGTGCCAATATTGATGTGACATCAATAAACACAGAAAGGTAAAACTCTGCTCAGAATTGCATTGAAAAATGTCTCCCCAAATTTTATATAATGCTGAATCATTTCATCACTGCTTTGTATCTTTAACAGCAGCTTGATTTGCAGAGATTAGTAAATGAACACTTTTTCTCCGTGTACTTACGAGGGCTGCCTAATAATTTTTGATTATCATGTCACTGTTGAAGGAACTGCAACAGGAACGAGGCACAGATATGACAGCCATAGACCAAAAGGCAAAGTATGGCTTAGTTAAGCGTCTTGCCTCTTCAATTGTAGGAACATCTGTAGCAAAATCTGAGGAGAAACTCTCATCTTAGTCCATTCAAAAGGTAAATATTACCGAAGGCAAGAGACCTGGTAATGTATGCAAGAGAGACAAATATTCAAATTAACAAAATCATTTAATATCATTTGTTTTTTATTGTTAACATTTCAGCAGCACTGATATTTTCCTAATGGAAGTTGAATTGCAGTGGTTTCATATTTTAATAAAGTTTGCTATTAAGATAAGAAACTGGTAATGAAATATAAGTAAATTCAGAACATTTACTTTCAAATCAAACACTGAAATGGATTTTTAGAAACATGTATATCATTGTCCTCTGTCTGGGAAAAAGCAGATTCTGGATCACAGGTAGTGCTGCCATTCTTTAAAAGGCTGCAGCCAGATGTTATGCATGTTTACTTATAACACAATCCTTACTATTCAATGACATTTACTCCCCAGAACAGTACATAAGCTTACAAAAAACCCAGCCATTTACAAACTTACTTGCACATAGTCATATTGAGATCAGTGGATGGAAACGACCCCAACTCTGCTCTGCGTAAGATGGATCCACTTATGTCCCTAGGCAATAACACCCACTTTCTATCAAAGAATAAAGTTGGAGTTCAGGGGCACCTTTAAGAGCAACAAAGTTTTATTCAAGGTATAAGCTTTCGTCTGCAAGCACGCTTCTTCATATACCTGTAGATACTTCTGTATCTGAAGAAATGTGTGTGCACACGACAGCTTACACCTTGAATAAAAGGTTGTTGCTCTTAAAGGTGCCACTGGATTCCAACTTTGTTCTGCTGCTTCAGACCAACACAGCTACCCACCCGTTTCTCACAAAGGTTACAGATGCTAGAAGAACTAAGAAAATACACCAGTTCCAGGCATGCAGTTACATTCGATAAGGTCTCTTGAACAACTGAAATGCAAAAACAAAACAAACACACACAAACTTCATTCTTAAGTAGCAGAGAGCCTTTCAGGATATAAGAATTTACAGGCAGATGAGAAACATGACAGAAAGAAGGGAAACAAGAGAAACATTCAACAAGCTCTCAACGGTAGAAGGCATACATTACAATGGCATAAACATGCTCTGAATCTGGATGTACAGTAATCTGACAACTCCAGCAATAGCTTGGCTACAGCTGGTAAATGAGAAATGATAAGGGGTGACACTCATGGCATCAATGTTTAGGTAGGAGAGGGGCAACACATTGCTGTCTTCCTTCTGTGTTGCCTGGTTTTTATATTTCTGTCACGGAAAAACTGGAGAGGCCAATAGTGCTGGGAGGCAACACAGAAAATGGAACAGGAATTGAAATAGGAAATAAGAAGTGATTTGCCATGGAATTAGGTTTGCTTTTTTTTAAAATCCCTCACAGATATTGCACAGACTGTGATTATTTTTGTGAATTCTAAAAAGGCAAGCAAGTATGAACGTGCAAAGAAGATGGGAAGAGTCATTCATTTGTTGATTGGTTTTCCAGCATCGGTGGGGTAATGTGGCAAAATGCAGGAGCCCTTCCACAATATGCTGACAGTCTTCTCAGGTAAACAGAATATGACTTTATTTGGAACAAAATAGTGTCAAGAAAGGAAAGAGAAGGTGGTCCACCACAGTCTTCATAGTAGCACCCCTAGATTCTGACTGGGGAGAGACATAAGTAAAACCTGGCTTGGAACTGTTGTGTGCTGTAGTGGTTAGAGCATCACATTAGCATCTGAGAGGCCCCAGTTCAATCCCTACAGTGCCATGGAAACATTCTGGGTGACCTTGGGCCAGTTCTTCTCTCTCAGTCTAACCTACCTCAAGGGGGTAGTGTGAGAATAACATGGAGGAGAGAATGATGTTGTAACCTTCCTGATTTACATCAGGTGGGATATGACTTGTATTATCCCCGGCCTTACAAATCAGAGATTCTTTCTCAGTCATATTTATGTTTTTTTTTAACCTAACATTTTAACATTCAACCATGAAATTAAACATTCATAATGTTCCACTAAATACTTTCTTGATGACCAGTCAATATTGACTTTATTTAACTGCGTTTTGGTAATGGTATTTCTGCAGCAATTGATCATTATACAATTCCATTGTTATTCTGGACAGCCAGCTATCTGGGACCTTGTCAATGCAAAAAAAAATTGTACTCCAGTGTGAACACCTGACTGCATACTGTATTATGAATATGTCAAAAGTAAATGTAACTGGGGAACTAAAACAAGCAAGCATGTGTTATGTTTCTATGACACTCATGTTTTTTGACTGAACCACCACAAAACAACTAACTCAAAAGGTCCATAGCTATTATAGTTTCTTTTTCAAAGACTTCCATTCCATTTGGAACAGAATAACTGGCATTGCTGTTGTTGTTTTCTTTCCACAGCAATGGAGAACCGGACTGAAGTGCATGAGTTCATTCTCCTGGGTCTTACAGATGACCACAGAGAGCGGTACACTCTCTTTGTGATGTTCCTGCTGCTCTACTTGGCCGGTTTGCTGGGAAATGGAGCCATTCTGGCTGTTGCTATAGCTGAGCCTCGACTGCATACCCCCATGTACTTTTTTCTAGGCAATCTCTCCTGCCTGGACATCTGCTACTCCACTGTTACGGTGCCCAAAATGCTGAGTGGCTTCTTAACAGAGCACCAAGCAATTTCTTTCATTGGATGCCTGGTTCAGTTGCATTTCTTTTACTTCCTGGGCAGTGGTGAGGGCATCCTTCTGGGGGTTATGGCATTCGATCGCTACGTGGCTATCTGCAACCCTCTGCGTTACATGGTCATCATGAATAAATTGACTTGCCTTCTGCTAACTGGGGCCACATGGGTTGCTGGTTTCTTTCATGCCCTTATGCACACAGTTCTGACCTCCCGCCTATGGTTCTGTGGCCCCAATCATGTCCAGCATTTCTTTTGTGACATCAAGCCCCTCCTAAAATTGGCCTGCAGTAGTACCACTCTCAATCTCAGTCTTCTTAATGTTGTCACTGGTTCAATTGCTCTGGGTGCCTTCTTCCTCACCCTTCTCTCCTACTTTTATATCATATCCTTCCTCTTCCTCAAAGTCCAGTCTTGGCAAAGCTGCTGGAAAGCCTTCTCAACTTGTGCCTCCCATCTGACAGTTGTGGCTATCTTGTATGTTCCAGTTATTTCCAACTACTTACTTGCGTCCGCTGGGGAATCTGCTAAAAGAGAGATGATCATCACTATATTGTACAGTGCGGTCACTCCAGTTTTGAACCCTCTGATCTACACACTGAGAAATCAAGAAGTAAAGTCTGCTCTGAGAAAAACCTTCAGCCGGAAACATTTGTTGGGAAGAATATGAATTTATTTTCTGACTCTCTGTTTCCTGTACCCACATCTCTATCATGTATTTATTATCTAAAATAGGTATGCATGATTGTTGGTGGCCCTTGTTAAGTGACTACAGGGCAAACTAAACTGGGCTGTAAAGCATGCTAATCAAAGTGAACAGGGTTTTGCCTGCCCCAGTTACGCTGGCCTTGATTTTCTCCCATATATATTGGTTCCAGATTGTTGGGAATCCTGAAACATGGAAATAGTTTCATAGAAACTATGGGGACAGCACGGAAGTTTAGATCTCATTTAATCCTGGTGAATCCCTTCCTCTATAATACTTTAACAATTTGTGATAATTACAGAAAAATCTGAGCTCCTTATCCCTCTCCAGTATCAACTATTTTAAATAGTGGTTTTCCCCTAGCTGGGAACCCTTCAGATACCAGGAATGGATGAGGACTGGTTTAGGTAGGCTTTGTGCCTGGATGTTGAATGGCACTATTATTTCTAAAATTATGGCAGAGGACAAATTAGGTCATCAAATTAACTGGTTTCAGTGCTCTCAAATGCAATATTTAATAATGCAATTAATAAAAGATGGTCATCTTCTTCTGACATTAACAGAATTTGAAGAAATTCTCAGAAACACAGAAAAGAAAACCAAACATTCACTGACTAAAATTTATAAGAACCTCCAACATACAATCAACAACAAACCCCCTACATACACTAAGATTTGGGAGAAAGAATTAAAATGGACATTAACTCCTAAAGAATGGCAGAAAATGTGAAACTCCCCTTCTAACAAATCATCTATAGTTCCTTTAAAGCTCCGATTTTATAAGACAATCTCTAACTGGTATCTGTGACCAACCAAACTTAATAAAATTGAATCCTACTTTGCTGGAAAGGGTGTAATCAATGAGCCCCCCCTCCCTTATATCTATGATGGGCTTGTCCAGTGATCCAATCCTTTTGGGGCACAGTTGCTGATAAGATCTCACAAATCTTAGACATTTCTCTCACTATGTCTTCAGACCTTTTTGTTTTTAATTTCTGGCCAGATTATTCAATGGAAAAGAGTCAACATTCTTTGGCCTTAAAAAAAACATTTTATTAAACTTCTATAGTACTATTACAATAGTAAAAAAGAGAAAAAAAGATAAATCTGGTTGTTGTTTTTTACCAGTGGTACAATTAGTTTTGTGGAAAATACAACTACAGTTCAAATTTGTTAGAAAAAGAAAAAAATACAAACTAACTATGCAATCCAGTAAATAACAATCTTAATTTACCTTAATTTAAGCAAGAATCAAGTGTAGAGTAGAAGGATCTAATTGAAAAATTACAGCTTATCAACTTCATGTAAACTTCAAAAACAGCTTAACATCAATCTGTAATGCATCCTAAACCAATGTTTGCCAACCACTTGGCCATCTTCCATCCCCATAATAAAAGGGTACCTACATTCCTTGGTCTTGATATTGATTGCAGCTCCATGGCAGGTAATTGCAGCCAATTGGAAAAACCAAAATGGGCCTTCCATAGATGCCTGGTTTGACAAAATTTGGGATGTCTATATCATGGGGAAAACAGAGAACAATTCTTTCTTTCTTGGTTCCCAGTTGTCTGTTTCACCCTGCAATTATGATGAAATCTGGAAGCCAGTTATTGGGTTTCTGAGACAGAATGAAGTTCTTCCATGTAGAAACAATGATAGAATCTGGTTAAACCTGTAAGGTTATTGTGAACATGTATCAATATGAATTGTTATGTGAGTGTTCAAAAATCGTACAAAAAGTATAGGTTTAGCCTAGGTTTTCTTGGCATATCTACCAGTCGATAATGTTATAATAGTTCTACATTTAGATTGCTCTTCTTTTGTGAACATAATGAATGTCTTATTAATTAAAAAAGAAAGAGTTTCATTGTGATATCATGTGAATAAGTTTTGTGGAGTTACTTCACTGGCTGTGGAAGAGTAAGACTTTCCCTTAATGTACATGATCTCTGAAAATGTACATGTTTTCAGAAAATAAAGTACTGTTCTGTTTTGAAGCAGACAAGCCTTGATGCCTGACTCTTAACAAAAAAGCAAATATATCTATAACTCCCTTATAGGCTGAGTTCAGACTGGCAGTTTGAAGCGGGAGGGAGTCCTGGCAAAAAAAAGAGAACTGTTCCGGGTTCTCCTGTTCACACTGCAGCGACTGATGCGGGAGCAAAAGCAGGAGGAGGCACAAGGGAGCGTTCACACTGTTGGCCCAGAGGCACCGCTGTAAGGCGCAGCTTTTTTGGTAATCTGGAGATATGCGTTTATGCACATATGCACATAAGAAAAATGTGGCTCTTGGCGTTCACACTTTTTTGGTGCGGGATGGACATGGGATAATCGCACTTTCCAAGGTTTGCTACCACTTTCACTAGGTATCTTTTAAACTCGGGAGCGAAGTGTTACAAGACGGGTTGAGTACGGGTGGAGAACGCCTGACAGATGTGCCTGTGTGAGCGGCCCTTTTAATCCAGTTATGGAACGTTTCTGAAACGTGTCTATATCGGGGAAAACTGCCAGTCTGAACTTGGCCATAGTTCCTCCAAAGAGAAAGAAGATTTAGAAATAAATGGAGATATTGTCAGCTGATCATATAATTTCATCCATCTGATGAAGCAAACCTGAGCCTGAAAAAATTTTGATATGGCAAAATACAAAAGCTGTAATTATGCTTTAACCCTGGATGACAGTGTGACTCCATGGACTAATTATCAAAGTTATCCCTAAAAACTATTACTGTGAATACATACTAGCTAAGAAACATACACACACCAGTGCCTTGGATCTAGTCAGCTTTTCCTCTCAATCTCACCTAATTTTCCTCCTTATTCTTGCCTTTGCCCCACATGGCTTTTGTCTATGCATGTTCCAAATTAGGTGAGTGGCATTCATGGCATTAGCAGCCATGGACATGTTTCCCCTAGCTTCTTTCTGCCAAATGCACAAGGCAATAATTGATCAGGACTGGAAGTGTTCCAGTCAAAGGGCAGCAGTGCAGCTACTTAGACAAACGACACCCCTCCAAGCAGGCATTTGCTGTGTGCTGCAGACCGACCCACCTTCCCATGGGATACTATAGGGTTAACCACTGTAGGATTAGCCAGTAATGAGGCCTGGTGATAGTGGGCATGATTGGAACTGACCATCATTGGCTTTATGACAAAATGGGGCTTGGAAAGGAATGCTCTTGGCGCTGAGTGACATTTTCAAACCTGGTAGTGGTTTTACCGTGTAACAGGGAAGGGGAATGGGGCTTGGAAGCTTGTTGCACATTGTGCACAGGAAAGCATAAGCAAGGCCACTGGTCAGGATGGAGCCAGGATGGATTTTCCCAAACAAAGACAAACAAAAGGCAGTTGTGGCTAGGCTCCCTACTGTAGCCTGATTCAGCCAGGTGAAAGTTTCCCCCGCAATTTCCCCATTCAGGAAAAAGGTCACTTCATAATTTCCTATGTTGTATTGTTGTGAAAGATACAAGCAGGGCCCTTCTCAAATTAGAGATGTTAACAAATATTGTGAGCACAATGTTTTCATTTGCAAACCCCAGTTTCTGAAATGGGTTCTTCCAGATCAGAATGAAATTTCACTGATGAAATGTAATAGAATGGGATGCCTCGGCATAGCAATGGTACAAAATGATATTAAAGTGGTGATTTTTGTCCTCCAAACCATTTTATTTTTTGGTCTGCTGTGTTGTCCATGAGAGTGCCCTATCTCCGGGGGGTTGGGGTAGGAAATTCCTACGAGGTATGCTCAGCTCCACTGATGGATCTCTTAGGATATAAAATGGAAGAAAACAATTGAAATTGGATCTGAAAATGGATAAAGCAATGACAACACACCTAGCCAAAAATAAACAAGTAAGGGCCTATTTGTATATCCTGGTAAAAAGAGAATGTCCACCTCAAATATATTTGTGCAGCACTTTTCATTTTAAATAGTTTTAATCGTTTTCTCTCCTGAGATTTAAGCAATCATTCATGCTTTCAAAACCAAAGGAACTCTCTTCTGGCTTTGTGTGTCCCAGGAGTCAAACCTCCTCTTAAAAAAAAACAAAAAAACTTCTCCCCCTTAATGAGATGTCGACACAGATAAACATAATAAAGCAATGTTCTATCATCCTAAACCCACTCTTCTTCATCTTCATCTTCTCCAGAAGTTGAAAATTACTCATACCACTTCACCTTCTCAGGTACAGGTTTAACCTCTTCAGAAGACAAAAAACATAACCAATCCAGGTATGAGACAGGGAGCAAATAGTTGCCTTTGGATATTTCTTTTCATATTCCATTGAACTGTTATTAGTGTTGAATCTCTGTGTATTGCCCTGCCCTGGATAGCCCAGGCTAGCCTGATCTCATCAGTTCCCAAAACTAAGGAGTGTCAGCTCTGGTTTGTACTTGAATGGGAGACCACCAATGAAGTCTAGGGTTGTGATGCAGAGGCAGGGAATGGCAAAGCACCTGCGAATGTTCCTTGCCTTGAAAACCCTACGGGGTTGCCATAAGTCAGCTGTGGCTTGACAGCACTATCCACCACCACTGTGGGTATAAACATTGTCAGCTTCAAGGCTCTCTCATACTCCATCCCATGTCCTCTCTTGCCTAGTTGAGTAGCAGAAAGGGGGAAAGTATGAAGTATAAATGCCTCCAATTACATAGTGGGTGGAAATCAGCAAGGTTTTTCATTCAATCTCATCCAATTCTCCCTCTTACTACAGCTGTCATCCCATGACTTTTGTCCATGCAGGCCCCATGACCCTAAGCAAAGCCTTTTTGGGGGGGTTAACAAAGGCCTCTTTTCCTTCATTTACATGGGGTATAAGCCAGTAGGATCCTACCCTGTGACAGAAGTGAGGTAGGTATAAGAAAACAAGCAAAATGTAGTTTTTACATGTCTGGAATGTCTTCCTGCATTTCCCATTGAGTACTAAAACACGGTTCCCTATTCTGTATCCTTAGAAGCAGCTAAATTTGCACCATTTAGCAGGTAATAATGCTTTTCTCCATGTCATTCTTCTGCCTGATAACTGCCCATGTCAAGACATAGGTGCAGTTGCCAGGTGAAAAGTGGACAGCCATAACCTACCATACAAGCCAGTTTATCTGTTCAGTTGTATAATATAATAGATATAATAGAATCTGTGGAGAATTTCTCAGTGCTCATGCCTGCAATGTATTACTTCTTCTATATCTGAAGAAGTGTACTTGCACATGAAAGCTTCTATCTTGAATAAAACTTTGTTGGTCTCAAAGGTGCCATTGGACTCAAACTTTGTTATTCTGCTTTAGACCAACATGTCTACCCTATCGTTTCTAAAAAAGGTTACAGATATTAGCAGAACTAAGAAAATACACCAGTTCCAGCCATGTAGAGTTACAGTCTCTAAGTTCTCTTAAACAATTGAAGTGCAAAAACAAAAAATAAATGAAAACTTTGTTCTTAAGTAGCAGAGAGCCTTTCAGGATATAAGAATTTACAGGAAGACGAGAAACACGACAGAAAGAAGAGAAACATTCAACAAGCTCTGAACAGTAGAAGACATACATTACAAGACGTGGAGTGGCATAAACATGCTTTGAATGTATATATCAATATAATGGCTCACTTCTGGGCTGACATCTCCAACAATAGCTTGGCTACAGTTGGTAAATGAGAAATTATAAGAGATGACAGTCATGGCATCAAATGTTTCCGTAGGAAAGGGGGGACACATTGCCGTCTTCCTTCTGTTGCCTGATTTTGATATGCCTATCATGGAAAGACTGGAGAGGCCAATGGTGGTTGGAGGCAACAGAGAAAAATGAATAGCAGTTAGAATAGGAAATAAGAAGAGATTTGGGTTGCTTTTTTTAAAAAAAACAACCCTCTCAGATATTGCATAGACTACGACTATTTTGTGAATTCTGAAAAGGCAAGTAAGTGTGAATGTGCAGATAAGATAAGAAGATCAATTCCCTTGTCGATTGGTTTTTCAGCATCAGTGGGGTAATCTGGTAAAATGCAGGAGCCATTCCACAATATGCTGACAATCTTCTCAGGTAAACAGAATATGACTATTTGGAACAAAACAGTGTCAAGAAAGAAAATAAGAGGAGGCCCACCACAGTCTTTATGGTAGCTTCCCTAGATTCTGGCTGGGGGTGGGGAGACAGAGACAAAAGTAAAACCTGGCTTGGAACTGCTTAGAGCATCAGACAAGCATCTGAGAGGACCCCATTCAAATCCCTACAATGCCATGAAAACATACTGGGTGACCTTGGACCAGTTCTTTTTTCTCAGTCTTACCTACTTCATGAGGTTAGTGTAAAAATAACATGGAGGAGAGGATGATGTTGGAAGCTGCCTGATTTACATCAGGTGGGATATAAATATCTAGATACTTATTTATCTACTTATTTAAATAATTTGGTATCTTCCCATTACAGCCAAGAAAGAAAGAATTGACCTCAATATTTGCAGGATTCTCACGACTGCCAATTTAATTGTCCCTGTTTCCATAATTGAAGTGGCCACGGTGACTTAAAGGTTAAGACGTTGAGCTGCAGACTGAAAGGTCTGCAGTTCGGCAGTTCGAGAATGTAGTGCCATGTGATGGAGTGAGCTCCTGTCTCTGGTCCCAGCTCCTGCCAACCTAGCAGTTCAAAAGCAAGAAATTGCAAGTAGGTAAATAGGTACCACTTTGGTGGGAAGGTAACAGCATTCTGTATGCCTTGGCATTTAGTCATGCCAGTCACATGGCAATGAAGAAGTCTTCGGACAGCACTGGCTCTTCGACTTGGAAATGGAGATGAGCACCGCCCCCTATAGTTGGATTCGACTAGCTTTCAAGCAAGGGAAACCTTTACCTTTATTTCCATAATCACCTCCAGGATAGCTTGTCTTCCCTTAAAAATGCTCCTCTTCCTCATTTTCTTGTATATACTGGAAAAAGGATGCCTACTTCCTTCTTAATGATTGCAAAGGGGAATTCAACTACAAACTTTTCATCTGAAGAGTGTAGCATGTTAATCAACACTTTTCTTTGTTTCACATGCAACCACCCTTTGTAGCATTCAGAGATTCTTTCTCAGTCATTCTTATGGTGCGTTTTTTAAACCTAACATTTTAACAGGGCCTGCAAGATGGAGCTCTTCCGCCAGGCTTTCGGATAGGAACTGCCACCATCATTGTTCCACCAACGCCCTATGATTTCTGCATATTGCCATCCTGATGTGGGCATCATTGGAGGGAATGGGACGTCTTTTAGGGGACGGCAGGGCAGTGGGATAGGCACTGCCGTAGTTGTCTAGCTATGTTACTGAGAATGCCATCTTGCTCTTAAATATAATCTTAACATCTGGAACTGAATAGAGGAGCACGAAAATTGTTTTAGGATGTTATTTAACTGTTTGTTGATTGTCTATGTGTAATTTAACATTTTATATTGTTTTATTGTTTTATCTGGCATTATGCCCTGTTAGCCGCCCTGAGCCTGTGGGGAGGGCGGGATAGAAATCTAAATATTAATTAAATAAATAAATAAATAAATAACATTCGAACATGAAATTTAAAATTCGTAATGTTCCACTAAATACTTTCTTGGAGATCAGTCAATGTTGATTTGATTTAACTCTGCTTTGTTAAAAAGGTATTTCCACAGCAATTGATCATTACAGTTCCATCATTATTCTGGAAAGCCAGCTATCCAGGGGCTATCAATGCAAAACTTTTTTCTATGCTAGTGTGAATGCTGCATTATGAATGTGTCAAATGTAAATGTAACTGGGGAACTAAAACAAGCAAGCATGTGTTATGTTTGTATGACACTCTTTTTTTTTTTTACTGGAGAACCACAAAACAACTAACTCAATAGGTCCGTAGCTATCCCTGTTCTGGTTTCTTTTTCAAAGACTTCCATTCCATTTGGAACAGAGTAACTGGCTTTGCTGTTGTTGTTTTCTTTCCACAGCAATGGAGAACCGGACTGAAGTGCATGAGTTCATTCTCCTGGGTCTTACAGATGACCACAGGGAGCGGTACACTCTCTTTGTGATGTTCCTGCTGCTCTACTTGGGTGGTTTGCTGGGAAATGGAGCCATTCTGGCTGTCGCTATAGCTGAGCCTCGACTCCATACACCTATGTATTTTTTTCTAGGCAATCTGTCCTGCCTGGACATCTGCTACTCCACTGTTACGGTGCCCAAAATGCTGAATGGCTTCTTAACAGAACACCAAGCAATTTCTTTCATTGGATGCCTGGTTCAGTTGCATTTCTTTTACTTCCTGGGCAGTGGTGAGGGCATCCTTCTGGGGGTTATGGCATTTGATCGCTACGTGGCTATCTGCAACCCTCTGCGTTACACAGTCATCATGAATAAATTGACTTGCCTGCTGCTAGCTGCGGCCACCTGGACTGCTGGCTTTTTTCATGCCTTGATGCATACTATGGCGACCTCTCTGTTACGGTTCTGTGGCCCCAATCATGTTCAGCACTTCCTCTGTGATATCAAACCTCTGCTAAAATTGGCCTGCAGTAGCACCACCCTCAACCTCAGCCTCCTTAATATTGTGACTGGCTGCATTGCTATGGGTGGTTTCTTCCTCACTCTTTTCTCCTACTTGTACATCATTTCCTTCCTCTTCTTCAAAGTCCAGTCCTGGAAGAGCCGTTGGAAAGCCTTCTCGACTTGTGCCTCCCACCTGACGGTTGTGGCTCTCTTGTATGTTCCAGTTCTTTCCAACTACTTGCTTGCATCCGTTGGGGAATCTTCTAAAAGAGAGATGATCATCACTATATTGTACAGTGTGGTCACTCCAGTTTTGAACCCTCTGATCTACACATTGAGAAATCAAGAGGTAAAATCTGCTCTGAAAAAAATCTTCAGCCGAAAACATTTGTTTGGAAGGATATGAATTTATTTTCCCCCTCTTGGTTTCCTGTCCCCACATTTCTTTCATACTCTTGATTGACCAAGATGCATTCATTAAGATTTGTAGAGTCACTGCACTGGCTGCATCCCTGTTGAAGTGTATCTAAGATGATCCTTTAATGTTCTCCCCTCTGCCCCCATTACCTATATCTTTGTTCAACTCAAGCAGTTTGGATAGCCCAGCTTAATCTGAGCTCATCAGCACTTGGGAGCTAAGCAGAGTTGTCCAATATATCACTTGGTTGGGAGATTGCCAAAGAAGAATGGGATTGCTATGCAAAGGAAGGCAATGGAAAACTACTTTTGCTCGTCTCTTCCCCCGAACACACCATAGATGGGGTTGTCATGAGTTGGTTACAACTTGATGATATTTTCTTCTTCTTGTTCAAGTCATATTCAGTAAAAATAATAAAAATTTTGAGGAGATGAGTGCATCCATGTAATCCATAGCCAGAAACTGGGACAGATTTCCTGATAGATTTCTATTACCCTTCATGAGATAAACCTGACTTTATTAACCACTTTGGCAGCTTGCTTGTCAGGGTAGACACAATGAACCTCATGATGTACAGGTGACACATGAAGAAAGAACAGAATAACATGTTGTAAGTGATGATTCACAGAAGGCTGCCATTCCCCAATGGGGAGGAGGGGGACCTTCAGTTTTTTGGGCTTCTGCCCACCACTGGCCACCTGGCGAGCAGAAGGAAGTCCCACCCAGAAACAGCAATGCACTGACATCACATGGAAGTGATGTCAGCATGTTAGGGATGCTGTACATTGATGATCTTGTATTTGGGGAAAACTGTATGATTTGAGGCTGATTATACTGTAAAGTTTTTACCAAAAACCAGAGCATCACTGTGCAACATCCCTGATGCGATGATGCCACTTTCATGTGATGTCAGCATGTCTCGGTGTTCCCCCCACTCCTGGAAAGTTCCCTTCCACACCCCACCGGTGTTGCATTCAGACGTGGCAACCCTACATCCACAACATTCCATTATGATCTATCCTACGCAAGAGTCCCTAACAAAGACTGGGAATGTAGTAGGAGATGTTCCCATTTACACATGTCAATATGCATAAAGGAAAATATTCCTAGAAAGGTCAATATTGTGCTCAGTCATGTCCACATGCTCTCTCATGACATGGTGGCTAATGTCAGAAGTACAGGGATAGCCTTGTGCACAACCAAAGAGACAGTGATCAAGAAAATCACAGCATCATCTTTGTTTGAGAAATCTGGTCCCATTTCTACATTTCCTAGGGACTGAGAACACTGTGTCTGGGGCACAGTATTCTTGATGCTTGGGGAGCAGCAGTGGGAGGGCTTCTGGAGTTCTGGCTCTACTGGTGGACCTCTTGATGGCACCTTGGTGTTGGCCACTGGGTGAAACAGTGTGTTGGACTGGATGAGCCATTGACTTCCCTTATGTTCTCTTAAGTTTTTATGAGAAAGCAGAGGAAATCTAGAAGGCTTCATGATTTTTCTTATTTGTTAATACTAATTATGTCATTGACATTTTGGCCACCAAAACTGTCTTAGCAATGGCTAGAGCTAAGAAAGATGGGAAAAGTCCTTATAGTTCCTCTAAAGAGAAGAAAGGTTTACAAATAATTGGAGATACTGTCAACTGAACATAACATTTCATCCATCTGATGAAGCAGACCTGAGTCTGAAAAATTTCTGATGTGGCAAAATAGAAGCGCTTTAATTATGCTTTAACCCTGGATGACAAGGTGACTCCTTGTCTAATTTCCAGGGTTCCACATACATCAGCAGCTTGGATCTAGTCTGCTTTTCCTCTCAATCTCACCTAATTTTCCTCCTTATTTATGCCTTTGGCCCACATGGCTTTTGCCTATGCACATCTCAGATTAGATGAGAACAATCTTTTTTGATGGTTAAAGTGGCATACATAGCATTAGCAGCCATGGACATGTTTATCCTAGCTCCTTTCTGCCAAATGAGACACAAGACGATAATTGGCCAGGGCTGGAGCTTAGATAAGCTACACCCCTTCATGCAGGCATTTGGTGTCTGCTGCTGACCCACCCACTCTCCTGTGGGATACTGTAGGATTAGCCAGTAATTAGGCCTGGTGATGGAGGGCATGATTGGAACTGACCATCACTGGCTTTATGGTGAGATGGGGCTTGGGGAGGAGTGTGCTTGGTCCTGAGCAACGTCTTTTCAAACCTGGTACTGGCTTTATGGTGCAACAGGGAAGGGGAATGGGGCTTGGAACCTTGCAGCACATCACATGCAGGCAAGGTTAAGCAGGGCCACTGGTCAAATTTGGAGCCAGGGTGGATTCGCCAAACAAAGGCAAACAAAAGGCAGCTGTGGCTCGGCTCCCTACTGTAGCCTGATTGAGCAATTTCATTGGTGAATCCCCCCCTACACACACACACAATTGCCCCATCTGTGAAAAATGTCACTTATTAATTTTCTACGTTGTGTTGCTGTGAAAGATATGAGCAGGGCCCATCCCAAATTAGATATCGTAATAAATGTTGTGAGCACACAAACCCCAATCAGGATGAAATTTCACTTATGAAATGTAATAGAACTGGATGCCTCAGCATAAAAATGGTATAAAATGATATATGAGATTAAAATGGTGATTTGTGTCCTCTAGGCTCTTTCTTCTTGCTGTGTTGTCCATGAAGGTACCCGATCTCCGGAAATATTTTTTTGAGATGCAGCTGGGGGTGGGGGGTAGGAAATTCCTTCTAGGTAAGCTCAGCTCTACTGATGGATCTCACAGGATATAAAATGGAAGAAAACAAAAAAAAGGACCTATGGCTATGAAATTGTGTAAAATAATGACAACATTCAGCTAAAAATAAACAAGTAAAACTGCTTGTGTCAGAGAGTCAGGGAGTTCATGAGTTAATCTTTTCTCGAGAGAAGAGCTTATATGATTGGCTGCTCTGCTCACTCTCTGATTGGCCAACCTCAGAAGAGAGATAAATAAAACAGCTGATCTGGAGAGAAAATATGTCTTTTGCTTTTGGTCTTTGTCTGAAATCTATGGTCTGCATCAGCAGCCGAAGAACATAAGAACATATGAGAAGCCAATGTTGGATCAGGCCAAAGGCCCATCCAGTCCAACACTCTGTCACACAGTGGCAAAAAAAACCAGGTGCCATCAGGTCCAGCAGTGGGGCCAGAACACTAGAAGCCCTCCCACTCCCCCCCCCAAGCACCAAGAATACAGAGCATCCCTTGCCCCAGACTGAGAGTTCCTATCTATACCTTGTGGCTAATAGCCACTGATGGTTTGGCTTCTGAGGGAAGAGACATTTGGGAGTCAGTGTTTTCTGACAGGCAATAGTCAGAAATGTACTTCTACAGAGAAGAGAAATCCCCTTTTCTTAAATATATTAAAAATGCTCTGAGGGAGAATTCAGAACAACCATATACAGACAAAGGATACTGGAGAAGGATTTGACAGAAGCTCTGGGTAGTTAGAGTGAACTCCCATACAAGCCAAATAGTAAAATGAGTTATTGCTTCATAGGGACAAGGAGAATATACTAAACAAAGAACCACTCAAAGAAAGAACTAGAAAACCTTGAAACAAAACTATGAATACACTCTCTTGAATGTTCTAAGAATTCAACTCTGTATATATAAGTTTTTACCTCAGCAATCTCAACACCTTGACTATTTTTAACATACCTATATTTCCTGCCTTTTTAATAAAATGTTTATTCTGTTTTTGCAACTTAATTTGCCTCAAGTACCATTTCACAAGGGTTTATCAAACAGGACAGTTCCTATCTTTCCCTCAAGTTCCTGTACTCGGTCTAAAACCCAAGCCAATACCTAAACAAAGAGTAGGGCACTTTCAAGTTTATATAAAAGGAATGGAGAAGATATACATGCTACTGTAGGGCAACTCAGTGATCTGAGGGGAACTGAAGATTTGGCGGGGAAAATCTGCCATCGGTTGGGGAGATATGGGGGGCTGGCATAGCATATTTGTATATCCTGATCAAAAACGGTCCATTTTAAACAAAGGGTAGGGCAGTTTCAAGTTTATATAAAAGGAATGGAGAAGATATACATGCTACTGTAGGGCAACTCAGTGATCTGAGGGGAACTGAAGATTTGGCGGGGAAAATCTGCCATCGGTTGGGGAGATACGGGGGGCTGGCATAGCATATTTGTATATCCTGATCAAAAACGGTCCATTTTAAATTTGTGCAGTACTTTTCATTGTAAATAATTTTAATAGTTCTCTCTCCTGAGATTTAATCAATCATTCATGTTTTCAAAACCAAAAGAACTCTCTTCTGGCTTTGTGTGTCCCAGGAGTCAAATCTCCGCTAAAAACCCCATCTAACTTTTAATGAGATGCTGACACAGATAAACATGATAAAGCAATGTTCTCCCATCATCCTAAACTCACTCTTCTTCATCTTCCCCAGGAGTTGAAAATTGCTTATACCACCTCACCTTCTCAGGTACAGATTTAACATCTCTTCAGAAAACAAAAACACAACCTATCCAGGTACGATCCATGGAGCAAATAGTTTCCTTTGGATATCCTCCATTGAATTGTTATTAGTGTTGAGTCTGTGCATATTGCCCTGCTCTGGATTATCCAGGCTAACGTCATCTCATCTCATCTCCAAACTCAGAAGGGTCAGCCCTGGTTCGTACTTCAATGGGAGACCACCAAAGAAGTCCAGGGTTGCTATGCAGAGGCAGGCAATGGCAAAGCACCCCTGAATGTCGCTTTCCTTGAAAATCCTACGGGGTCACTGTAAGTCAGCTGTGACTTGACAGCACTTTTCACCACAACTATGGGTATAAACTAGGGTTCCTAAGTACTTACCGTGATCCGGCGGGAGAAACATGCTCCCCGGCTGGACCATTCCTCCCTGTAACACACCATTCCAACCCCAGGAAGTGATGCTGGGCGACGCTCTGGCAATAGGACTGAAAACTCAATGATACCATCGAGTTTCCAGCCCCATTGCCAGAGCGTCACCCGGCGTCACTTCCTGGCGATGGCATGGTGCTGCGCGTTTGTTGTCCCCGCAGGAATGATCCTGGGAGGACGTCTGTGTCCCCCGCCGAATCACGGTAAGTACTTGGGAAGCCTGGTACAAACATTATCAGCTGCAAGGCTCTCATACTCCATCACATGTCCTCTCTTACCTAGTTGAGCAGCAGAAAGGGGGAAAGTATGACGTATGAATGCCTCCAGTGACAGTGGGTGGAAATCAGCCAGCTTTTTAATTCAATCTCATCCAATTCTCCTCCTTACTACAGCTGTCATCACACAGCTTTTGTCCATGCAGACAACCATGACTGTCAGCTTAGCCATTTTGGGTGGTTAACGGAGACCTCTCTTCCTTCTTTTACATGAGAGTAAAAGGCAATTGGATCCTATCCTGTGGAAGAAGTGAGGTAGGTTTGAGAAAACAAGCAAAAATGTAGTTTTTAAGTGTCTGGAATGTCTTTCTGCATTTCCCATTGAGTACTAAAGCACTGCCTCCTTATTCTGTACCTTTAGGTAAAGGTAAAGGTTCCCTTGCTTGAAAGCCAGTCGAATCCGACTCTAGGGTTGCAGTGCTCATCTCCGTTTCAAAGCTGAAGAGCCAGCGCTGTCCGAAGACGTTTCCGTGGTCAGGTGGCCAGCATGACTAAACACCACGGCACACGGAACGCTGTTACCTTCCCACCGAAGTGGTCCCTATTTATCTACTTGCAATTTCTTGCTTTCGAACTGCTAGGTTGGCAGGATCTGTACCTTTAGAAGCAGGTAATAATGTTTTTCTCCATGTCATTGTTCCATCTGATAACTGCTCATCTCAAAATGCAGCTGCAGGTGCCAGCTGAAAAGTGGGCAGCCACAATCTACCCTACAAGCCAGTTTATCTGTTCAGTTGTATGAAGGGGTATACTAGAATTTGTGGGAAATCTTTCAGTGCTCATGTATGCAATTTATTAAGATCAAAGGAGAAGTCTTGTCAATGAAGAAAACTGAACTGAGTTAAAATGTAATTCAAATTGTATTATTCTAATTTAAACATACTGTTTGGTTTTGTTCATTTTAATATTTGAACAATGTCAACATTTTCAGAACGAAACCTTGAATTCCAGGACCTCTACATTCAATACCCTAGTAGAGATTTATCTGCAATTAAAGAAACTTTTGACATTGAGGTGTAAGGAAGTTTACAAAATGGTTTGCTATGCAGGAAATATGACTTTATTATATCAGAGGACATGCCCTCCACTTCAGCAGAATGAGGGGTTGGATCCAACCAACTTTTCTGCTGGTGTAAAAAAGAGAGAGAGAGCGCGAGAGAATAATTTTCTTTGGCCATCCAAAAAGACTATGCCAGGGATCATAAGACCTACATGGACAAAAGCCATGTTGGACAGGGGCTATAAAAAGGGGAATAGGGCAAGAGTGAAGGAAAAATCTGTATCCAATCCCGGGATTCTATCAAAGGTTACAGGCCCACCATCTTGAATATTCTTTGTAACTCAAAATACTCCTTTGTGCAAGTCAAAATTATAAGTTTTTATTTTCATGACATTTTCTGTTTTCTCCTGTCAGATTTCCCTCCATTACAGTCACTTGATATTGACATTCTCTATGTGTCAACTGCATATAAAGGCATATAAATAGTGTCTAACATATACATGCCACAAAATGGAATAAAACTGGTTTAAAATGGCAGAAAAGAAACAAAACAGGGACATAAGCAAAGCATATGGATGAATCAAAATTTTCTTATTGACATATGAAACAAAAAAGAGAGTTTAGATCCTTACTTCTCTAATGGAGGAGGAGGAGGAGGAGATTGGATTTATACCCCGCCCTTCACTACCCAAAGGTGTCTCAGAGTGGCTTACAAACTCCTTTCCCTTCCCCTCCCCACAACAGACACCCTGTGAGGTAGGTGGGGCTGAGAGAGCTCTTGACAGAAACTACTCTTTTTCAAGAACAGCTCTTATCAGAACAATGCAAGTGGAGGAGTGGGGAATCAAACCTGGTTCTCCCAGATTAGAGTCCGTGCACTTAACCAAAACACAAAACTGGCTCTCAATGACAACTTTATGTCCAGACTAATAGCTGAGATGGCTGTTTTAGCGATGCCCTCCCTTGCAGTCATTCAGAAAAAAAGTAGATCATAATAAGTAGATCCTGGAGCATTTTAAAAACTTGCAGCTATGGTTACTTCATATATACTTACAAGTAATTCCAACTTATTCTCAAGGGCCCTTCCACAAATTCTGCATGCATTCTGAAAACTAGTCATATGCAAATTAAAGTTCACTTTGATTTATTGAAAAAAAATCTCCTTTTCTAATAGTCTTGGGCTACTTAATTCCCCAACCAGCAACACTAACCAGCCAATTTTTAAACAAAGGATATAGATTGGCCTGAATTATTTGAATTAAAAACACTAATACAAGAACACTGGGAAGGGAATGAGACAAACACCAGGTGTTTAAGAGGAAATGGGGCCATTGATATCTTCTGTCTATCAGCTGAGTTTAGCATTCCAGTCATGAAAAACATTGAAGAAGCCCCACAGAGATGGATGCTACCAAGAAAGAGCAAACTACAATGCTAAAGTAAATGGGAATTAACAAGGGAATAAGATTGCCTTTTTTAAAAAAAACCCTAGAACTTGAGATATGATTAGGAAATAATGAATGAGGTCTTTACTGGAAGAGGCTCTCTTGTTGAAGAAGCTCCTAAGACTAGAGAAAGGTTTCAAAATGGGATGAATACAGTGATAAAATACAAGGTAGATTCAAGTCTAGTAGCCAGTTTGGTGTAGTGGTTAAGTGTGCGGACTCTAATCTGGGAGAACTGGGTTTGATTCCCCACTCCTCCACTTGCACCTGCTGATGTGACCTTGGGTCAGTCACAAGCTCTGGCATAGCTGTCCTTGAAAAAGAGCAGTTTGAGTCAGAGTTCTCTCAGCCCCACCTACCTCACAGGGTGTCTGTTGTGGGGAGGGGAAGGGAAAGGAGTTTTGTATTACATAAATGTGGGATATGATTTTAATACACATGTCTGCATAATGTGTATATTTTGTGTAGTGGTTAAGTTTGGTGTAGAGCCAGTTTGGTGTAGTGGTTAAGTGTGCGGACTCTAATCTGGGAGAACTGGGTTTGATTCCCCACTCCTCCACTTGCACCTGCTGATGTGACCTTGGGTCAGTCACAAGCTCTGGCATAGCTGTCCTTGAAAAAGAGCAGTTTGAGTCAGAGTTCTCTCAGCCCCACCTACCTCACAGGGTGTCTGTTGTGGGGAGGGGAAGGGGAAGGAGTTTGTAAGCCGCTCTGAGACTCCTTTGGGTAGTGAAGGGCGGGGTATAAATCCAATCTCTTCTTCTTCTTCTTCATAGAGATCATCAAGATTTTCAAGGTATGAGCTTGCAAAGCTTTGGATTTTATCAGCTCATCAACTGAACTCAAATCTAGGTGTTCTTCCACAGAACAACATGGCTGCTCTCTGAAGTTAACATACAAAGTGTTAGTTTATTTGACCCTGCCCTGGAAAAGCTACTTTGGCCTGGAACCACCAGCTAGTCTTATGTTTTTGCTTTGACTGGAGTAATTCCTATATGGCTCATTCTACAAGAGATTTCTTTTTTTATTCTTTTTTCTTTTAACTCGGTGTGGATAAGGATAACGAAGCTAGTAGGTGTGAATATGACATTGTTTACTGATTTAATTTTATGCCATCTTTCCACTCAACTTAGGGTATCCAAAGTGACAAACAATAAAAAAACCCAAACTTTAACTTATATATGGCCCCAGTCACATGGAGAATTTGCTGCGCGAAAGGCACGAATGTTGGGCGGATTTTCAGGGCATGATCACACCGCAACATCTGTGAAGCGTAGCACACCCGTGGCCAACCTGTGGCATCCCGCCGACGATGTGGAGTTAAAAAGTACCAAGGAAAGTGCACTAGTATCTGGAAAACGCACGGCACAGGTGGGCATCTGATCACGGGAGTGCTAGTATCCCATGGCATCCAGTGCCCGTCCACGTCCCGTCACAAGCCAGATGTTTTTCATAAGTGCGTGTGCACAAACATGAAACTGAAAGCAGTGCTGCTCCGTGGAACTGCGCATGCGCACAAATGCAAAACGCTTGTGTGATCGCGCCACGCCACTTCTTTGCCAGGCTGCAGCATCGCCGTGTGATCGCCAGCTAACAGCTGAAGCACGGAGACTCGGGGGACCGTGTGATCGGGCTACTGCACTTTATTTTGCTCTGGGCTGCCATGCCTCCCCCTCCCCTGCGTTATCTGGCCCATGTGACCGGGGCCTGCATAAACCTATTAGAACACATAAATGGGATGCAGGGTTAGTGAAAGAATATCAAACAAAAGAGAAAGGATTTCACCTACTGGTCGAAGATAACGATAGAAGGGGACAGACAAATCTCCCTGGGGAGGGAATGCCTTAGTTTTGGTGCCAGAATTCAGAAGGTCCTTTCTTAGGTCACTGCCCATCTAGCCTGAAGATGACTTTTCTTTTTTTTTGTTGTTCAAAAAGTTTTTTATTTTCATTGTTCTCACCTTTTACATCTTTTTATCAATCGGTTATATATCCCATTTTCCCTCCCTCCCCCAAAAGGCTTCCCGCAATGCGTTTCCCTCATGTCCCACATAGATAGATAGATTTAAGATAACATCAAGTAATTAATATAGTTCTAGACAAAGTAAATTTTGTTTCACGTCCCAGTTCTTTTCCAGATATATTTTGAAGTCCTTCCATTCTTCATAAAATTCTTGGTCCTTTTCATTGTTCAATTTTCTGGTTATTTTGTCCATTTCAGCCATGAACAGAACTTTTTGTATCCACTCCTCCAGATCTGGTATTTTTTCTTGTTTCCAGTATTGGGCATATATCATTTTTGCTGTTGTTATCAAATACCAGATGAAGATGACCTTTCATACTGCATGTATACTACTTCTAGGAAATAATCTACACATGGGCACCACTGTCATGCATTTTTCCTAAAATGAGAAATATGCCTATTGATGCACTAATGAACATTCCAAATTTAACACAGTACACATGTGCTTTTTATTTGGATAGCCACACTTTAAAATAGAGCCTCATAGGAGTCAGCCTTAAAGCTTCCTATCCATCACAACAATGCTGTCTTTTCTTGCCGACTTTTCATTTTGTTATGGAACAACTGACCAGTTGTTAATTTTTGTCTTCTATTTCCACAGCAATGGAAAACCAGACAGAGATGCATGAGTTTGTTTTCACTGGACTAACAAAAGACCACCAAAACCAACACATTCTCTTTATATTTTTTCTGCTGATCTACATAGCCAGCTTATTGGGGAATGGAGCTATTTTGGCTGTAGTGGTAGTAGAACCACGCCTTCACACCCCTATGTACTTTTTTCTAGGCAATCTGTCCTGGCTGGACATATGTAGTTGTACTGTTACTGTGCCAAAAATGCTGAGTGGGTTCCTAGTGGAGCCTCAGGCAATTTCTTTTACTGGGTGCCTGACTCAGCTGCACTTTTTCCACTTCTTGGGAAGCAGTGAAGGCATCCTTCTGGGTGTTATGGCATTTGATCGCTGTGTGGCTATTTGCAACCCTCTGCGTTACACGGTCATCATGAATAAATTGACTTGTCTCCTGCTAGCTGGGGCGACCTGGGCTGCTGGTTTCTTCCATGCCCTTATGCACACAGTTCTGACCTCCCGTCTATGGTTCTGTGGCTCCAATCATGTCCAGCATTTCTTTTGCGACATCAAGCCCCTCCTAAAATTGGCCTGCAGTAGTACCACTCTCAACCTCAGCCTTCTTAATATTGTCACTGGTTCAATTGCTCTGGGTGCCTTCTTCCTCACCCTTCTTTCCTACTTTTACATCATATTCTTCCTCTTCTTCAAAGTCCAGTCCTGGAAGAGCCGTTGGAAAGCCTTCTCAACTTGTGCCTCCCATCTGACGGTTGTAGCTCTCTTGTACGTTCCAGTTCTTTCCAACTACATGCTTGCATCTACGGGTGAATCGGCTGAAAGGGAGATGATTGTCACTATATTGTATAGTGCAATCACTCCAGTTTTGAATCCTCTAATTTATACTCTTAGGAATCAAGAGGTAAAATCTGCTCTGAAAAAAATGTTGACCAGGAAACTGATGTCTGGAAGGACATGAACCTATCATGTGTTTCTCTGTTCTCTATAATTCTATCTGTCTTTCTATCTTCTCCTTAGCTGCAGTGATTGCCTCTAAGAGACCTGGATTTTGATTTGTTCAAGTCTTTTGGGTCAAATGAAAAGTAAGTTAAGAACTAAGACAGAACTAAGAACTGTCTTCTCTCACCAACATTATATTACATATATGACCATGAAGCACAACCCAGAATGGGAAGGCATAATTGCTAGTGGTCTTCTTAAGTCTCTTAGGGCAAATTAAGTAAACCACAAAGTGTGATATATATACGATATGTATATTTGTATGATATACATATTTGTTTCCTGTTTGTTGGGAATTCTACAACATGGAGAAAAGTTCCACTGGGGTTGCTGGTGGATGTGAAGTTGACTTCCATTGTCATATAAGTTGGAGAAGTCAGATTTTTTAAAATTAAAAAGTGTTATCAATTTCTGATCTTTTGATGAACCTTGTTGTCAGATGAAGCTTCCATAAAATAGTGAGCATTTTTGGAAGGAGGTTGCATCCTATTCATTCAGTGCTACTGTCCAAGATTAATTTCCATTACCTACCACTACGGTATTTTCATGCAGCCTTCTGAGAACCATATTACTCCCATGCTATTGAATTACTTGACCCAACCATTCATAACTTCCTGAGAGAATATATTCCACTGACTGTGTAGATGAAATAATTTTTTTCCAAGGCAGAAGGGAATAGAATCAAGACACCATAGTCATTAAGCTGTTCAGCTGCCATGCAATGATGATCATAGAAAACCAAATGGATTGGACAATTGGTGCACAAGTGATCACAGCCATCAGACACAAACAACAAAATGCTTCTGTCCCTCTTTAAGATTTGAAACCAGATTTTCAGCCAGCAAAATTTTGAACCAATATTACTTTTCAGTGCTTCAGTTTTTAAATCACCAAGATTCCAAGTGGGTCTTCTTAGAAGCACCAATTAAAAACAAATTTGTGTAACAGCTGCCGAGGTTAATTGTTGTAAATTCTAATGCATAACATGATAAAGAACAAGCACAGTCACAAAATGGCACAAGATGAGGTAAAAAACTGTGATGATTATTATTGTGTTATAAACAATAAAACTCTGGACTAAGCCTGGAGACAAAAATACCATAGTAATAGTCGAGGATTCAAAAGCCAACTGTATACCATATTCTGTGCACCCACAAATGAAAATGACAAGATACAAATATATTTATTAAATTAATAAGGCCCATCCCTGTCCTGAAATGGTGCGCAGGAACTTTTGCCTTCTAGGATCAATGCACAGGGCTCCAAGGAGGAGCACTGTTGGGACTCTTGTGCTGTTGCATTTCTTTTACTTCCTGAGCAGTGGTGAGGGCATACTTCTGGCGGTCATGGCATTCAATCACTTCATGGCTATATGCAACTGTCATCATGAATAAATGGACTAACCTTTTGCTAGCTAGGTCCACTTAGGGTGCTGGATTTTTTCATGCCTCATACCATGGAAAATTGGCTTTGGCCATCTTGATAGCATAATCAAAAGCTTAAGCTACCCATCAGAATGGGTTATCACTTCAAAACATAATACATAGACATACACAGGGGTCATTTTGTAGAAAAAGAGGTGCAGGAGCTCATTAGCATAACTCATTAGCATAACTTATTTGCATATGCCACACACCCTGACATCACCAGGAGTGTGTCAGAAGGCAACACCCACCACTCAGGCTCCACTGGACTGTTTTGGATTGCTAGCTATTGGGGGGGGGGGAACGTGAAGATCTGTCCTCGCAGAGGAGGGAGAGCTTGTACCTGAATAAAACTTGGTCTTAAAGGTGCCA
>NW_015165238.1:100691-102207 GCF_001447785.1 Gekko japonicus | reverse complement strand
TTATTTATTTATTTATTGAATTTGTACCCCACCCTCCCTGTAAAGCAGGCTCAAGGCAGCTTAAACTGGTTAGATATTATAAATACACAGATCAGCTGGTAGCTATGATGAATACACAAATCAGCTACATTTGGCTTTTCTAGTTTTGCAATATAATGAAATCATTTAATTCTGCTGAGCTACGTCTCTGTGAGTTTCAATTTACAAAACATTTTTAAATATCTTGACTGAAAGAAAAATGCAAGCCCTGCAGGTATGAGTTGTAAGGTCAAACACTTAAACCCCCCCCCCACTTTCCATAGGGCATTTCTATGTGTTTAGTCAGTGGAAACAATCATGATCAGCCATATGTCTCCTAAACTCAGTCTTGCATTTTCTTCTTCATGGTTTTCTTCTTAATGGTTTCACTGCAGAGAAAGAGGAATTTTGAGATATATACAACTCATAGGGTTGAATACAAATGGATTCACTACTAGTTAAAAATAATATTCAGCACCTCTTTTGTTATGTCAAGCCCTTCCTCAGATTGGCCCTTAACTCCAGCCTTCTTAGCACTATCACTTGTTACACAAGTCTTGGTATCTTTTCCCTTACATACATCCCCTACATTGATTCCTTCCTTTCCCCAAAAACATCCAGTCCTAACAGAGCTGGTGGAAATCCTTCTTCACCTGTGCCTCCCATGCACCAAGGAGCTCTGTTTTTGCTCCTGGGATTTGGATATCCCAAGGATTAAATCACCACAAATGAATTTCTCTCCCCTAATGAGATGCTGAAGGCTTTATAAGAGTAAATGCAACAAATGTGAATTCATAATATAAAGAGAAATTTCAATGACTCTTCTATTTTTGCCTGAACAATGGAGAGCTGAAGATCCAACCTTATTGGGGCTTTGTTGATTTTTTGTGAAGTTTCATATCATGACAGAAAGAATAAGAAAAACCATCCAGGTATGATCTGTAGTTGAAAATAAGTTTGTCTTGAAATCATTTTCATACTCTGTGGTAATTTTGCATGCATTTGATTTGCCAAAGCACTATTCCACTGCTCTATATTTAATAGCATGAGGTATTAGCAGATGAAGACATTTATCACCATAAAGGTAATACAAATGAGTTTCTGTATCATCTTGTATTGATGCTAGTTTCACGAAGCTTTCTTTATTTCTTCCAATTAAGGAAATAACGAATGCAGCTTGAATTTTTACAGACATTTCCATTGTCAGCCATAGAACAATTGACATTTTTCAGCTAACCCACTATTTTGTTCCTTTAACAGCAACTTAATCAGCAGCAAGTAGCAAATTAAAACACAACCCTCACTTCCATTTAAAGCCTCGCCTGATTATTCTTTTATATCATAATGCTGTTAAAGCCACAGTGACCAGTTGAAAGTCAACCAGAGCGAGACAAACCTTTCTTAAGAACATAAGAGAAGCGAATGTTGAATCAGGCCAATGGCCCATCTAGTCCAATACTCTATCACACAGTGGCCAAAAATACCAGGTGCCATCAGG
>NW_015165238.1:50896-100233 GCF_001447785.1 Gekko japonicus | reverse complement strand
CCTCAGTCGTCATTTCTCCAAACTAAAGAACCCCAAGCGCCTTAACCTTTCTTCATAGAGAAAGTGTTCCAACCCTTTTTATACAAATGTTGAACTCAATAACATTATGGTCACTGTTCCCAAGTGGTGCAATCACTTTTGCATCTCTCATCAGATCTTGGGTGTTACTTAGGACCAAATCCAGGATCACTCCTCCCCTGGTAGTTTCTGTGACCATCTGCTCCATAGCAAAGTAATTGACAGTGCCTAGAAATGCAATCTCTTTTTCCTGACTTGAACACATATTGACCCAATCAATGTGTGGGTAGTTAAAATCACCTATTACCACACAATTATTTTGTCTAGCTGCTATCTTTAATTAATTCATCATTTTATAATCCCCCTCTAACTTTTGATCTGGTTGGCCATAACAAACTCCCAGTGTTAAGCTTCCTTTTGGGCCCACTATTTCAACCCATAGCATTTCCAGAAGTGAATTTAATTCTCTTACCTTCTTAGTCTTGCTGGACTGTATACCCTCTCTGACATACAGAGCCATCCCACCTCCAACCCTTCCCCACACCATCCTTCTGATATAATTTATAACCAGGAATCACCACATCCCACTGATTTTTCTCATCCCACCAAGTTTCTGAAATACCCACAGTGTCTATGTTTTCCCCCAACACCAAGCATTCCAAATCCCCAATTCAACCTTGGACACTTCTAGCAATTGTATATAATCATCTATGATTTCCCAGGCTTGTTAGGCCCACAACCTTCCTCCTGCTGCCTTGAGACCTTGACAGGCAGTCCATATTATTTGTTACAGTCTCAGTGGACATTCTAATCTATTCCCCTGTATAAAAGTAACAGTTACCCCTTCATCACTTTGAAATGAGCCATAGCAAACCAGAGACTTTTCATCTCCTGTTGGCTTTCCCCCAATATTCAGTTGAAAAACTGGTCTGCCACCTTTTTGATTTTAAGCGCCAGCAGCCTGGTTCCTTCTTGGGACAAGTGGAGACTTTTGTACAGCTCCCTCTTGTTCCAAAAAGCATCCCAGTGCCTAACAAACTTAAACCCTTCCCCCCTACACCATCATCTCATCCATGCATTGAGACTCCTGATTAGTGCCTGTCTCTCTGGCCCTGATTGTGGAACAGCTAACACTTCTGAGAAGGCTACCTTGGAGGTCCTGGCCTTGAGTTTCCTGCCTAGCAGCCTTTT
Source organism: Gekko japonicus (assembly GCF_001447785.1). NCBI lineage: Eukaryota > Metazoa > Chordata > Lepidosauria > Squamata > Gekkonidae > Gekko > Gekko japonicus. The sequence goes on along the minus strand of NW_015165238.1, from coordinate 99,024 downwards.
TCCTCCAGGATCTCACAACTGCATTTCCCCACATTGCTGGTGCCAACATGAACCGTGACCACTGGCTCCTCCCCAGCACTGTCTACCAGCCTATCTAGAACATGCATAATGTTCGCTACCTTCACACCAGGCAGGCAGGCAAGTTACCATTCAGTCAGTACGTGGGTTTTCCACCCAGCTGTCTACCTGCCTAACGATTGAATCACCAACTACCATAAGCCCCCCTCCCTCCCTGCCCAGGGATGGTTCCTTGTTGCAAAAGGACACCCATTCACCAACAGAAGAAGAGGTCCCTTCTGAGGGCGCATTCCCCTTATCCTCAGCACGGTGCTCTGTTTCCTCTCGACCCTCATGCTCCCTCACAGAGCTGGGGCTGCCATTTGCTCTGCCAGATGTGGGGGTATTTGTAGTAGTTTCTTTGGGGAAAGTCAGAGCTACACACCCAGCTCCCTTCAGAGTTACTGTACAAATTAAGATGTAAGTAGGAATGGAATTTAACAATGTACATAGACACGTTCCATATTGGTTGTGGAACTCAGATATTTTGTACTCAGGAATTCATACCAATACCTAAAAGTCTTGTAGGAATGGCAACAATTGTCATCACAACAGTTTCTCTTTTAAAGTCCTCCAATGCATTATGAAGCCAGTGACCAAGGTTTCGTTTTTGTTGTCTATCCACAGAGCAATGGAGAACCATACACAGGTGCATCAGTTTATTCTTCTGGGACTGACAAAAGACCACCAAAAGCAACTCATTCTCTTCATACTTTTCCTGCTGCTCTATATGGCCAGTTTGCTGGGCAATGGAGTCATTTTGGCTGTAGCACTGGTCGAGCCTCGGCTTCATACTCCCATGTATTTTTTCCTAAGCAATCTCTCCTGTCTGGACATATTTTATTCCACTGTTACCATGCCAAAAATGCTGAATGGCTTATTAATAGAGAACCAAGCAATTTCATTTATTGGGTGCCTCCCTCAACTTCACTTCTTCCACTTCCTGGGAAGTAGTGAGGCTCTGCTTCTAGGTGTCATGGCTTTTGACCGCTGTGTGGCTATATGCAACCCTCTACGTTACACTGCCATAATGAATAAAAGGACTTGCTTCCTGCTAGTTGGGGCTACATGGTGTATTGGGTTCTTTCATGCTCTGATGCACACAGTGGTGACTTCACAGCTATGGTTTTGTGGTCCCAATCATGTCCACCACTTTTTCTGTGACATCAAGCCCCTGCTAGAATTGGCCTGTAGTAGTATCACCCTTAATATCACCCTTCTTAATACTGTCACTGGTTCTATTGCTCTGGGTCCCTTCTTCTTCATTCTTCTCTCCTACATCTACGTTTTCTCCTTCTTCTTCTTTAAAGTCAAGTCTTCACTAAGCCATTGGAAAGCTGTCTCCACCTGTGCTTCCCACCTGACAGTCGTGACTGCTTTCTATATTCCAGTTCTTTCCAACTACATGCTCACCTCCGCTGGTGCATCTTCTGAAAGAGACATGATCATTACTCTATTGTACAGTGTAGTCACTCCAGTTTTAAATCCTCTAATCTACACTCTGAGGAATCAGGAGGTAAAATCAGCTCTCAAAAAAATTCTAAGCAGAAAACTCTTCTCTGGACAGATATAGATGGATAACTTTGAGTATACTGAGTAAACGCATATAAAGGTAAAGGTAAAGGATTCCCTTGCTTGAAAGCTAGTTGAATACAACTCTAGGGGGCGGTGTTCATCTCGTTTCCAAGCTGAAGAGCCAGCGCTGTCCAAAGACATTTCCATGGTCATGTGGCGAGCATAACTAGACATCGAGGCGCAGGGAATGCTGTTACCTTCCCACCGAAGTCGTACCTATTTATCTACTTGCAATTTCTTGCTTTCAAACTGCTAGGTTGGCAGGAGCTAGGGCCAGAGACGGGAGCTCACTCTGTCATGCGGCACTCAAGTCTTGAGCTACTGACCTACAGATCTTCTGGTCTGCAGTTTCAGCATCTTAACCTTTGAGCCACCGTGGCCACTAAACTCATATAGGTGGATAAATAAAATCAGTTCCCAAGATGGTTGCATTCTTGCATGATGAATGATTTGCAGGTATGAATTGTCATGACCTTGCCCAAGGTCTATAGAGCAAAGTAGACTGCAATCCAGAGCACAGTTACTGGTGGAAAAACCTGACACAAAACTACAGTAACCAAGACCAAGAAACAAGTTTAACCAAAAGCTAGTCATGTCTGAATGCCCATCTGTCTGTTCTTCCATAATTTCTAGGCTGATAAGAATAACACACCTGAATAATGTCACCAATCAGTTACTGGATCCAGTTCAAGGTGTTGGTTATAATCTACAAATTAATTAATGCCCTTGGTCGCAGATACCTATAGGGTTTCCTCTTCTGCTAAGCTCCACCACAATAGCATTGCTCATGTGAGTGAAGCCTTCTGAAAATGTCACTTTGATGGTGGGTAAGGTTAGCTACTGTGTATTCATGTTCATTCTGTGTGTTGTCTCCAAACTTGTGGCATGCCCTGCCTGAGATGTTCGAGAAGATCTCCACTCCTCTGTCATTCAGCAGAACATGCAAAACTTTAAATGCCCAGGAGGAAATTTTTATAAAGGGATTAGAGCTACAATAGAATCGAACAGTTTAAGGGGGTGCCCTTATATCAAAACAGGCTTGTAGTCCTGTATTAAAACTATCATTTTGATTTTACAGGATTGTCTACGTTTGTGATTCAACTTTCTGCACCATTTATAGTATAATGCATTTCAGACAGTTTGCTGGTTGCATTGTTTTTAAACCTTCAATAGCATCAGATCTTGCAGCTGAGATCATACAGAAAATAGTCATTTCAGTTGGTACCAGGACATCCTCGGCAAGGACACTCCAATTCCCTTCATGGGGGTGGGGGCACTGCAGCTTCCATGATGGTCTTGAAGCTGGTGGTCACTTTTGAATCCCCAGCTTCATTTTCTGGTATGCCTGCCATAGACAAACATAGCTTCCATTTCAAACTGGGGGTGAGGGGTGCTTCTGCAGCTCCCACAGTCATTCTGAAGTTGGTATCTGATTTGAAGCCTCCCAGCTTAATTTTTGCGTAATTATGCCTGCCACAAACAACTTTAGCTTCCATTGCAAATAGTGGGTAGAGGGGGCTTTTGCAGGTAACTTAGGTTCAGATGTTCCAATCCCATTCATTTTTGGCATTGCAACTCCTACGATCATCCTGAAGCTTGTTGCCGATTTTGAAAATCCTACCTGAGTTATGCCTGCCAAAAATAACATTAGCTTCCATTTCAAAGAGGATCGGTGCCACCCAGGCCAAGATGCCTCAATTCCTTTCATTTTTTGTCTCTGTGACTCCTGTTATTATTCTGTATCTGGTGGCCATTTTTTTAAAAAATGTATTTTCTGATGAGTTATACCTGTCAGAGACAGCTAGTGCAAAAAGTGGGGAAGGGGATTTCTGGAGATTAGGGGGGCCAGAATGATTCCTGTCATGTTTGGCACTGTAACTCCTTGAAGCCAGTGGCCAAATTTCCTGATGAATTATGAATCCCACGGACAAACAGATGGATACAATGTATTTAAAAATGTTTTCATGTTTTGGCTGTTTGCCACCTTTGGGATCCTTAACAAGGTGGAATGGAAGCATAAAAGTGTTTTACTGCCAATACTGACATCCACAATATCAGTGGGCAGAGCTAAATATATCACCGTTCCTCATTCAACAACAACAAAAAAGAAAGTATTGCCAGCTGTCAGCACTTCCAAAGATGGCTGGGAAATTTCAGAGTATAGTGGAATATTTTTTAAAAATATTTGTCTTGGAGGAGAGGAAAGAGTAGTTTCATATCCTTCCTCCCACTAGCAGCCTTAATATATCAGCCTTAGATATTTATATAGTTTGCATGAAAAAGTCAAAATGACTCTCCTCTTCCTCAAACTAGAAGGATAATAAACAGTCAAGAAGTTGGCATTTGAGTGCCATCATTTCTTTCTACTTCTCTCCATTTTAGCAGCGGGACAATGGAGATTCCATGATGGATCTGGCAAGGACCTACAGGCTTTCAGGGATCAAAGTTACATAAGAACACAAAGAACCCAGATTTTCCCTATCAGTATTGCCTTGTCAGTTCAGTACCTTTTTCTCTCCAGATCAAACTAGATGAGATGATGGGAGGTATGTGGTTAAAGGTAAAGGTTTCCCTTGCTCGACAGCCACAGTCCGCTGAGTCTAGGGGACGGTGGTCATCTCTGGTTCCAAGCCGAAGAGCCAGCACAGTCCGAAGACGTATCATGTGGCTGGCATGACTAGACAGCGAGGTGCACAGTTACCTTCCCACTGAAGGTAACCTTCCCACTATTTATCTAATTGCAATGTTTTGCTTTCAAACTGCTAGGTTGGCAGGAGCTGGGACCAAAGACGGGAGCTCACTCTGTCATGCGGCACTCGGGTCTCATAAGAACATAAGAGACGCCAATGTTGGATCAGGCCAAAGGCCCATCCAGTCCAACACTCTGTGTCACACAGTGGCCAGAAATACCAGTGCCATCAGGAGGTCCATCAGTGGGGCCAGGACATTAGAAGCCCTCCCACTGTTGACCCCCCCCAAGCACCAAGAAGACAGAGCATCACTTGCCCCAGAGCCCCTAGCTATACCTTGTGGCTAATAGCCACTGATGGACCTCTGCTCCATATGCTTATCTAATTCCCTTTTGAAGCCGTCCATGCTTGTAGCACCCACCACTTCCTGTGGCAGTCTCGAACTGCCAAACTACTGACCATCCAGTCTGCAGTTCAGCATCTTAAACACTGAGCCACCGCTGCCCCAGTTGGTTAAAGTCCTCCCATTTAAAAAAAAACCCAAAAAAACCTTAAAAGTGTTTGGGGGGCTTCACCTGTGTAAGAGTCACAAGGGGAGGTGGGTTAACTTTTCCACCCGTGCTATTTTCCTTATTTAAGTTACGCTTTCCCCAATGTGCCCTTGAGGGAAAATTTACGATATTTCCAACTGTTTGTACAATAGAAGGAAAGCTGCAGATAACCACATTATTAACCTGGGAAAGCAATGTGTGATAAGGTTAACACCCATAAACACATTCTAAAGCCATAGCCTCCATCTAATTTGGAGAGCTCTGCATCTGCTGGCAAGCTTTTTAAAACAGTGGAAGACCCAGTCAGGTATCTCCCATTGTCTTGTTTCTTCCTCTGGCAAAGGTCTTGACAACATATTCCAGTGCAGTGAAAGTAATGAGATTAAGCATGATCCTGTTCCTCCACTGGCTTTCTTGTGGTGGAGTTAGACAGAAACTGATCATTTGAATCAGAGACCGAAAGAGGCAAAGCTGGTCCCTGCACCAAGATGGAGGAGGGAGGAAAGCTATATGAACTAAAATGGAAGCAAGCTGGCAAAAGACCAATCTATTTTTTTTTACATGCTAAGTTCAATCAATGACATTAAGTGCCAGAAGACAGTGAACTGCAACAAACTCTTTAAAGTTGCAATGTTCATCTTTTACAACAGCAAAGATTTGGTATAGTATTCTAATACATTTTTCTTGTTATTTATAATCTTGGTAATTAAAAATAAGTTTCATCGGTAGAAATGGGTTGTACAAACTCTTTGTTTCCCCCCCAAGGACTAAACACTCTCCAGAGGTTCATAGATATTATTCCCATATGGACAGTCCCCTTAATGACAACCCACAGCACCTCATAAACAGGGCAAATGAAACAGAGGTTTCTAGACTGCAAAGTAATTCAGGATTCACCCAGCAATGAAGGTTTCTTCATAAACATATGAAGCATATACCCTGTACAATGTTCTTTGTTCATTTATCTTGTTGGAAAAGTAGCCTCATCAAGGTATGAACTGGAATCTAAATATTGTGGGATATTTTACCATGTTGCCAAAACATTTGCAAAAGTCTGAGCGGCTATTTTTCTCCCTTTTCCCTCCTTATAGGAAGACAAAATGGTTAAAAAAAATTTAGATTCAGGATGGATTCAAGTTCATTGTATTATTACTAGATTAGACGAACATTTTATAAGCTTATATAATGATCTTCACTACTTGGGTTTTTAGTGGTTAACTGTTCTTTCACCCGTAGATGTTAGATTCCCTACCCTATTTTTCTTTGTAGTTTATAGAAAACCAATTTTAAAAATCCCCTTCGGGGGGGCCAAAAAGGGTAATAAAATAAAATAAATAGATTCAGGATGGATTCCATTTACCCCTTATTGTTCCTATGCGCTCCACTTTAATCTGAATTCTCTGGGATGTCAGGGGTGCTGAATGATACATCGCTGTGGAGTGCTAGACTAGAAAATCTTTAGAGATGTGATAAATGTCTTTTCCATATGCCTTAGGTCAGCTGACTAGCCTTTCTAGAAATAGGTAGAAACATTGAAATACAGGCCTGTGTCTTGTGAAAAGGCTGGGAGAAAGTCTATGATTTCCCTGCATTTCTCTCTTCCCCTAAAATACCTCTTGTCCACCATCCACCAGAAAAAAAAATTCTTGAATTTTGTGGAGGGGAAAGGGGAAGCAGGGAAGAGGTGAGAGTAGACAAAATCATTCTCTCCCCCCCCCCCTTCCTTCAGCACAGTTAAGATTGGGGCAAGGTAGTTTATACTGTAGGAAGATTCATGGAATGGAACATTTGGATCTGAAACAGAGACTGACCAATACATCAGGTTCCCTGTGTTGACAGAAGAGGGAAGTCTAAGGATGGTTTTTCTGTTTTCTCCTTGCTTATCTCCCTCACTTGCATGGATGTTCATCCACACAGGTTCTGAGACCCCAGGAATAATCTTTCTGGTGATTGAAAGGGATGAGCAGGGAGAAAACATAATTTATCATAATCTTTCTGGTGATTGAAAGGGATGAGCAGGGGGTAAACATCAGTGTTCCCTTGGTGTTTAATAGGTACAAGTCATTAAACTGATGAGCCAAACAGAAAGCTCTGATTTGAGAACACAATGTTGGGTCTGGTGAAACATGCCTTTTCCATTACAAGAAGAAAAAAAGCTCCAGTGTTAGTGGAATGAAACATACACAGCCTACACACAGAGTCTGGCCAAATCGTATTGTGTGCTGTGGTTGTTGTTGTTTCCCCCCCCCCCTCTCCTTTCCTGAACAGAGCATTTGGGTTGCTGGTTTTTTTTTTCCCCTTTAAAGATGCATCATGGTGGACCACAAGGACATTTAGATGTTTAAAATAGAGAATTCACTCAGTCATAGTGATGTTTTTAATATGGTGGTGGAAAGTGCCATCAGGACTCAGCCCACTAACGATGAGCTATTGGGTTTTCAAGGCAACAGATGAGCAGAGGTGGCTTGGTTTCACCTGCACTTCCTTGGTGATCTCCCATCCAAGTACTAACCGGGGCCAACCCTTTTTAGCAGGCAAGATCTGCTGAGACTGGGCTAGCCTAGGCCATCCAGGTCATGGTAGTTTTATATATAAGACAGCATAGATGCTAAACTTGCACAACTGCATTCTATGGCTTGGACCCAGCTGTGTAAAGAAGTATTTCCTTTTGTCTGTCCTGAATGTAGTTCTCCATATTTAAAAAGAAACAGTAATCAATAAACACAAGGAATGTCTCAAAAACCTAAATAGCATTGGAACTGGGTTTGGATTTAGACTGAGAACATTTAAATCACCTTTTGTAATGTGTATGTTTCCCTTAAATCTTGTTACGTAAAGTTCCTCCTGCCTTGCAACATTTTAGCCTCTTCTGTTCTTATAGTCTTCTGATACAGATATACCACATAGTGATCTGACCGCCTTTCTTTTTTTTCACACTGTCAGCAATGGAGAACCAAACAGAGGTGGGTGAGTTCATCTTGATAGGCCTGACCAACCTCTGGGAGCTTCAGAAGATACTCTTCCCTCTCTTTCTGCTGTTGTACTTAATCATTCTACTGGGGAATGGTGCCATTGTGGCTGTAGCAGTAACTGAACCACAACTACACACTCCTATGTATTTTTTCCTTGGGAATCTTTCCTGCCTGGATATATTCTTTTCCACCGTAACAGTTCCAAAGATGCTAGCTGGCTTTCTATCAGAGCTGCAAACCATTTCCTTTAGTGGTTGCATGACTCAGCTCCACTTTTTCCACTTCTTGGGCAGCAGCGAGGTCCTCCTTCTTGGAGTCATGGCATATGACCGCTACGTTGCTATATGCAACCCGTTGCGTTACACCATCATTATGCGAAAGCAGATCTGTCTGATCTTGGCCACAGCCACGTGGACCACTGGTTTTTTTCATGCCCTGATGCATACAGTGATGACTGCTCGTCTTCCCTTCTGTGGACCGAACCACGTTGAGCACTACTTCTGTGAAATCAAACCACTGCTGAAACTGGCCTGTGGCAGCACTCGTCTCAATCTCATGCTTCTCAACACTGTCACCAGCTGCATTGCCATGGCCCCCTTTGTTGTCACACTGCTCTCCTATTTCTACATTATTACTTTCCTCCTTTTCAAAGTTCATTCACAAAAGGGGCGACAAAAGGCCTTCTCCACCTGTGGGTCCCACCTGATGGTGGTGGCTTTGCTCTACGTACCGGTGTTGTTCAACTACATGCTTCCCTCTGTGGGCACTGTGGATCAAAGGGAAATGATGGTAACTATCATATATAGTGCGGTTACCCCAGTTTTGAACCCACTTATATACACACTGAGGAATCAGGAGGTTAAAAAGGCCTTACAAAAGATCCTGTGTAGAAAGCCAGACGGCCTCTTTAGGACAAGAGGCCCCTTCTTCACTGAAAAATAGTGATCAAAAGATCTTTGTCAGATTCTCTGCAAAACCATGCAGTCATTGGAGGAAGAACTACAAATTTCATTATGATCAATATTACAGGAAGACAAGAAGTTGGTATACTAGAAATAAACATCAGTTATTGCTCTGTGATACTAGATAAGATTGGTGATACGTACTTTGGCCCCATCAATCCTTGGCAAATAGAAGGGGAAGTCAGGGAAGCAGTGACAGACTTCACATTCCCGGGATCCAAGATCACTGCAGATGGTGACTGCAGCCATGAAATTAAAAGACGCCTGCTCCTTGGGAGGAAAGCGATGGCAAACCTAGACAGCATAATAAAAAGTAGAGACATCACCCTGCCAACAAAAGTCCATAGGGTCAAAGCGATGGTATTGTAATGTATGGCCAGTGCCAGGTTTTTTTGCACACTAGGTGAGGCTACCTTCTGCACACAAACCCCGTGCACCCACCAATTTTCAAACATAAACACATTAGGAAGAATAAAAAAACAAAATTTGAAATTGCTAATTTTTTTTTATTATTATTGTGAGAACAATTAATATAATCTCTGATTTTCTCTCTCAAGCAGAAAAACACTTGTGGAGTGCTGTTTTCCTCCCCACAGTACCATGGGCGGCGGGGGGGCACCTTTCAGGCTGTACAGTGTGTGCGGATTACTATATGCTGGGACTGGGGATCAAAGTTCCCTTGGGATGTGGTGGGAAAACCTGTTGGGGCTAGTGTTTTGTTTTGTTTGTTTGTTTATATGGTGCTGATGCTGTTGACTGTGTCCCTCCCTGGGGGAAAGGGGATGTCGTAGACTTGCCATCCACCACAGATACAAGATGTGCAAGTTGAGAATGGATTATTTTACTGTTTGCACCTGGAGCAGGAAACTGGAGAGACAGCATATACAGAAGGTTTCTAAATAAAGAAGGCATGGATATGTCCCCAGATTCCTTTGCTCCAGAGGTCCAGCAGGATGGCTGGTTTTTCTGGCCCCTCAGGGCTTCTCCAACTGCCCAGCACTTCTTTAGGACAGGAGGCCCCTTCTGTAGCTGCACAGCCCTTGTCCTGAAGGGGGGGTCATGCCGATGCCTCTGCTTTCCCACTGGGGCAGTGCTGCTCCCCCTTCTCCTGCCTTCACAACTGTCCCATACTGCTCTGGCTTCACTCAGGCCCCACCAACTGAGGACTGGCTCCAAGTGACTCCCTCCCAACTGCCCCACTCACCTGTCTGCACAGCCTATCATGGGGGTAGAATGGCGATGGCACAATTGGAGTGGGGCTAGCAGCGGGAGAGAGAGCAAGAGCAGGGAGCATGCCCAGCCCAGCAGCCTGCCCACCAAGAGCTGGACCAGCCACAGGAGGCCGGGCCAGGCAAGCAGCCGGACAGATGGCCTCCCCTCCACGGGGCTGCCCAGCCCCCTCACCCAGCCACTTCACCAGTGGTTCCGGACCCTGGGAGAGTCAGCCAGTCCACCCGCCTGCATCTCCCCAGCAGGGCCTGCTGGGTTGCAGGGGCTGGGTGAGTCCTGCCACCAGAGACCCACCAGGGGAGGGGCGCATGCAGCAGGAGGCACCTCCTGGCCAGCTGGCAGGAAAGGCGAGGGAGTCCGACTCCAGTGAGAGCAGCCCTGGTGCCTGACGAGGGAGGGGAGAGAAAGAGAGTGGGCAGCAGCAACAGGGACCAGTGGATGGCACGACGCAAATTCCCTGCCGGGCTGGAACTCTCCACAGCTTTCCTGGTCTAGCTCCAGTGCCTGGGGATGAACACGCTGCTCAGCCCTGCCCGCTCCACTTTGGGGATCCCTGTGCAGTAGTGGCAACACCACCAAGTTTTGGGGCAGGGAGGAGGGAGTGGGGGGTGAGGGTGTGGGACCTGTTGTCACTCACAGGCCAGCATTCAACTAAAGCCTGGTGCTCTAGGCATTTGCCTAGTTCACCTATATGGGATTGCCGGCCTTGATGTCTGTGAGAGTTGGACCATACGGAAGGACGAGCACTGAAGAATAGATTATTTTGAATTATGGTGCTGGAGAAGACTCTTGAGAGTCCCTTGGACTGCAAGGAGATCAAATCAGTCAATCCTAAAAGAAATCAACCCTGACCGTTCCCTGGAAGGCCAGATAATGAAGATGAAGCTCAAATATTTTGGCCACCAAATGAGAAAGGAGCACTCACTGGAGAAGGCCCTGATGCTGGGAAAGATTGAAGGTCAAAGAAGAAGGGGATGGCAAAGGATGAGATGGCTAGACAGTGTTATCGATGCAATGAACATGAAATTATGCAACCCTTGGAGCACGATGGAAGGCAGGAGGGCCTGGTATGATGTGGTCCATGGGGTCACAAAGAGTCGGTCTCAACTGTGCAACTGAACAACAACAACACATACTTTTGGAGGGCTGTTAATGTAATCCCCTCTATTTGTAAAGCCCTTGAATCAGGTCCAAATCTCCTCAGATCTGGGCTCAACTTGAAATGCTGATCATCTCCAAACCATTCCTCCTCAGCCCTCCTTGCCAGATTCTTTATCCTTCCTAAGTAACAAAAAACTTCCCTTTGAGAAGGGAAGGGGAGTAACCACACATGTGAAAGGTTTGTTATACATCTGAGATATTACTTTGGAATATTACATAACAAATCTTATCTTCCCATCTCAGGATCATAGAATTCGGAGTAATCTCTTCCTTGTTAGACCACTTATAAGTTAGATAAATCTTCAAATGTCATAATCATGGCAAGAAAAGATGAACAGAGAAAGTAAAATGTATAGTTACCAAAAAAAATATGATGAGAGTCAGGGACTTATTCCTTCCTGTGGACAGTTATACCCTCCCCTTCAACAAATGCTGACAGAAAGATCGTCATACCAAGAACAGTGGAGCAATATATGCTGAATTGAGTCGGGGGTATTCACTCCACAGGAGCAGAGTCTTTCAGGGTTACTCAATGATATCTCCCCTGTAAGACTTTAGAGGGGAATGCATTTAATCTGCCCAGCACAAATGCCCTACGGTGGTATCAGAGTCTGATAAATATTGGGGCATCTTATCGCAGCAAATATCAAGACCCAATGAGGCTGGAAAGCTTCTCCCAGTCTAACAGTCCCTGTTTAATACAACTAAAAATATATGACATATTAGATGTAGAAAAGTAATCAACTACTATCCCAAATCGGTTGAGTTTGGATGTTAAGAGCCACTGACCAACTTGAGGTATAGAGATCTCTTTTTAGATAATCAAGAAGGCTTTCAGGATCAGTTCTAAAATGAATTTGAAGCCAGGGTTTTGCCACATTTGTATATTAAAAGGAATATTTTCCTCCCAGGTATTGTTAACAATAATATCTCTTCAAAACTTATCCTTGAAAAATGGCCCAGAGCATGATAACAATGCACACATGGGAGAAAGGCAGCACAACAGTAATTAATCTCATTGTGTTACTTCATTATCCTCAAAACTTTTACTTGTAAGTAGGTACAATCTTATATTTTTGTAACTAAGCAGTCACACAAGGCAGTGCTGCTTAAGCATAATAACATTGTAATCTACAGTGAATTTCTGATGAAACACCATTCCATGACTCTCCTCTCTGGAAAAAACAAACAAACAAGGAGGGTCACAAACTGACATTGCTGAGAGTAAGGGCATGATTACATGTTAGATCCAAGATGTGTTACTGGATAGTTCTCTGTTTACCAATGTGTAATTGGATATCTCAACATTGACTAACTGTGAAATACAACTGGGGACATGATTTGGATTGGGATCATACTGTAGAGAGAGGAAAGGTTTCTCTCTACACTGTCCTCAATAATACCCAAAAAGTATCCTGAATTGATACTTGTACTGTCCTCTCATCAAGGTTGAGAATAATGATGGGCAGAGACTTTCTCTAAGAGAAGTGGTGTGGAAGGAGCCCCACTACATCACTGGTGTCATGTTTCTAACCCAAACACTCCTCCTTGTGCTACTTTTTATTGCAAAAAGCAATGTTAACATACCCAATAAACTCATATAATGTGTAGTGTAGGGATGAGCACAAACTGTGAAAATGAGGTTAAGTTCAGCTCGCCATGAACCAAACCACAAACCAGACTTCCCATTCATGAACAGAACTAGTTTGTTTGGTTTGTGGCCCTGCAAACCCCATTGAAAGGGACCACAGTCCTTTTCAATGGGATTTGCAGAAAGCCCAAAAAACATAAGCTGTTTTGGGATGTCTTCTGCAGTCTCTTTACTTTAAAGGGACTGCAGAAGACAGCATGAAAAAACTGTGCAGTGGGGAGTGCCTCCCTGCCACATAGCTATTTGGGGCTGTCTTCTGAAGTTTAAAGGGACTGCAGAAGACACTGCAAAAAGAGCTGCATGGCTGGGAACAACCTTTAAACTTTAAAGGGACTGAAGAAGACAGCATGAAACAGCTCATGGGCGGGGAGCACCTCCCCATCCATTAGCAGTTTCGGGCTGCCTTCTGCAGCCCCTTTAACTTCAACTGTTTTTGAGGCTTTGAGGGGAAACAGAAAGCAGGGTTTTAGAGACTTTGCTGGCCTGGCACCACCCCTCCCTCTTTTAAGGCCACATGGCTGCCAGGCCATCTCAGTTTTGGCTTTGGCCATCCCTCCTTCCCTCACTTTTCTGGCTGCATAGCATGGTTGTATTTTTAATTATTTCTTTATTTGGGTGACTTTAGACATTGGGCCAGATCCATGCATGCCTCTCTCAGGTGGGGACCCCTTAAGAGGTCTTGGGGGTGGAGCCAGGTACCATTATGGTCAGCTTGGGGGCTGTCACCTGTCTTACCCACAGGTGGTAATGGTATCTTGCACTGGGTTACGCCCATTTTGGACTACTGGTCTTGCCATTCCAGGTCTACTCCTATCATGCAGTATGGGGATGGGCTTCATTGGATGGCACGTAGGTCACCTGATCCCTGGATGCACCCTATGCCACACCAATGCTGTTGTGGCTTGTTTCATCCCAACTCAGTTGTAGCATGTGTGTTTCTCCTCCCTTCCTCCTCTTCCCTCCTTCCCCCCAGTTAATGTGAAGTCACTTCTCTTTGTCATGGTTCAATACATACTTTTTGTCTGAGACATATACATGAAACGTATTTACAAGAAAGTACATTGGATACATAGAATATCAACACTGCTGGCCTCCATTTAGTGACACCAGTGAATAATTGAAAGCAACTGAAAGATCACCTCCAGCATTTCATTTTCCTTCATAAATGTTCCTTGGTGTTCAAGCTGGCTCTCAGAATAATATCACATTTGGGGGAAAAGATAAAACCCAGTAACCCAACACTGGAGCCTAGATAAAACCTCCATGGCCACCATGTATTTGCCCTTTGTGCTGAGATAGGCTGGAAAGTTTTTGCCACCCATTTTAACAACTACTAGCCTTTATATATATATATATATCATTATAGGCCAGAACCTCTCACAACCATTAAAAATCTTTACTGTAAGACTGTGACCACCATTTTAATATATGTAATAGTTTTTAATATTTTAATTATTTATTCTATTAATGAAATGTTGCTTTGTATTGATAACATTTTGTTACCAACCCTGAGCCCACTCATGGGAAGGGTGGGTGGTAAATATGACTGACTGAGTGAATGAGTGAATGAGTGAATGAGACCCAAAAAGCCCATGAAGGACAGGAGAGTGCTAAACATGGGGACCCACCCTTCATTATACTGTATGATGGAAATGGCAAAACGTTCCCAGTCAAACAGCAGAGATACCCACTTGAATGCAAGTGCAGAAAAAGACAATGAGTGATAACGCACTAGAGCTGCCTCTCGCTGTTGCACTGCCATTTGCCCCGGTCCTATTGGTCAATTTCACACCCGAAGCCGCACAGCTGATTTTGACCCGTGGCTTCCCCCAATTTCCCCCGCAGTTTTGTGATCCTGTTTTTTTAGGATCAACGAAAATGCGGAGGAAATCGGGCATAGCCGTGGGTCAAAATCAGCCGCGCGACTTCGGGTGTGAAATTGACCAATAGGACCGGGGCAAATGGCAGCGCAACAGCAAGGCAGCTCTAGTGCGAAATCAGTCAATGACATTTGATAGTGTCTTTCCCATCCATTTTCTTCTTGGCTGCCTGGCATGGTGTCCATGAAAGCCAGAACAACTGTGATGGTTTTGGCCAGCACACATGACACTACAAAAGCAAAGCTGATACCCAAAGCAGCTTGCTGAATAAGACAGGTCACCATTCTGGGTCTTATATTGAATAGAAAAGAGCAAGGAAAGGAAAGCATGAGGGAAATGAAAACATGTAGGTCGACATTTGATGACTTGTTCAAAAACTTGAAAGATATCTATACTTGTGGTGACTATTGCACATGTAGGTTGGTGATAAACCAATAATCTGGCACTAATAGTGCCACTACATTTTAAATTTCATGATGTAGTTTCTTTCTTATGAGATAAATAGTCCATCTCTTCAAATACACATAATTATGACTACACACATTTATTGATACCATGTGATAACATTCCTAGGGGGAGTGTGAAAGTACTATCATACTACTATTAAATGTGATCCAGACCTGTACCATGAACCTCAAGGCTTAGTACACATCTGGCAAACATAGCTATATAATAAATGAAAGTTTGAGAATTTAAGTTGTAGGGTAGATTTATTTTTTACATAATTTTGTTGTAGATGAACAGAGCAAAGTCTTGGTTTTCAGAATATGTACCAGTTCACACTTTGCAGGTAGGGATGATGGGTCGATTCCTCATCTCATGAAATTTCAGAGCAGAAACAAGCCTTTCCATGCATTTTAGTGGATTCCTTGTTCTAATTTTATTTATTTATTTGGTTTTTGAATCACCCATCCATGCTACTGCAGGGCTTCAAGCAATGTACAACAATGGATAAAACATAAATACTCTATAGTTAAAATACACCAATAAATAAAGTTAAAACTCCAGTTGGTGAACAATTTTTTTTAGGGTTTCTGTGTAAACCCTGAGGGAATTGGGACACTGTGATGCATCTTGCTGTAGGGAGATATATGCATATTGGTAATGAAGCATGAGAAGAAGCAACAGCCTTCATGTTTTATCTGTCCTTGGTTGCCCTATATCAATTGGAACATACAAGAAAAAAGGAGAAGGCATAGGGCTGGTATATGCCCACCTGTCCACTACTTGGAGCAGAAAAGCAAGTGAAGACTATGGACCTATATACATTAGTAAAAACACAAATTATGTATGTGTGTGTGTGTGTAGCCCTGATTTCAGGGCCTTGCAGTGTGGGAAGGGATTTAATCCTTCACCCCCCACTTGTCATTTGAAAACCCACCTTTTCCCATTGAACCACTAAGAATAGTGAGGATAGTACAGTTTTGATTAGCAAAACTGTGGCTGCGGTCACACGTAACAGAAGCCACACAGGTGAGACGGAAAACAGGCGGAGTTTCCGGGTGCGATCTCACCAGCACATCTGGGAAGCGTAGCACTCCCGTGGCTCAACCGAGGCTTCCAGCCGAAACTGCGTGGCAAAAAACTAGTACCTTGGAGGTACTAGTTTCCGGAAACTGCGGGGCAAGGGCGAGCGTCTGATCGGGTTTCCGGTGGCATCCGGCGCCCGCCCATGTCCCCCGCAAATAAGGTGTGTTTTTTTGTCCAAGTCTCTGTGGATGTGCATGCGCACCCAACGGAGCATGCGCATTTGTCATGTACACAAAAATAAAAAACAGTTTGCCGTGGCGCGCGCTTCTTCGTCGCGCGCCGGCTTGTCCTGTGATCGGCACCTCTCCCTTGCCATGGAACCTCCACGGTACCTCCACAGGACCTCCACAGGAGGTCTGATCGCGTAACTGCGCAGTAGTTTGCCCCAGGGCAAACAGCCACGCTTCTCCTCTGCAGTTTCCTGCCCGTGTGACCGGGGCCTGTGTGTGGATTTAAATATTATATCCCCTTTCCCTTCTCCGCATGACACTCATTTAAATTGGAGCTGCTTTCTTGAGCAGTTTGCCTTTTACAGACAAACAGAGATTCATGATACATGTCACTTGTAACTAAATGTAGGAACAGTCTCCTTTGAAAAGTAGTGTATTTTAGGTGATAGGGAATGCCTGTGATCTGTGATGGCATGTAAGGTCATGCATCATGAATAAAAGTAACTTACATTTCTTACTTGTACTGGTGTGTGTGTGTTTTTTCTGAGAACTTGAAGCAGAGAACAGAAGGCACCACCTTCTTACCAGAAGTCCCAACCATCTATACTGGCTTAGATTTCACCTCTGCATCACATGATGATTTGGATGTCATGTCACACATGTGTGACTTTTCATCCAATCTGTACAAAGGTAAAGCAGTCCCATCCCCTTTTATTCAGTCATCCCTTTTTGAACAATCTTAAGTCATTTCCTCTAGTACCTCCTTCCATCTTTACAGCTCTACCAAAGCCCATGCAAGTGCTTCAAACTAATTGAGATCATGATCTCATAATCGCTCATCATTTCATCCTTGAGCAGCCATGTTATCTCCTTTCAGTCCATTCTGTCCCACTTAACCGTAATAGTGTGTTCTGGTCATCCTTTCTTGTAACCTCTTCTATAGATAATCTTATCCTTTTCTAAAGTCCTAGAGACCTATTTGTATGTCAGTAGGCCTAATTTTAATGTTGTGATGGTAATACAAATTATGTAATTAACAGATATATTGCAACATATGAGAGCAAGGTTAGAGTTCAGTAGCTCCTTCAAGATTTCCAAAGTACAAGGTTTCGAGACTCAAAGCTTCCTTCATCATATCTGATGAAGGAAGTTTTGACTCTTGAAAACTTGTACCTTGGAAATCTTGTTGATTTTTAAGGTTCTACTGCACTCAAACCTTGCGCTTGTACTGCAAACAAACACTGCTACTCATCTAAAGCATTGCTGCATATAGTAAGTACACCCAAAAACCTTGTAATTCTTTAGCTCCAAGAGTTTTACGTTGTCACTTAGGTCCTTTCTCGTGGAACATCTTTTTCATTCCCTGCTTAATGTCATTGTTTCTCAGGCTGTAGATGATGGGGTTGAGGACAGGTGTCACAACACAGTAGAACACTGATACTACTTTGTTGAAGTTGAAGATACTGATTGTCTTAATGCGGATGTACATGAAGATGGTGCTGCCAAAGAAGATGGTGACAATGGTAAGGTGTAGACCGCAAGTGGAAAATGCCTTCCTCCTTCCCTCACTGCTAGGGATGCGTAAGATGGTGGTTACAATGAAGAAGTAGGTCACAAGGGTGAAGGTGAAAGAGGTTAGCAACACTAGTGAACCCACAATGAAATTGACTATTTCAGCCTCAAAGATGTCCTTGCAAGAAAGCTTCAAAAGAGGTGAAGCATCACAGAAGAAATGGTTGATAATGTTTGGACCACAGAATGGCATCTGGAAAAGGAACCATGAGGGCAATACTGGAGCCAGGAAGCCACCCAACCAAGAGCCAAAGGCCAGCCGGGAACACATGTCTTTATTCATCAAAGCAGTGTAGTGTAGTGGATTGCAAATAGCCAGGTATCGGTCATAGGACATGGATGCCAGCAAAAAGCATTCTGCTGAATCCAGGAAGTAGAAGATGTATTGCTGGGTAAAGCAGCCAGAGATGGATATTGTTCGTTTCTCCATTGCAATGTTGGCCAGCATTTTAGGCACGGTGACAGTGGTAAATCCAATGTCCAAAGAAGAAAGGTTAACAATGAAAAAATACATAAGGGGTGTAAAGTCGATAGTCCAGATGAATCACCAGGATGATGATCATATTCTCAACAAACATCAGCAAGTACATCAAAAGAAAGAGAGAGAAAAACACCAACTCTATTTCACGTGTATTTGGGAAGCCAAGAATTATGAATTCAGTGACCAATGTCTGATTTTCTGAATTCATTTCCCTGCCAAACGGACATGTGTTCTATCTGCAAAGCATAATAAATCACCAAAGGAGAAAGAAATGGAGGGGGGGGGAAATGGGAATACAGACATCAGGGTTTCACAAACTTCGTGAGTCTATCAGCAAAATGGATTAGCAGAGGGAATAATGGAGAGTTTTAATGTTCACCTTTGTTTTTTTGCATTGATCAGGATCCTCTAATCTGTGGGCAATGGTGAATGGCTTGTATTTAATTATCTTTTGCCTGTGAGTATCCTGTGACATCCCACTCTTTGCTCTTGAGCCCATGACCGGGGGCTGGCACTGAATATTCATACGTAGTCTGAAACATGGGAGAGAGATCATCTTAAATGTGACACGTACAACTGGGTATCAAAATAAATGGTAAGGAAACACAACATTAAGGATAGTAAATATATTTACTTATTGTTTAACTTGCCCCTTTTCTAGGGCCTTTGATGGGTAGCAAACAAACAATAATGTCTATACCATGACACAGTAAAATAGAAAATACCAAGAATAAATCTACTATCTTATCTAAAACCGGATCAGAGAATTACCCCACAGGTGCTCAATGCCAGTTGTTTGCAGCCAGATCAGAAATGAAGTCCTTGAGCTGGTTGAATAAAATACTGAATCCTGGGATGTTCCAAAAAAGGAAGTAAAACAAGGTATTGAAAGTTTGCTGTCATATCTTCTGTTCAGTTTTTCTTCCAAGGATGAGAAATATTATTTGAAATAATATTCCATTGAAATCTTTGTATTCCACTTAATTACATCAACTAAACATCTCTTGGAAAAAATGGATTCATGTGGGTAACCATGTTGGTCTCAAGCGAGAAAACAAAGTTGTAATATCTACATCATAAAGTTTGGATGAAATTTCTGAAATTCCTTTTCACAACAAGAAAGACAAAACCATAAAAATTATTTTGTCAGAGAGAACTGGAGAGAAATGATCTGGCAACATTATTTGTACTAGATAGTCCTGGGGCCTTTTATTGATAACTGTAGGTTCATTAATGGGTTTAGACTGCTCAGGCTCCAGGGAAATCAGTTAATTCTGCAACTCCTTGATATCCATATTTGTATAGTAACAGCTGCAAGACAATTAATTGTCATTTATTCATGGGCCAAAGCACACAATGATAGTATTTTTTTAAGTACCCATAGGTACACTTTTATTAATTTTTTAATCTACAACAAACAAATCTACACACTACAAACAAACACTCTACTACACATAACATATATACCAAGAGTGCAGTTACATTATATGCTTATATGCAATTACTTAATTAATAAAAACTCTATATCAAATACTTTCCATTCTTCTATCTTCTGTGTTCTCAGCTCCATTGCGCTGTCCTTGCCTAGTCTTCTATTACATTTGCATTATACCAATCATAAAACTTTTTCCATGTTTTTTTAAATGTCCACTCTTTACTTACTCTCATTTCTAGATAGTATTGATCAGTAGTATATCTGTATAAATAGGAAAGGAGGGCTGTACTGCAGTATTAGCAACTTCTGCTCTCACCTTCCTGAATTTCAGCAAGCATAGTGACATGGGGCTAATAGAAATGGGTGGTTGACTGCTTGTCCTCCTTTTGTCTCTTTTCCATCCTTCCCTCCCAGCTTTTACCCTTTTCAATCTCCTTACTGAGAGAAATTAAAGCTTGATACACTTAAAAATATTGTCCTTCTTGTCTATCAACTCCACAAATGGCCACCAAGATCTCAGAAGATAGTCTTGCAATACCTCAGTGGCTATTCATCTCTTAAAACTTCAAATGCTGTGTCTACTATTTGGGGAAGTTTAACACCCGATACTATTGCTTGTTTATTTTAGATTTCAGATTTTTCTATAAACCCTAGAGTTTTGCTTGGGTTTGTAGAAACATCTCCCATCTTTTCATGGCCTCTTTATGTAGATTTTAAAAAATCATACTCCAAAATTAGATTTAATGATAAATTTAACAGTTTATTCGACCCTTCTATCACTGGGCATTTTGTTCTACCTTATACTTTGCACACATAGAACAATACCAGCATGGTTTTGACAGCCAGGGTGGTGTCATGGTCAGAATGTACAACCAGGATCTAGGAGATTCAGGTTTGAATCTCCACTCTGCCATGGAATTTGCTGGGTGACCTTGGGCCAGTCACACATGCTAAGCCTAACCTACCTCACAGTGCTGTTATGAGAATAAATGGAGGAGAATGATGTAAGCCACTTTGGGGAGAAAGGCGGAGTGTTAAAAAAGTAAGTCAATCAATCAATACCTCCATGCTTGATTCCAGAGTTCAAAAAGGAGATGCAGTAATTGAGGTCAGGAGAGAGGAACTACTGAAGAGGTTATAAGAAGCAGGAGAAATCCTTCAAGTAAAGGTGTCATTTGGTCTTTGCGGACCCTACAGGTAACTTGTTACTGCTGCTGACATTAAAACATTTTGTATAAACACTCTAAAGAATTATATTTGAAGGCATGTGGATTACTGTGTAGGCCATGAGTCATCCAGGCAGAGTACTCTGACATATCCCCTCAGTTATCACATTGTAGGAACTCCACCCTCACTACTTCAAGGGCTAATCGCTTCTTGACCCAGAATACCCACAATCCCAAAGTTGTCCCTCTAAACTTCAGCTGAATTAGGAGCTACTTTCCAGGCTGAATGGTGGGTTCTTTAATGAATAAACAAACACAGAGGAATGACTCCAACCAGCATTTTCACTCAGCATTGCCCAAGTCCCCTCGATAACACATAGCTTTTGTCCACGTGGGTCCTGTTATCACCATCATGGTCTATATGAGTGGTTAAAGAAGATTCTACCTTTCTTCCTCTTTCATGAGCAGTCAGGGTCCAACCTATCTATTGGACTGCCTCCTCTGTTACTTCCCCGGAAGGGCATTGCACTTCTTGGATAACAACATGCTGTTGAACCCCGGGATATCCGGCTATCCTCAACCAGGGTCTTTTCAGTCCTGGTCCCAACCTGGTGGAACTCTCTGCCAAATTCCATCAGGGCCCTGCAGGACTTTATGCAATTCTGCAGGGCCTGCAAGGCAGAGATGTTCCACCAGGCTTTTGACTGAGGACAGAGATGATTTTTACCTCAGCTGGCAACCTCCTCAGTTTTCCATGCTCACTTTGACCTCTTCCCCCCTGCCAGTGAAATGGCCAGCAGTCTGTAATAGGGGAATAATTAATTATAAAGATTACTACTTGCCATCTGTTTTATAATGTTATGTAATGGTCTAGATGGTCTGTATGGCCCCTTGTGGGGAAGGAAAAGGAGTTTGTAAGCTGCTCTGAGACTCCTTTGGGTAGTGAAGGTGGGATATAAATCCAATCTCTTCTTCTTCTACCTTCTGAACCTATTATAATAGTGGTTATCTGACTGCTCATCACTGGGTGGGAGGGAAGCTAGTAATCTGTCTCCTAGTGAGCCAGTTTGGTGTAGTGGTTAAGTGCATGGACTCTAATCTGGGAGAACCGGGTTTGATTCCCCACTTGCACCTGCTGGCCATAGTTCCGACTTGCACCTGCAAGCCATAGTTCTGACACAGCTGTTCTTGAAAAAAAGAGCAGTTTCTGTCAAGAGCTCTCTCAGCCCTACCTACCTCACAGGGTGTCTGTTGTGGGGAGGGGAAGGGAAAGGAGTTTGTAAGCCGCTCTGAGACACCCTTGGGTAGTGAAGGGCGGGGTATAAATCCAATCTCTTCTTCTTCTTCTTCATCTGTCAGTGGTGCAGGAAGGCAGAGGGTTCAGCCCTGCATTGTTCCGACACAATACTAAAGTTAATGCTATGTTGTTGGCATTTGGTGTTGGTGTTTATCTTTCATGTTGTTATACTTTGATTGACAGCGGATTGTTGTGCTTTTTTTAAATTCCATTTTACCCTCTGCTGTCTCCCCTTTCTCTTTCACTCCCACCCCCACACCAAACACCCACACATCTAGATTAAACTTACAAAAGGTCCTGTTTGCAGTGCATGTTCCTAAAGGGATATATTAACCACATTCTGCTAATTGTCTGATAAAGAATTGTGACATATTAGCAATCCATTAGGGCTTTTTTTTCATCTAACTTGCCTGTTCCAGGCCCTTGGGTGTTCTGCAGGCAAAATGTTGTGTGTCCTTTCTATTAAT
This sequence comes from Gekko japonicus, assembly GCF_001447785.1. NCBI lineage: Eukaryota > Metazoa > Chordata > Lepidosauria > Squamata > Gekkonidae > Gekko > Gekko japonicus. The sequence goes on along the minus strand of NW_015165238.1, from coordinate 76,177 downwards.
CTGACATTCGATACCCCCTATAGTTATCATTTCAGAGATCAGCTTCTGTTGAAGGTGTACTGTGCATATGTGATTAAAGACTGTAATTGAATTACACTGAAATCCTTAATTGTCCTTTTTATGAACTACTTGATATTTGAAACTGGTTTGGTCATTTCGGTGCCTTTCTAGTTCCATATGTAAACAAAACTACTGGGGCCTAGGATTCTTTTGGGAGCCGGCCAACAAGTTAGGTTTAATTGTCCAAAAAATCCCCAAACCATAGAAGTCAGTTAGGCAGATTATATTTTAAGGAAACAAAGCAACCCTCAGATAGAACGTGGGGTCATATTTGAAACCCCCCCCCCAAAGTGGATGTTACATTTTTGTTTTCAGTCTTCTTCAGTTCATTACGTAGCTTATGGCTCCATCTTAGGGATTTGACTTGTCTGACTGATGTGAGCCATTATGTATGAGAAGTCTGATATAAAAAGACAAACAAACAAAAAGATCCTTGACACCCTATAGCCCATAATTCTCAATTTTATATATTATTGTTCCCAACAACTAACAATTCTGCAAAACTAACTGTCTTTCAAACATGATGGGGTGTTTGTCCCATTTCTTTTTACTGTGCCTCGTTGGTGCTGCAGAGTAAATAAAAGAAAACAGGCTAGCATAAGGAGTGGCTACTGTCAGGCCACTGGTGGGGCCCAGGAGACCCTACTGATGACTGTGTGGTCCTCCTGTGAGCCCTAACCTAGTACCCTGCAGCAGCCACAGAGTTGCAAACTTCTTGGTTAAGTCTGGAATTCTTCCAGGATTACTACAGACCTCCAGATGATCACCCAACCTTGAAATGTCAGGTATTTTCCCAACCATCACCCCACCTTGGAATGTCAGGTATTTCCCTACCAATTTTCCAACCTGATTTTGACAGCAGTTACCTTTAAATGGCCCAGTCAAATTCAAACTTCATATCTTGGACCAACCATGTTCTTGGGAAAGTGGGTTCTCATGTCTACCTATGGGACCCTTCCCCATGAAAGATCACCTTAACTCAGTAGAAAGTGTGCCAGGTTTCCTGAACACCCCTGCGACTGTGTTGCAAGCTCCTTTTATTCCTCCTAGGGTTGCCCAATAGAAAAATCTTACCGGCGGGGGAGCATCCTGTCACTCCGGGAGCCGGCTGGGGATATGTGTACGCGCGAGCAAAGCGCACGCTTCCAGAGCGTCACTGGAAGTGACGTCACATGCTGGGGCGGGGCCATGCCATTTGAGGGGAAAACAAATAGTTTTCCCCTCAAATGGCGTCGCCCACCCCCAGCGTGCGATGTCACTTCCGGGTGACACACACGTGGGGGTGGGGTTTCCCCCGGGCCCCAATTCCGTGGGAGCGGGAATCGGGGCTCGAAACCGGGGGGAATTCCGCCCCCCGGGGGATTTGGGAACCCTAATTCCTCCTCACTCTACTCCTTAGACCTCAGCTGCATTTGACTCTGGACCTTTATAGACCTCAAGCCCAGGGCTTCAGCTTGCATGCCCCTTCCCTAAAAGTTTCCCTTTTATAACGTGCACCCTCTTGTTAGTGTGTGCGCATGTCTGTGTTAGGGAATCAGCTCTCAGGAGTTTAGTGTAGGTTCTTTACATTTTTACATCTTTTATTTTATTTTGTATACAATAAATCTATTTGTTTATGTTTAAAATCACTCCCACTCTCTTCATAATTTTATTGTAGGGTACCTCTACCACGATCCAACCTGGTATACATAGACCAAGGGCCTGTGTTATTCTTTTCTGGAACCCTTTTAAAGCTAATTTCTCTTTCTTTGGGCCAAGCTTGAGTATCTTCCTTTGGTCCTGACAATCCAGCAAGTAAATTATTTATGCTAATCAGTTCATCATTTGGGCATACACAGGGGGTCTAGTTCTAAATCTCAGATTTCTCTTTGCACTTTCACTATCTTACGTTTTGAGCTGAATTTATGAAATGATAGTGTTGTTCAGTGTGGCTTCCATTGGCAGGTACCATCCCTGTAGAAACTGTACATGTGGAAAACTTCTGTGATTGTAATGGTAAGTAGAACATCAGAAACTGACAGATATTTTCATGGACAGGCCTAACTGGCATATGTCATTTTATGATGGCATGTACAACAACAACAGCAACAACAAATGAACTCCTCATCTGGAAAACATAACCAATGTAGAACGATGGTGGAAATCTTAGTCTCTCTCTGTGTGTGCATGTGTTTGTCCCTGTGCCTGGAAGTCATGGCAATTTCTGACAACTCCTACTGGGGCATGGAGGACATTCAAATAGGTGGTTTGAAAGCCTGCCTCTGCATCCTGACCCTGGTATTCTTTGGAGGTCTCCCATCCAATTACTTGTCGGGGTTGGCCCTGCTTAGCTTCTGAGATCAGGCTTTCCTGAGCAATACAGGTCAGGACAATGGTGGAAATATTATTTATGGGGAACTGACAGAAACAAGTTCGTTATAGGAACCTTTTCCAATAGTAAATAGCTACTACCATTAAGTGCATATCTGGTAAGCAACTGTTGCTGTGGGGTTTGTGTGTGTTTTAGGGAATCAGTTCTCAGGTGCTTAGTGTAGGTTCTTTACAGCCAGTTTGGTGTAGTGGTTAAATGTGCGGACTCTAATCTGGGAGAACTGGGTTTGATTCCCCACTCCTCAACTTGCACCTGCTGATGTGACCTTGGGTCAGTCACAAGCTCTGGCACAGCTGTCCTTGAAAAAGAGCAGTTTCTGTCAGAGCTCTCTCAGCCTCACCTACCTCACAGGGTGTCTGTTGAGGGGAGGGGAAGGGAAAGGAGTTTGTAAGCCGCTCTGAGACTCCAAGTGAAGGGTGGGGTATAAATCCAATCTCTTCTTCTTCTTTTACAACTTTTATTTTATTTTGTATACAATAAAGCTACTCGAATGTGTCTAAAACCACTCTCACTCTCTTTCTTCATAATTTTATTGTGGGGTACCCCTACCAAGATCCACCCTAGTATACATAGACCAAGGTCTCTGACGAAAACAACAGCTTCTGATTCTGACTCTCCTCTACTTTGTCACCTGCCATCTGGAAACCAGCCTTCAGTGGCTTATCTAACTTGGTCTTTCCTGCCTAAATTTCTCCTTAATGCTTCTTTCACTTCTTTATTTCTTAAGCAATAGATGAGGGGATTGAGAGCTGGAGTGATCACAGCATAGAAGATGGACACTATTTTGTTGAGATTAAAGGGGTGAATTTTTCTGGGCCGAGCATACATGAAGACTGTTGTTGAGAAGAAGATGATGACCACAGTAAGATGTGAGGCACAGGTTGAGAAGGCTTTCTTCTTTCCGTGAGTTGTGGGGATACGAAAAATTGAAATAATGATGAACAGGTAGGACAGGACTGTGACGGAGAGAGGGATTAACAGGATGACCAAAGCCAAAATGAAATCCACCAGCTCAGCCACTGACATATCGGTGCAGGAGAGGTTAAGTACAGGAGAGATGTCACAAAAAAAGTGATTGATGACTCCAGGACCACAGAAGCTGAGTCTAGAGATAAAGGTAACCTTGACTAAAGAGATAGAAAAGCCACACAACCAGGAGAGCAAACCTAGCTGGAAGCACAATCGATGGGTCATGATGACTGGATAACGAAGTGGGTTACATATGGCTACATAGCGGTCATACGCCATGACAGCCAGGAGGACACATTCAGTACACATAAGGGAGATGAAGAAGTAAAGCTGTGCCATGCAACACTGGAAGGAGATTGTTTTGCCCTGTGACCAGAAGTCTACCAGCAGTTTGGGAAGTGTGACACTGATATACCAGATTTCCAAGAAAGACAGGTTTCCCAAGAAGAAATACATTGGCTTGTGAAGGTTTTGGTTACCTTTAACTGCTGAGATAATGATGAGATTCTCCAGGACTGTTAGTATGTAAGTGAGGGAGAAGAGCACAAAAAGAAAAAGCTGGATCTCAAATCCAGTGGGGAACCCAAGGAGGATGAATTCAGAGATGATTGTTTGATTCTCCATTGCCAGATAGTCCTTATCTGTATATATGTCAGTGACAGGATCCTATACCTGCAGAACACAATTGGAAAATTTTGTAAAAATATGAAGTCACTAAAATTAAAGGAGGATATTGACAAATCCCATGCCTTTAAATCAGCCTAAAAATACCCAATTCGGGATGGAGTGTGCCCATGAATTTAGATTCAAATGACAAGATTTATCAATTAGATAGCAACCCTTATGATGTTCCAAAACATACACATTACTCAGTTTGGACAATCAATTAAGGCTCGAAACTTTTCTTTTTTAAAAAAGAGAATCAGATTCTTGTTTAGATGTAGGTTAACTTAAGTATGTGATCCTCCCCCCCCATATTTATGAGTGGGGTAAAAGCTGTGAGAGAGCAACAAGAAAAGGGCATATACCATTATAAGATTCTTGAGTGGGAAGTCTATATTCCAAGCCTATGCCTAATATAAGCAATCCAAAGCTAGCACACCCCTAAGAGATGAATTGTCAGGCTACTGTTTTAAGACCTCTGGCGAGCCCCGACTCCAGGTCACTGGTTCCATTGCTGAGCTCCTGTTATCATTAGGAAGTTTCTCCTAAATGTCAACTGAAATCCACCCTCTTGTTAATTTCAGTCCATGCCATTTATTCTTGCCCTCAGGAGCAGATAAGAGCACTTCCTTGCCCTCTTCCATGTGCAACCCTTCCAATTCACCAAGAGTGAAATTGTGTGCCCTCTCAGTCTTCTGCATTTCAAGCTAAAATTATCTAGTTCCTCAAAGCTTTTGGGTTTTCCTTAAGCTGCAAAGCAAATCCCTGCATACCTACTTTGGCAGCCAGTGTGTCTGAAATACACAGTACTGCTGTTATTATTTTACTTATTGAGTCCCTGATGTATGTCCATGCACATACCTCACACTGATCCTGCATCCTGCTCCCACAGCCTGTGCTCTCAGTGCTGTAACCAGGTTTCTTCTAGCATGCTTTCCCCAAACTCAGCCTACATAACTTGCTTGACTGAGGAACTAGGGTTATAAACATACAAAAATAGTTACTTGATAACAAGTACCATTAAAGGGACTTAATTTTGGGTAAACATATATAGGATCATGCTGCACATATATTTTCATGTATCTCCTACCTTCATATAGGATCATGCTGTACATATATTTTCATGTATCTCCTACCTTCTGCCTCTCCTGACTGTGCAGTTATTCCACAACAGGCAAGTGTACATCGATAACAGAAGAGGGGAAAGATGCCAAACATTTAAAGATATCTTAGAGAACTTAGAGAAATTAGAGAACTTAGAGAAATTAAACCAGAAGTGACCTCTGGATATCATGGGTGGGATCTAGCTAGCTTTTTCACCCTGTCTTGTCCAATTCCCCTTCATACTTCAGATCCCACCTTTCACGACTTTTGCAGGACCCATGATTCACAGCATTGCTTTATTTTGAAGGTCAAAGGGAACGGCTACCTTCCTTTTTCTTCCAAGGGAAATCTAGTTGACTCTAATTCCATAGGTGGCATGTTTGCAATCGGTGCTATTGTGGTGGAAAGTGCCATCAAATCATAGCCAACATATGGAGACCTCATAGGTTTTTCTAGGAAAGAGACGATCACAGGTGGTTTGCCATTGCCTGCCTCTGTGTAGCAACCCTAAACTTCCTAGGTGGTCTCCCATCCAAGTACTAACCAGGGCTGATCCTGCTCAGCTTTTGCATTCCGATGAGATCAGGCTAGCCTGAGCCATCCAGGTCAGGGCATTCGGTGCTATAGTGCCTTGCAATGTTTTGTTTGAAATGTGAATAAACAATAAATGGCTGGAATCCAGGTATCTTGTGTGATTTCTTTCAGCTTTTCCTGTACCACTAAGCCATTCCACCAGGGAGGATTGTCAATCCTCAGGAGCAGTTTGTCTGTATGAGTGAGAGAGCTTCTGTAGAAGAACTTGCCAAAAAAGCTTCTGTGGCAAAAGTGGATCTCTATTGTCAGCTCTCAGAATCCAGCTCGAAAGCCTTTAGTTAAGGCTTCGGGCTCCTTTAAAAGAAAAAGAATGCTAGAAACCCCCACCCCAGTAAGCATTTAAGGGTGAGGAAGTACATTTTATGAAGATTGGCTTCTTCATTTTCCTTTTGTTCCACAATTTACAAACAAGTATAAGCATCATATTTTATATTTATCAAGGACCGGGAAATCCCATTAAAAATAAAATGGGAATGCATCATGAAGTCGTAGGTTGATTTAATATACTCTAGCCTTAACCCTAAACTCAGTTTGTGAGACCTGAGCAAGACTTTTAACAAATATAATGTTTTGGAGGTCAGAAGCAACTTGCTGACACTTAACAAGCACACAACAAACACCCAAACTGAGTACATTTTCTAAATAAAAGGTTCATCATCTAGCTATAGCTATTTATAAATGAACTTACGTACACAGGTAGACCGTTGTGCACTCAGCTATAGCATCTATGGATTTAAGAAAACTGATAAATGCTCAACTTACTTTTAAGAGGTACTGGAATCAATGATGGGCCAAGGGTAGCTTCTGCTCTTAATTAGTCCTTTACCCGTTAAGATATCTATATAATTATGCAATTATTTCATGCTGCATATAGCAGAAGTATAAGTTACCTTTCTCATTCTCTACACAAATGATGCAGTGGTAGATACTTTTTATTTCTAAGAAAAACCCATGAGTGCATGCTTTAATGAGCAGGCAGATATCTGCCTGGACCCACATGAATCAGGGCGGGGGTTAAAGAAGCAATATCCAAAGGGAACTGCTGCTCCTGTATAATGTGTTCCCTCTGTGTTAATTTATCTGACTCTTTTCCCAGCTAACTTGAACAAGCTACCTCAGTGAGGGGGAACCCTTGCCAAGTTATGTGAGGACTGCATAATGATCTGCACAGGGAATTTGATGTCATTTTGTATTTGGTCGACTAATTTTGATATGACGTAAGTGTAGTGGCTGTTGGAACCAACATTGCAGTATGGAACTGTTAAGTCGCTCACTTAACAAAGCAGTCGGAGAGTGATTCAGCAAGAACACGGCTTTATTCTTCAGAACGCACAAAACTCCAACACGGTACAACATCAGATAGCCAGAACCCATCAAAAGCAAACGCAGCTTTACATTGCAGCTGTCCTGCTTTTAAACATTCCCGGCTAATGTAGCCATGCCCACTGTACACATAACCAACCAATAAGGTTGAAGACATAAGGACCAATCACAAGCGTTCCCGCTCTGTGAAGTGATTGGATGACACTTCCTGGGCTAGTGCTCCTATTGGTTACATTAGGATCCTAGCCCAGGGTGAAGCTTAACATTGCATTCTTATGAGATGTTTCACATAAGTTATCCCATGCATTCAAGTAGCTTTGAATACATAACAGGAACAATCACATGGGAAAGGGGGCTAGAAGTAGCAGGGGAGCAATGCTCCCTCTAAGCTGTGGATTCTGGTGAGCCAAAATTCTACTTTGTGAGCTACTGGCATAAAAGTTCTGAGTGAACAATTTGGCTACTGCATAAATTAGTTTGCTCTGGAGACATCCTTCCTGAGCTATGGCAAAAAATGTGTGAGCTGGAGGCTAAAAAAGCTAGCTCACACTAACTCAGCTTAGAGGGAACACTGCAGGAGAGGGTACCTAGCTTCTTAACCATATTTTGTAGACAGTTGGAGAAATGACCACAGCCTTTACTGACTATGGGAATGTAGTGTGGTATTCCCTTTGATCTTATGTCCACATGCTTATATATCCTTATCCACTCTCTCTCTGTCATGCCAGAGTTAGGGATGAGGTGGCCAAATACTGAGGATGTAGAATGGACTGAACCATGGCAAGTGGTAGGTGGAGAATCACATTTTGGAAGCTTTCAACCAGTTCCTCATTTACACATGCCAAATGGTAAGATGATAGAATTCTAGTTTTCTGGAATGCACCACAACACCAAAGGATGCTGAAGGCTTTTATATTAATTTTTTTAAAAAAAACTAAAAATCCCTGCAAATCCCATGGGGGGGGGGTATCAAAGCTTTCTCCCTGCTGTGCCAGTTCTCTGTTTGCAAGGAGTGCAAATCTATTAGGGGTAGGTACTCAATTAAGAATTGTGTTAATTTTGGATCAAGATTTCTGGGAGGTCAAGCTTTTAGTTATCCTGAACTTTCTGGACCATCTTTTTGGGAATTAGTTCTTTCTTGTCCCCAAATTTGGTGGTGGTGGTGGTAGTGGAAAGTGCCATCAAGTCACAACCAACTTATGACAACCCTGTAGAGTTTTCAAGGCAAGAGACATTCAGACGGGGGTTGCCATTGCCCGCCTCTGTGTAGTAATCCTGGACTTCTTTGGTTGGCTCCCATCCAAATACTAACCCTGCTTACCTTCCAAGATCTGATGACATCCAAGTCACTGCCCAGAATTTTAAGACAATTTTTCTTAAAAAAAAACCTCTCCCCCCTCCAGAGGCAGCAGGAGAAGGGTGAAAGGGAGGGGGAGAGAGGAAGGTGGTCCTGCCAAACAGCTGACTGCTGCAGGCACTCCACTACAGGTCCCAAACCCTGAGGCTGCAAAAGTGCTATGCTTGCCTGGGGCTGAAGATCACCTTATCGAAAGAGCCACCTTCTCCACCAAGTTGCCCTTTGCTGGTTGTAAACATGGGCCACCCTCATCCACTGCCTCCTCATTAAGGAAGGCTTTTGCATGCCCCAGCTCCACAGCTGAGCACTATAACTCCCAAGATGCAATGTAGCAAAAGTGGGGTATAAGAATGGAACAGCTGGTGGGATAAGCCAATGAGTGCCACGGCAGCTTCCCCAGTGGCCAATGGGAGAGTAGATGAGTCATCACCAGCATGGCTTGGCTTTTATATATCAATAGGAATAAGGCCCATTGTGGAAATAAATACAACAAGCTCTAGAAAGAGGCTCTGGATGGGTGCCCCAGCCTTGGGCACTCAGTGTCAATTTACTGTGGCAACCTCAGCTGGCTATAATGACACAGAGTCAACCATTTTCTCCAGGGGAACTGATCTCTGCCATCTGAAGAGCAGTTGTAATTCTGAGTGATCTCCAGCCCTCACTTGGAGATTAACAACAATGGTTCCCCAGGAGGAAATGGTTGGTTTGGAGGGTGGAATTTATGACATTGTACCTGTCTAAGGTCCCACCACTCCTCAAACCCAACCCTCTCCAGGCTTGACCCCTCAAATCTCCATGAATTTCTCAACATGGAGGCGGCAACACTATCTCCTTCCCAGCCAACCATCAACCTACCTTTATCCGCCCCTTTGACTTCAGCTTTCCATCTCCACTCATCTCCCTGCAGCCTCTACCTAGGAAGAGTACAGTCTTTCTCCACAGTGGGGACATCATTCTCCTCTCCCCCTTTTGATCTGTACAACAACCCTGTGAGGTAGGTTTGGCTGAAAGTCTGTGAGTGGTCCTAAATCACCCAATCAGCTTCCATAGCTTCCTCAGCAGGGTATAATGACACAGAGTCCACTATTTTCTCCAGGGGAGCTGATCTCTGCCATCTGGGGAGCAATTGTAATTTTGAGTGAACTCCACTCCTTGCCTGGAGATTGGCAACAATGGTTTCCCAGGAGGAAAAGTAGTCTTTCTCCACAGTGGGGACCAAAACAGCTTACATTATTCTCCTCTCCCCCTTTTGATCTGCACAACAATCCTGTGAGTTAAGTTGGATGAAAGTCTGTGACTGGTCCGAAATCACCCACTCACCTTCCACAGCAATAACCTGGGTCTGGTAGACCCTGCTCTGAACTGCTAACTGCTATGCCCCACTGACTGTCCTGGTGGACTCCTGATGGTAAATAAGAGCAAGCAGCCAGGCCTCGTAAAGTCATGCCAGCCAGGTGTTATCAAGTCACCCAGAGGGCACTGTAAGGCCTAGGGTAGCCAACCTCCAGGTGGAGCCTGAAGATTACCTGGTATCACAACTGAACTCCAGAAAACAGACCTCTCTCTCCCCCTGGAGAAAATAACTGCTTTGGAGGGTGGACTTTATGTGCTTATATTGACCTGAGGCCTCTCCCCTCCCCAAACTCTGGCTTCGGTAGACTCCACCACAAAATCTCCAGGAATTTCCCAACCTAGAGCTGTCAATCCTAATCAGGACTGGCCCCATTGAGTTCCCCACAAAGGCCAAAGTAGGCCTGGAAAGGGTCTCCTCCCCCCACCTTTTTACCAACAGAACCAAGCTTGGTTGCCTAGCAACAGCCACTGAGGAGCAAATCAGCCCAACAGCAGGAGGAGAGGGAATGATTTGATGGCCGCTGGCTCAACACAGTAGCCAGCCAGCCCTGGAGGAGCCAACCAGGAGAAGCGGCAACAGTAGAATCCTCTTCCTGAACAGGGAACAGTTGTTTCAGTAAACAGCCAGATGCAGAGTGTCTTTGTGGGGAGAGACAGCCATTTTTGGCAAGTTATTCTGAGAGGGAACAGTGGTTGATGCAGCAGTGGGTGGGGAAGAGGAGCGAACCCAGCACCCAGCCAATGGCACACAAATACTGTTGAGTGGCAGTTGATCGGCCAGTAGCTGATGGAGCACACAGCACAGCCAATGGGAGAGCTGGAAAGTGTCAATGCATTAGGGCTTTTATATCTATCAGATGGTGATGGATGCTAAGCTCTCACCAAGGTGCCATTGGACAATTTGCCCACTCGAATGACATACACTCCCCATCTCTTTGCTAACAGCAAATCAGGATATATATCTCCTTATATATAATTGAGTAGTGAACATTCTATTTCGCAACATTCTAAATTTGGCCTCCTTAGTGTTAGGCCGGAAGAAATGCCACTCAGAGGACACTGGCTGGGTTGACTGGCTGCTTTGTGCAATCCCGCCCAGTGTTCCAAGGTCATTTGCATATGGAAGCTGATTGGACGTCACTCCATTCCACACCTCAAATTCACACACACACCCCGCAAGGCAGTTGGAATTTTCAGTTGCATAGGGGAGAGGAGAATGATGTCAGCTGCCCTTTCCCTAGGCAGAGGCTGTGGGGGGGGGGTTGTAAAGACAGACATTCTCTTCAACCTCCTGCTGTGCAGCTGACTTTCCCCTAGGGTTGCCAATCTCCAGGTGGGACCTGGAGATCTCCCACTGTTACAATTGATCTCCAGATGACAGAGATCAGTTCCCCTGGAGAAAATGGATGCTTTGGAGGGTAGACCCTATGACATTATACCTGCTGAGTCCTTCCGCCCCCCCCAATGCTGTCCTCTACAGAATCCACCCCCCAAACCTCCAGGTATTTCCCTCCTTAGAGCTGGCAACCCTACATTCCCCTCAGTGCCTGTTGGTAGGCAACTAAGCTTGGTCCTGTCACCTATTTTGGCCTTTGGAAGAAAACACATTGGGGCCAGTCCTGATAGGGTTGCCAACTCCAGATGGGAAATTCCTGGAGATTTGAGGGATGGAGCCTGAAGAGGGTGAGGTTTGAGGAGGGGTGGGACCTCAGACAGGTACACTGCCATAGACTCCACCCTCCAAACCACTCAGTCCCTCATGGGGAACCATTGTTGCCAATCTCCAGGTGAGGGCTGGAGAGCACTCAGAATTACAACTGCTCTGCAGAAGGGAGGGCAGAAGTCAGCTGAAGTCAAAGGGGCAGATAATGGTAGGTTGATGGTTAGCTGGGAAGGAGATGGGGTTGCCAACTACATGCTGACAAATTCCTGGGGATTTGAGGGGTGGAGCCTGGAGAGGGTGGGGTTTGCAGAGGGGTGGGACCTCAGACAGGTAGAATGCCATAGACTACACCCTCCAAACCAGCCACTTTGTCCTGGGTAACAATTGCTGCCAATCTCCAGGTGAGGGCTACAGATCACTCACAATTACAACTGCTCTTCAGGTAGCAGAGATCAGTTCCTCTGGAGAAAACAGTGGACTCTGTCATTATACCCTGCTGAGGTCACCACAGCAAATTGACACTGTTTGCCCAAAGCCAGAGCACTCCCCCAGAGCCTCTTTCTAGATCCCGTTGTATTGCTTTCACAACGGGCTTTACTGCTACTATATATATAATTTCTTTATTTGTATTTAGGACATTGAACACACACATAGACCAAAAAAGCAAAAAGAAAAAAAGAAAAAACATTGTGAGAAACAAAAAACACAACAAAACAAACACACATTCATACAATTCCAACTTCTTTAACAAAATCTGGTTGCAGACATATTCCAACTTTTCTCATAGTATAGCCATTCTATTTATTATAAACATCCGAATACTACTCTATCTTTACACGCATCTATTCATAGTCATTCCTCGTTTATTTAGCCAAGACTGAGCCAGTTTCTCTCATTCAACCACCTATAAAAATTAAACCAATATTTATCAAAATTTTCATATCCTTTATCTTGTAAAATAAATGTTAATTTCTCCATCTCTGCCACTTCTAATATTTTGGCAATCACATCTTCTCTGGTAGGGGTTTCCTCATTTTTCCACTTACTAGCATATGTAATTCTGGCTGATGCCACTCCTGGGCCGGCAACTGGAGGCCGGGTCCCTTCCCCCCCCACTCACTCCAGGGCCAGCAACGGGATGCAGAGGCCTCCAGCCGCCGCCGCCATTCCCCCACCCCCTCCCACCCTCACCCACTACTGTTTACCTTACCACCATCCAGCCTATGCGTTCGTTACAGACCACATATTTCTAGATCTCTTTGTATCGGTTTCACAAAAGGTTTTCTGCTAGTATATATATATATATTCTGCATGTCACATATGGAACATGAAAAGGTCTTGCAAGCAGCGTGTTGGATGGAGTAACAGGAAAGTATGGCATGTTGGTGTCCAATATTTGTGACCAATACTGTGATTATGGTACCAAGGAATTCGAAGATATTGTTCGGGGGGGGGGGGAATCCCCAGGCAATCTTTAAACAGTTAAAAAAAGATAGTACAAAATATTTTTTAGAAACAGTATAGATGTATAAAACCAACAAACCAACAATTTAAGATTTGAACTGTAATATTTGCTGGAGGATTCAGTTATCAGAGATGTAACTTTGGGTTTAAAAAACAGCAACAACTGAGGGATGCATTTCTCAGTATTCAAAATAAGTTTTATTTTCTTGTATTATCTAAATTATGATTCCTTTTATCATTAGATGCAGTGCTGAGTGATTAATTTCCCTTCGTTTTACCTGATGGTTCCAAATAAACTTCTTCAGTATGTTGGGATTGTTCAGTTATTTAAGCATTTTGGATGGATGTAAACTGGCCTCTGCACAGAGGTCGATTTGGGGGGGTCATGGGGGATCGCAGTTCCCCTGGGTGATGTGCGGGGGGCGGGGCACATGATGAAGCCCCACCCCCCGCTTCCGGCCGCCCCGCTTCCGGCCCTCATTCAGCCAGGAGGACGCACGAGAAGAGAGAGGGTAAGTTGCTTCCTCCCCTCCTCTCCCCACCCCTGCCTGCCTGGGGCCAGGGAGGGCCTTGGTGGGGCTTCCTCACACTCCCGCCGGCCTTGCAGGTCCACCGCCGGGCCTTATGATGTCAGGGGGTGTGGCATATGCTAATGAGTTATACTAATGAGTTCCCCTAGCTCTTTTTCTATGAAACGACCCCTGCCTCTGCACTTTCATTGGGGAGAGTGATTCAGGTGGGCAGCTGTGATGGTCTGAAGCAACAGAGCAAAGTTTGAGTACTGTGATACTTTTATGACCAACAGAGTTTAATTCTGGGTATAAGCTTTTATGTGCATGCACACTCCTTCAGATATAGTGTGCTGTATCTGAAGAAGTGTGTATGCACACAAAAGTTTATACCCAGAATTAAACTTTGTTGGTCTTCAACGTGCCACCGGACTCAAACTTTGTTCTACTTTATTGAAGAGAGTGGTGTAACTTTTTCACAGACCTTGAAGTTCCTCCAGAACCGTACTTTTAAAATTACTTGTACACAGATCATGCCAATTTTATTGAATAGCACACTAAATAAAATCATCACACTAAATAAATTGGGACGCATATTTTCTTCTCTCTGGTTTTATACAAATTTACACAAGCAAATTGAAATGGAAAAGGGGATGGTCAAAGAAGAAAAAGAATAGCCAAATGGGGGTACCAAATGGAATGGGGCCATACCAAAGGGGAAAGGGGCTTGGTTATACTCAATCACCTGTGGCCCATTCAAACCTGGGACCATCTCTATCTTAATAAAGTACTCTGTTTCATGTAGTTAAAATAATTATTTAGACATTCTGCTTATTTTCTTTTCACAGCATTTCCCTTACTAATACAGGATTGGATGCAAAGTTTCTATTACACTAACATTATACTCTTCCTCTTCTGAAATATATTCCAATGATGGAAGGTTGCTCGGTCCAGAGGAATACTCCTTACAGAGGAAGAAGTCTGCATCATTACAGTTATATGTTACTGATAAGACATCATTTCACATGGTCCTATGTCTCGTGAAAAATTAACCTCCACTGATTTGGATCCAAAGATAGAAAGAAGGGGAAAAAGTGATCTTAAATGATTTCCCTTCCCCCAATTTTTAGGGGCTGGCTCACAATTTGGAGTAATTTTTTTCTACAGCATATGACAATGTAAGGTCAGACAGATCAATCTGGAGCTGCATGCCTGGTTTTCAGGATTAGGAATTGTAGCTCATGAAGTCCATAAGGCTGTTCCCTGTGGCATGATAGGTGAGTACAAGCCTCTTCAGTTAATTCCTCTCGTAAGTCATGTGGAATGCCCATGAGGACTGACACTCTGATGACACTGTTTTCCTTGCAGAAAATAAAACACCTGATTTAAAGACATTAGAAAACATTTCTGCTTTCCCCGGGAATCAGTCTGTCATTTTACTGAGACACATACTTGATTATCATCTCAATGAATGCTGTGAGTTTATGGACAAAAAATATACTATTGCCGTAGACATTAAGATACTAATACCATGCAAAATTCTGTTGACAATCATGTTGTTAGCTGTTTTTTTTTTATTTAGTTAGATTTGCAGAATAGCTTAAGTTGATAGATTTGTTTATACACTACATATTATCCAGTGTTTTTTTCTCTAGCTTAAAAAGCAAAGGAAATGCATGCATTTTTTAAAAAAAAGTTATGATCAGTATAGAATCATAGAATCATAGAATGTTAGAGTTGGAAGGGACCTTACAGGTCATCTAGTCCAGCCCTCTGAATTCTGCAGGAGCATAGCTGAAAGATAGCCCTACAACATACCCGAAAGATGGTCGTCCAGCCTCCGCTTGAAAATGTCCAGCGAAGGAGCATCCACAACCTCCCGAGGCAGTCTGTTCCACTGCTCAAACACTCTTACAGTTAGGAAGTTTCTCCTGATATTTAGCTGGTATCAACTCCCTTGTAATTTCCACCCGTTAGATCTAGTCTTGCAATCTGGAGCAAGAGAGAATAGATGACAGAGATGACAATGGTAGGACTGGATGATGAGGTCTTGTTCTAATTCCTTTTCAGCTATAAATCTAAATAAATAATTTGTATTGGGAGCTGTGACTAGACCATCTTATTAAACACCATCCTATAAAATAGATATTTTCGCCCAGGTCAGTCAAGGCGATAATGTGCACTATAACCAGAGAAAACTTCAATGCTTTGTGATAACATTAAATACAGATTTATACTGGGTTGGGTACAAAAATGAAAGTTCAACACCTTCCTCAAACCAATGCTGTTCCTTTCAGATTGCCAGTCTAGTATTCCTTTCATTTTAGTTGTGGCTTTATTTATTTATTTTTGATAAAACAATTCTATTTGAACTACTACCATTTGATAAATATCACAAAAAGCTTGAGGACTTAATGGTAGGTTGACATTTTGATCTAAGTATCTGGCTATAAATCTCTGCCTAGGCATGATTTGGAGCTAAAAACAATTTGGGTGAAATATACATAACTAAAAAACAGACAACCCCCCCCTTCTTCAAATTTATTTTGCAGCACTCAAAATTATGATGCTGTTGGAGTTAAGTTTTATAATGAACAAAATGGAACTGGCAACTTTGTACTTAATGGGTTGGATCCAACCAGCATTTCTACTACAGAGGAAAAAACTGTACTCAGAGTCATGTCACCTGCATGGACAAAAGCCATGTGAAACAGTTGCTTCAATAAGAAAGAAAACAGGAAAAGATTAGCCTAAAAATCTGGCTGTTTCCAACCAAGAGTAATTGCCTTAAATTTTCATCAAGATTTTACCTTAGTTTTTAAAAATCAGATTTCAAAAGCAAAACACACAGTTGCGGGAGGATCATGGGATGTTATTGACCACCTGAAATTGTCTAGAGGGCTGGTGAGCAAAACATTTATTGAGAGGGCCATGGCTCAGTGGTATGGCTTCTGCTTGGCTTGCAGAAGGTTTCAGGTAAAAATCCCAGGATCTCCAGCTGAAGGACAGCCAATATGCCTACAAAATTGATTAATAGCTTTCTGCATGTGAAATACTGATAACAGCATTGGCTCCTCGTTACAAGGCGACCTGGAGGAAGGATTTCTAATTTGAAACTGTCTTCCAAGATCTGGATGTGTCCGTTGTCGCATTACACAGCTGCGTGCTTTCTATGAAGAATTTATTTCTGCTGTAAAATCAGCAATAGTAACTGTACATTGATCTCTTCCTTTGATGGACTTTCTGAATGCCTAAAATTGTGAACCTTTATAAATTTTGTCCACATTGGAACTGGTAAATTTATCTGTACTTGCAATAAGAGATGATAGTGTTTTTCTTTGTTTGGGGGCTGTTGGTTTTTTTTCATTCTGTATACATTGTAAATCCTGATTGTTTTGATACTACTGATTGAACAAGAGAAAACTCCCAAGGGAGGTCTCTGAAGAAGATCCAAAAGGCTGGCTAAGCCCTTTGGTGCTGGTTGATCAGGAGAAACCTTTTAGGGGAGATTTCTGATTTTGTCTTGGACTGACACATATTTTATACTTTTCTTTCTCCTTCTGTGGTTATTTCCCTTATAATGTAGGTACAAGGTCTTTCATACTTTGTGCCCCTTCAGTCATGCATTCATGGCACCGCAGACAACAGGAGGGCACACATTTTATCTTCTCCTAACTTCTTCTTTTTTCTTGGTTCCCCATTTAGATCCCTTGAAACTTTCCAGGATGTAAACTTGGTGTTTTTCTTTATGCCAGCCATGACCTCACAGCTCACCTTCTTTTTTCTCTTGTTTGCCTACCATGTCTGGGCAGACACATATTTTATACTTTTCTTTCTCCTTCTGTGGTTATTTCCCTTATAATGTAGGTACAAGGTCTTTCATAATTTGTGCCCCTTCAGTCATGCATCCATGGCACCGCAGACAACAGGAGGGCACACATTTTATTTCCTCCTAACTTCTTTTTTTTCTTGGTTCCCCATTTAGATTCCTTGAAACTTTCCAGGAAGTAAACTTGGTGTTTTCCTTTATGCTAGCCATGACCTCACAGCTCACCTTCTTTCTTCTCTTGTTTGCCTACCATGTCTGGGCACATGCAATCTATTCAACACATGCAAATAAATAACACAAGCAGGTTACTGATTACAGCAAAGCTCTCACCATCGCCCAAAACTTCTCACCCTGACTGTAGCTTGACAGCTGCCAATCATGCTGTGGTTAGATCAAGCCTGGCATTCCTTCTGCTTCCTGTAGGCACTAAAATTGCTTCAAATGTGTCAGCTTTAAGGGTTTGTCTGCTTGTCCGGAACAAATGTTCTAAACAGACTTTCCTATTTCCTAGGTGCTACGGTTACCTAAGCTTGCAATGTAGGGATGACCATCATTCAAACAATGTCTATTGCAACAAAGTTCCTACCCAGTAACTACTATGTTACACACTAACAACAGCACCACACTACCCCATGCACAGAAGGCACAGTGATGGCCAAACATTTACACTACCTGCTAGGTACAGCCTACACACCTGCTCCCCCTCAAAAGGTACCATGCTTCCACAAGAGAAGAAGATATTGGATTTATACCCCACCTTTCACTACCCGAAGGAGTCTCAGAGCAGTTTACAATCCCTTTCCATTCCCCTCCCCACAACAGACACCCTGTGAGGTAGGTGGGGCTGAGAGAACTCTTTCAAGAACTGTCCTTGAGAGAACAGCTCTGAAAGAACTTATGACTGACCTAAGGTCACACCAGCAGCTGCATGTGGCAAAGTGAGGAATCAAACCCAGTTCTCACAGATTAGAGTCCACACTCCTAACCACTACACCAAATTGGCTCTCATTTGTCTACAGAGAGGAGTGCCACAAAGGCTTTGTGTAGCCACAGTCTCTAGCTTTCCTTCTGATATACATTTTTATTTATTTACTTTATTTATTAATTAATTCAGTTTATACCCCGCCCTTCCCGTGAACGGGCTAAGAGCGGATTTTCATATCCAGCCAGCCCACATAGCAGCAGATCACCCTTTTACCATGCAAACAGAGCTAGAGAGTGAAGGAAAAACTGATGTTTATATTGTGATGGAAGGACAGTTTTTTATTCGACTCAGAACTGCCTGTGTGCCTGTGAACATCCCAGTTAAACACTGAGAAATGTCTAGCGGCCATTTCTTTAAAGGCTGCAATACTATTAGGCTTGCACAGCAGACCAATTTTCGACAGCAAACTATAATTATGCTTTCATTGCTATTTTTTCTCTCCAGGTAAACTTCTTGATAAACCAAACAGTCATCACAGAATTCATCCTCCTGGGATTTGGGGATCATCCTGAACTTCAGATTCTTTTCTTCTTGCTGTTTCTAGTAATCTACATCATTACCATCATAGGGAATCTTCTTATTGTTGTGCTAGTTATGACTGACAGGCAACTTCACATCCCCATGTACTTCTTCCTGGGGAACTTGTCTTGTTTGGAGATTTGTTACACTTCAACCATCCTCCCCAGAATGCTAGTGAGTTTCCTGACAGGGAATAAAGCCATTTCCTTACCAGGTTGTTTTATACAGTTATATTTGTTTGGCTTTCTGGTGACTGCAGAAACTTGTCTCTTATCTGTAATGTCTTATGATCGGTATTTAGCTATTTGCAAACCATTCCAATATCAGTTCCGTATGAATAACAAGGTATGTATCACTTTGGCAGCTGGTTCTTGGATAAGTGGCTGTTTTTCGGTCTCAGTAGTAGTTGTATGGCTGTCACAGTTAACGTACTGTGGCATCAATGAAATCGACCATTTCTTCTGTGATTTTGTACCACTAAGCAAGTTGGCCTGTAGTGACATATCTCTGGTTATGGAAGTAGCCTTTGTGTTGTGTTCTGTATTCACTTTCCCTCCATTTCTGTTGACCATCACATCCTACATTTGCATCATATCAGTCATCCTGAGAATCCCCTCAATCACTGGGAGACAAAAGGCATTTTCCACCTGCTCCTCCCACCTTCTTGTAGTTACCATTTTCTATGGCACCTTAATGATTGTGTATCTCCTTCCAGAAGGCCCCTTACTGATGGGCTCGTCAAAAGTGTTCTCCTTTTTCTATACTGTCATGACACCAATGATCAATCCCCTGATATACAGTTTGAGGAATAAGGAGGTGAAGGAAGCCCTGAAGAAGTGGACTCAGAAATTCTGGTCACCTGTAGGATTTTAGAAAATGTTTCTAGTAGCTCCAGATGTTTCATAAGCTGAATAGCTGGGTATATTTTTGTTTTAATGGGATGGGTGGCATTAAATAGAAATAAAATGCTATTCTTATTATAATATTATTTAAGAAATAACACTTCTCATTATTTATTTTTATTTTTATTTTACCTCCCTACCAAACCAATATGCCTGTCCTACTTCCTATACTCAGGTGACATTTGAGGCAGAAAGTCCCAGTAACTGTCAGGTTCTCTCTGCCAGTTATAGTCTAGGAAATCCTAGATGCAAGATGAGATGGAAAGCTCAAAAAGTTTTCATCTTCATATGCCTCCACTCTTGGCTCTATGGCAGAGGTGTTTAGCTCTGAACTCAATAGTCTTGACATTTGCTTCTGTAGGATATGGAATCTGACAACACATATCCTAAAATAATACGCTCAGAAGTCGTTTAACTCATGGATGCAGGAGAGGCGGCAAAAAGTTTCAGAAAAGGCTATGTTAGTAAGAATTAAGAGTTTCTCCTTCCTTTGCTACTTCTCTGACCCAGAAAAGGCCATGTGTAATCAGCCTCCTAGGCCCTGAACCCAGGGTGGTCTTTCCTGAGAGACACCCCAAAACAACCTCTGAACCTCCTAAAACAGTGCCCTCATGAAGCCAGACTTGGCTTAAACAGTGTCTTTTCTTGGGAGGCTAGGATAAAGACATCTTGGCTGGGAAAACTCAGGCCAAGTGAAGATTCTCCAGGCTGGCGGCACTGCCAAACATCCTCCATGTAAACAACCCCCCGTTCTCTCCTGTGAGCTCAGTCCAAAAGGACTAAAATTGGCAAATCTCTGCTCTCGCCTCTGGCATCTTCTACTGACCAAATGGCTAGACTTTTGTCTGTCAAATGTACAGGCAGGGAGGGACAAAGAGCCTCTGTACTATTGTCATGAATGAAGTATATTGCATGCTTCCATCCCCCCTCTCCTGTTTCATCTATATGTTAGGAAATAACTTTGGAATAATCCTCTCATTCCTGTCTCCAGATATTTGCCTAAAATACCTGCATTCTTACACCTATGTCAGCTCTATCAAGGTCAACATTAACTCTCCATATCTAGTGAATGGTCTCCCATTCAGGTTCATCCTGCCACATGTTATGAAACATCACCTCTTTTGTGTGGCAACAGGGAAATGCCAGTCCAGTCCATTGATCCACAATGGACGCTCCCAGCCACCTAGCCAGCACCTGGCTTGATCTCATTATAGCAATTGTTAAGCATGACTCTGACCCTCTGGGACACCATTGGTCACTCCTGAGTTATGTTCTGCCTGGTACCATGCCTCCATGGATTCCTTATTAGTATAGAAAATCTATTGCTCTCACCTGATACTAGCCCCAAAGGCCTTCCATTGGTCTGCATTGTTTTCCAATGTCTATTTCCATCACAGCACATGGCCTCAGATTTTTTGTGTCTGCCCCTAATGACAATTAGGGCATTTCACCCCTAAACCTTTGGTTTGGGCCATAATCTCATCTCCATGGACTCATGAATGTCCGGACAGGTTGTATCACCCTGTAATTGACCCCTCTATTCACTATCAATCACCCCGTAACTGACCCCTCTATTCACTATCAAGCACCTCTGCTCTCTTAGTTCTGTATTGCTTGCTCATTTGAATGCTTAGTGTGCTTGTAATTAGGGAAATTCTTCAATAAAACCTATTTAATTTACTCTTCAAATCTAGAGTCTTCTTACTCTGCCTGACCTTCATATAGACATGTGTACAGATCCCTTGTACCCCTCTGGCCTTGCCTGCTGCCTAGCTAATTTCCCCATACAACAAGGCAGACCATTTGTGGTAACACATGGTTTTACTTTTGCCAAGAGGGTCAACATCTCTGTAGTAAGTTTCTCTCAGTCCAACCATACTTGAGTTGGAGCAACCATGAAGCAAGATTCCCCTCTTTGTAATGCTGGGTATTGATGAAATGAATCATAGCTGAGTAAGACAATCTTTAAACCTCCTGCCCTTCCTCAGTCTAAAAAGGACATATCCTGATTCACACCTATATAACTGTCCAAAATGTGTCTTGAGTTTTGACCCATAACTACAAATGGTAACAGAAATACAGTAAGTAAGAAGAGAAAGAATGAGAACATGGCCAATGGGGAATAGACTGAGCTGGGATTGGTGGAATAACTCTTGAAAAGTATGATGTGATACAAGGGATGAGCATGAGCTGGCTCATTAACTAAATTTTGTGATTAATTTTGGTGGGCTTGTGAAGAAGAAGAGGAGGAGGAGGAGGAGATTGGATTTATACCCCACCCTTCACTATACAAAGGTGTCTCAGAGTGGTTTACAAACTCCTTTCCCTTCCCCTCCCCACAACAGACACCCTGTGAGGTAGGTGGGGCTGAGAGAGCTCTTGACAGAAACTGCTCTTTTTCAAGAACAGCTCTTATCAAAACTATGGCTTGCCCAAGGTCATCCAGCCAGGTGCAAGTGGAGAAGTGGGGAATCAAACCTGGTTCTCCCAGATTAGAGTCTGCGCACTTAACCACTACACCAAACTGACTTGTGGTTTGTGATTGGATGTTTGTGGCAGGTCAATCAGCATGAACTTTACACAAACTTTTAAGTGGCTAATGGTGGTTCATGGCAGTTGGTAAATGGATAAATTTTCAGACTGTCTTCACAATCAAAATGCTAACCAAACTTCAAAGCAACAGGCTCCAAAAACAACTTCAAAGCAGCTGGCTCCCTGTGCATTTGGTGTGTGTAGTTTGCATTTTTGAAACTGTCTGGCATTTCCCCCAAAAGCATCTTCCTTGGGGCATCTTCTTTGGGGGGGCATAACCTGGATCCCCTAAGTCCAAACTGCATATAACTTGGAGGGGAGGTAGAGGAGAATCAGAGGGAGGTCCCCTGTGATTTTAGTGTCTCTGGCTTACACAGGATCCGTTCTATACCTATAGCACAAGCTGAAATTAGTTGTATATCACTCTGACACAGTTTTAGGGAACAGTAACTGGGTATGTAACTGCTTTCTCTTATTGAGGATGGGAAATTAGCTTTAATGAGACAGAGCAAGAGGGGACAGAGCAACTAGCAAAATCTCCACCATTGTTAATGGAGATTCTTCCCATAGAGAACTCGCAAATGAACCAGGCTTGTGTTCAACTGATAGTGTTTCTTTTATTAAACAGTAATAAAATGCCGAAGCACATATTGCAACACACTATGAACATGAACATAAGAGCTAACCAGGAAATAAAAGAAAGTAGAGAGGGGGAGTAGTTTAGGATAGGATATATTTACTGGTCTTGAAGATTCAGGCCTCTCTCTTTCCTGGAGCTAGGATATGGCTATTGATGTGCATTGATGACTCAATGTGTAGGGTAGAAGACACGTCTCAGGTGCTATAAATATGCTAACAAGGGTGTAGATGCCAGTGGGGGAGCCAGGATTGGGAATGAAATTGGCATTATCAAAGTAGGATGCTGTTTTCCTGAGAAATCCATTGTTATAAAATATGCATTACCTTAAGGATAGAAGAGATTTCTTTGCAATTCAATTCCTTGTTTTTCACATCAAAATAACTTCCCAGTTATACCTTTTGGGGTTACCTTTGGACAATGCAGTGTTTTAAGTATAATATATATTTGGAAGGGTATATGGCCTTATTTTCTCTCTAGTTCCCAACTACCCAGACAGAGCTGACTGCTAACAGGTGAGGGTGATGAAAATAGTGCTAGATTTTATTACCAGTAGGGAAACCAGTTAGTCCCGGCCACCCTTCAAATTTTCCAGGCCACAGTAGTCTTTCACTTACTTTATGGAATCCCTGTGTGGATTCAGAGTTTTAATAAAGAGATTGACTGAACTTATGCAATCTTCTTGTGATGCATTCTTGGACTACCTAACTCTGTTACCTATTGTTCTCTCTGTGCTGAGCTGGGTCCCCATCTGCTAGTCTCGCGGGCATGGATCACCACTATTAAATATTGGCTCCACATCCATTTTAGTGCCCCTCAGTATAGCCTTATTGTACTCTTGACTATAGACCCATATGTATCCAAGTGGTAACTTCTAAAATACATTCAATTGGCATTGACCTGGACATCTTGGAAAATCAAGATGAGACCTTTATATACCGGACGATTTGTAAAAGAATTTGGGACATCGAAGCCCAAACAATCCAGGCTGGTGCTGGGGGCACTTGTTCCCCCCTTTCCTTTGGCCTCAGATATGCACCAAATAGTATGGCCCAAAACTTCTCTAATCTGGTGATCCCGCTGCAACACATAGCCTTTATGCTGGCCAGATTCAATGTTTT
Source organism: Gekko japonicus (assembly GCF_001447785.1). NCBI lineage: Eukaryota > Metazoa > Chordata > Lepidosauria > Squamata > Gekkonidae > Gekko > Gekko japonicus. The sequence continues at coordinate 52,222 of NW_015165238.1, read as the reverse complement.
CCGCTCATCCTGGGTCTCAGTTAGATATAGCGGCATTCCAAAATGTGACAGAATCTGCAAATGCTCACTTAGAGAACCCGGTACCTTAGATCATATTCTGCTACACTGCCCCTTCCATTCACATCTCCGACTATTTTTGATTAAGTCCTTACTGTCTAGGATTAATTCTGATAATGCAATCAGGTTTCTCCTTGCTGATAAGATACCAGAAGTGACTGTACAGATTGCTGAATCTTTGTCTAAGATTTTGGTACCAAGAAACTATTCTTAATATTGGTGTGCTCTAAGATTTATAGATGTAATTTTAGCTTGACAAAGTTCTTATTCTACTGATTTTACATGTCAATAAAGGTATGGTACGGTACGGTACGGTACGGTACGGTACTGTACTGTACTGTACTGCACTGTATTGTATTGTATTGTATTGTATTGTATTGTATTGTATTGTATTGTATTGTATTGTATTGTATTGTGTTGTATTTTCCTAGCTTTTCATATGCCTGCAATTATACTTCCAAGGGTTACCTGGGACAAAACAGTATGAAGTCAATTCAAGCCATACACACAAAGAGAAATGCTGGCACATCAGAGCTAAGAGTACATTCTCTCTTGCCTGTATAATGCAGTTTTTTCTACCAGCAAACCATGATTACAGTTCCAATATTCTTCACAAACACCTGCTTCCTGCTCACCAGTTTCTTCAGAGCTTCCCTGACCTCCTTGTTCCTTAGGCTGTAAATCATTGGATTCAGAAGTGGGGTGACTACTGCATAAAAGACTGATACCACCTTGTCCAGCTCAGAAGCAGTAGTGGAGATGGGTCGTGCATATGTAAAAATGGTTGTGGCATAGAAAATGGCCACCACAGTGAGGTGTGAGCCACAAGTTGAAACTGCCTTCTGTCTCCCACTGGCTGAAGGGATACGGAGGATGGAGAAGATGATGAAGGTGTAGGACACCATGGTGAATGCACAAGTGCTGAGGATGACCATGGAGGCCAACACTGTCACAAGTGTTGAGCTGAGAAAGGCAGAACCACATGAGCGCCTCAGCAGGGGCCCAACATCACAGAAGAAATGATGGATTTCCTTAGGCCCACAGAAGGAAAGCTGAGAAATGAGGACAATAGGAACCAAGGGGGCGAGGAATCCAGCCACCCAGGCTGCTGTCACCATCCGGGTACTTATTTGCAGTGTCATAAGGGTTGGATAATGAAGAGGGCGGCAGATAGCCAAGTAGCGGTCATAGGCCATAGTCACTAACAAGAAACATTCAGTGGAAGCCAAGGCAAAGAAAAGGTAGAGCTGGGAGATGCAGCCTGCCACA
>NW_015165238.1:27931-50580 GCF_001447785.1 Gekko japonicus | reverse complement strand
ATGGTATGAGAATAAGAAACCACTATTAAAAACAAGTTGAATAAAACCAAGCAACAAAAATCTTTCGGTAAAGCTTAAGCAAAGTGATTTTAGTATTCCCAGGCAGAAACAGTGAACAAAGGCAGCTGCAGGTGAAGGCCTCCTGTCAAATTCACTGAGTAAGACACAAGGGATTAATAACAGTATAACCTATATGAGAAAAAAGATAACATGGAAGAGAGGAAGTTGTTTTCAAAACAGACTGAGGGGGAAATGAAACAGCATTTCCTACAAAAGTGGAGAAAGGCAGTTAACTGTATCTGAGGCAGTTAATGGGAAATCAGATCAATTTTAAAAAGTGGGAGAGTGCTAAATATCCATATAACACACTTGAGTGGAATGAAACAGTAGAAGCATTATTAAATAAAATTAAATTGTTATAGAAAGAGAATTTTAAACCACGAGTATTGAGACAATACAATAAATATATAAGGTAAAAGAGAATAATACTTATTGAGAGTGTTGCTAGAGCACACAATTTACCTTAACATTTTAAAATACCTGGATTCCTACAGTGTCAGAAATATAGTCCATTTTGATGTCAGTAATTTGATGCAGGACGGCGGAAGACCCGAACGCCTGGTGTGATCTGGTCCATGGGGCCGCGAAGAGTCGGACTCGACTGTGCGACTGAACAACAACAAATTTGATGCATGTGTGTCAATACTGATCACCTGAAAATGTCATGGGTGCAAAAATGTTGATCATAATGGAAATGCTATACATCAAGATTTTTGCCAAATCTCTGAACTGTGGAGTCACTTCTTTCACCATGTTCGCTGCAGAACACTCACTAGAACAATAGCACACTTTCTTTTGTACGGGTGAATCTAAAAGGTCTGCCTAAATATTTAATATATTCTTTTCAAATTCCAGAAATAGGGTATTAAATTATATTCTGAAAAAATAGTTGAGAAAAAATAGTAAGAAGGGGGAAATATAATAGAAATAGTAAGTTGGAAGTAACCTAGCCATTAAGGGATTTTTTGTAAAAAAAATGATATACATTTGCTGTATCTAGCTATACAAGCAGTTAACTTGTTGCTCATCACAAAAGCAGCGTAATCAGATAATTCACATATTCTCCCCCAGGTATGCAGATTAATATGACTTTCTAAATTGTCCAAAAGAAAATGAGACCCCTGTCCCACACACCCCAAATTCCTTATGATGACTGAATATATTCTTAACGGACCAAAAAGAAAATGGGACCCCTGAATGCAATACACTAAATTCCATCAAAGGATTGAATACATTCCAGGAGGCATGGAACTTTGAGATTTGTTGAATTAAAGGCGAAATGGGGGGGGAGATGTTCTAAATAATATATTTATCCAACCCATCTCCCCCCTTTTTAATATACACAAAAGGAATAGGATTGCTATGAATAAAATAAGCATTACAGAGGTTCTTATCAAGGACCAAACTAATAGTACCAAACAATAGTGTATGGGGAAAGGGGGAGGAGGAGGAGGGGGAAATCATAGAACCAGTCATGCAGTAGGACTATGAGCACATTGAGAAAGGGGACTAAGTAAATATTCCACGATAATCTACATTACAAATCATTGGTGACATTGAGGTTGCAATTTACTTACCTGGGTGATGAAACCACTGAAGGTTGCTCACTTCCAAAAGATAAACCCAGAAACAGAAAGGTGACAAAGTATGGTCAGAAAAACAAAGACAAAAAGGAGAAATAAGGTGTGCCACAGATGAAGAATAACACCCTTGCACTGGATAAAAAGCGTTGTTGAAGGTGGATGGTTCTGTATAAGAACATGAGAGACTGATATATATGGCTGTGAATCACACCCTTGCTTTTGGAGATGTGCCAATTACACAAGGGCAAGAAACTTTTAAAATGAACTTTTCTTGGCCTCAACTTATTTTCTGCTTCCTTCTTTTGTCTTACATCTGCTGGAGCAAACTTCTACCACTGCAGCAGATATCCAACTTTTCTTCTGTGATTTTGTACCACTGATAAAGTTGGCCTGTAGTGACATATCTCTGGTTATGGAGGCAGTTTTTGTATTGTGTTCTGTATTCATTTTCCCTCCATTTCCATTGAACATCACCTCTTACATTTGCATCATATCAGTCATCCTAAGATTCCTCTCAACCCCGGGGGAGACAAGAGGCATTTTCCACCTGCTCCTCCCACCTTCTTGTAGTTACCATTTTTATGGCACCTTAATGATTCTGTATCTCCTTCCAGAAGGCCCCTTACTAAAGGGATCATGAAAAGTGTTCTCCTTTTTCTATACTGTCATGACACTGATGATCAATCCCTTAATATACAGTTTGAGGAATAAGGAGGTGAAGGAAGCCCTGAGGAAGTGGACTCAGAAATACTGGTCAACACTAGGATTTTAGAAAATTTATTTAATTATTTATTTATTTATTATATTAGATTCAATAGGCTGCCCTTCCCTACAAGGACGGCTCAAGGTGGCTTACAACAAATAATATACAATCTCATACAACTACATTAAAACAATTTAATAAATAACAGTAGATAAAAACAGTATAAATGCAGTGCTTAATATTTATTTATTTTATACATTTATTATTTGCATTCATATTCCGCCCATCCTGTGGACGGGCTCAGAGCGAGTAACATCAGTATAATATATACAGTTTCATTTAAAACACACTAAAACAGTATAATAATTAAAACAATGGGTACTTAGGAAAGCTGTAGACCACTGCCAAGGGGTGCACCAATGGCATTAATGAGAGCTGAACTGGGAATTACCTCGTTGAATGCCAGAGTCACTGTCAGAATTCTATTTTATTGGAGAAAATGTTTAGAATGACCCCAGGATTCCCTGCGGGTTTAAGTTTTAGTTTGCACCTGAAAGCCTCCAAGAGATTAGGTGACCATTTGGCCTCGATTCAATTGAAATTTGCAATTCCTGATGATCTATTAAGGAATAAAACTCAAGCATGGGAACTGAAGGAATGGGTGTTCAAAAAGGATGGGCTTAAGGATCAGGATGTGATGGCACGTTGTCTTACGGCTCCATTATTCAAGTTTTTAAAAAGGGATCATTGTAGGTCCCTGCATTTAGAGAAGTTAACCAGCCTGGAATTAAGATCAGCTTTACAGCTTTAAGATTTCAATCCATGCCCTCAATGATGAGGACTGGACATTTCTTTGGTATCCCTGCCCCCCCTTAGACTTTGTCTTTGTGATATGGGGGAAGTTGATGATATTGTACATTATATTCTGAGTTGCCCATGGCATGAAGCCCCTAGGCTAAAGTACATCATTCCTATTAGTCCGCAGCATAATGGACTCTCCGATCTAGATCTGGTCAAATTTTTACTCTCGGATCTTGACCACTATATCTCTAGCAGAATGGCGTGATTTGCCTTAGCAACAAGGAAAATCAGAATGAGTTTAGTATTTAATGCAAAGTAGAAGGAGTATTGGAGTATACTGTTTTTTTATTGTTTACATTACTATTTTATAGTCTGATGTATTATGTTATGGCCTATGGCTAAGACAATAAACTTATACTTATACTGTACTGTAGACCACTGCAGCTCATGTTCCTAGTAGCTCCAGATGTTTCATAAACTGACACAGCTGGGTGTATTTTTGTTTTAATGGAATGGAGGGGCATTAAATAGAAATAAAATGTTATTCTTATTGTAATACTATCTAAGAAATAACACTTCTTATCATCTGTTGTCCTTTTTATTTTACCTCCCTGCCAAACCAGTATGCCTGTTTTAGTTCCTATACTTTGGTTGTCCATGTGAGGCACAGTGTCCCAGTAAGTGTCAGGCTGTCTCTGCCTGTTATAGTCTAGGAAATCCTAGATGCAAGATTAGATAGAAAGCTCAAAAAGTTTACATCATCGTATGGTTCCACACTTGGTTCCATGGCTGAGATGTTTAGCCCTGAACCAGATAGTCTTGATATCTGCTTCTGCAGGATATGACAACTGACAACCCATATCCTAAATTAGGCTGCAGGAGAGGCTGCAAAAAGTTTCAGAAAAGCCTAGGTTAGTAAGAATTAAGAGTTTCTCCTTCCTTTTGCTACTTCTCTGACCCAGAGGAGACCATGGTTTTATTTTTGCCAAGGGGATCAAAATCTCTGTACTAAGTTTCCCTCAGGCTGTGGTCACGCACACTAAATAATCCACTTTCAATGCACTTTCCAACTGGATTTTGCAAGTTCACAAAGTAAAAAAAAATCCAGTTGGAAAGTGCACTGAAAGTGAATTGAAAGTGGATTATTTAGCGTGTGTGACTGCAGCCCCAGTCCAACCACACCGTGAGTTGGAGCAACCATGAAGCAAGAGTCCCTTCTTTGTAATGCTGGATACCCCCTGCCCTTCCTCAGCCTAAAAATGACATATCCTGGTCCACACCTATGTAACTGTCCAAAATTTGTCTTGAGTTTTGACCCATAACTACAAACAATAACAGAAATAAGCAAGAAGAGAAAGAGAACATGGTCAATGGGGAACAGACTGAACTGGGACTGGTGGTAAAACACACACCAGCTCATAAACTTAATTTTGTGGCTTGTGGTTTGTGAACTGAAGTTTGTGGCAGGTCAATCAGCATGAACTTTCCACAAACTTTTAAGTGGTTCATGGTGTTTCATGGCAGTTGATGAATGGATAAATTTTCAGACTCTTAATCAAAATGTTTACCAAACTTCAAAGCAACAGGTTCCCAAAGCAACTTCAAAGCATCAAGTCCCCTATGCATTTGGGGTATGTAGCGTGCATTGTTGAAACTGTGCCTGACATTTTCTCAAAAGTGCTTTCCTTGGGGCATCTGTGGGGGAGGGCATAACCTGGATCTCCTATGTCCAAACTGCACATAACTTGGAGGGCACGTAGAGGAGCATCAGGGGGAAGTCTCCTGCAAGTTTGGTATCTCTAGCTTGCACAGGGTCTGTTCTATACCTATACACCAAACTGAAATTAGTTGTATATCACTCTGACACTCTGACACAGTTTTTGCCAAAGGATTCTGGGAACAGTAACTTGGTATGTAACTGCATTCTCTTATTCAGGATGGGAAATTAGCTTTAATGAGACAGAGTAAGAGGGGACATGTCAACCTTTATTTACGGAGATTCTTCCCATATAGAACTCTTAAATGAACCAGGCTGTTATTCAACTGATAGTATTTTTATTGAACAGTAATAAAATGGCAAAGCACACATTTTAACACACTATGGACATACACATAAGAGCTAACCAGGAAATAAAAGAAAGTAGTGAGGGGAAATAGTTTAAAAGGTAAAGGAAATTATATTACTCAGCAGCAGCAATGTCATGGATAAAGGAGTGGGCTACATTAGAAAATAGGAGGCTATTAACTTTGGAAGGTTTTGATCTAGATATGGGCTGGCATGTGTATATAGGATATGGAAAAGATAAAACGGACTCGAAATTTAAACAGCATATGATAAGAGAAGTGCCTAGTAAAATCTGGCAAGAGATTAAAGATAGATTTTATGTTAAAATACAAAGGTGGTTATCACCATTAGAAGCGTTTATTAAACCGTCCTTAATGACAACTACGAAAATGATAAGTTATAAGACATTATTGGATAACGAGGGCAATCTAATAACGCAGGAGAAGATAGAGAAACAAAATATAAAATTAACGTGGTGGGGAAATATGCAGTTAAAAACTAGATTTGAAAAAGATAAAAAGAAAGGGTTCTATTGTGAAAAAACGGATTTGGATAAGCAATGGCTATCTACAAGTGATAAATTAATACAGAAGTTATACAAACTATTGTTGGTGGATTATGAACTGGACGAAGAGGTGAAAAGTGTTATGATTACGTGAATGCAAAATTTTGGATATATCATAGAGGATTGGTCCAAAGTATGGAAAGCTGCGAAATACTTGTGAGCTACCTCTTATAAGGAAGACGTATACAAAATGTTTCACCGGTGGCACTGGTCACCGGATAAATTGGCAAAATGTTATCCTACTATGTCAAAAAATTGTTGGAAATGTAAAAACAATGTGGGCACTTTTTACCATACGTGGTGGAGGTGCTCTACGACTCAACAATATTTGCATAAAGTTCATAAAATATTAGTAACTATTTTAGGGATAGAAATACCTTATGTGCCTGAATTGTTTTTGTTAAATGTACTACCGGATAAGTTTAAAAAGGATGAAAAAGTTATTGTTTATATAAATACAGCAGTTCGTATATTATTTGCCAAGTATTGGAAACAAGGAGGAATACCCTCCAAGAGAGAATTAATTTATAAAATACAGGAAGTGGTGGAAATAGATAAACTGACTATAATATTACAAAATAAGGATGAAGTGATATTTAAAAATAGATGGGAAAATTTTTACAAATGGTTAGGAAAAAACTAATGGTATTAAATAGATAAGTGTAAGACTCCGAAATGTGTTGCATGGTTGTATAAGATGGGAATATATGCATGTTGTAATGCATACAAAAATTTGAAATAAATATAATTATATTAAAAAAGTAAAGGTAAAGGTTTCCCTTGCTCGAAAGCCAGTCAAATCCGAGGAGGTGGAGCTCATCTCCATTTCCAAGCTGAAGAGACAGTGCTGTCCAAAGATATTTCTGTGGTCATGTGGCTGGCATGACTAGACAACAAAGTGCACTGAACTTGGTTACTTTCCCATCAAAGCAGTACCTCTTTATCTACTTGCAATTTATTGCTTTCGGAATGCTAGGTTGGCAGGAGATGGGACAAAAGATGGGAGCTCACTCCATTATGTGGTATTAGGGTCTCAAACTGCCGAACTACCAACCTTCTGGTCTGAAGCTCAGCATCTTAAACTCTGAGCTACTGAGTTTATATCTACCAATCTTGAAGATTCAGGTCCGTGGAGAGAAGTTGACATCCAGAAAAGAGCTTTCTGACTAGAGACGAATCTATGTACTTAGAGGAAAAATGTATCCTGAGACAATATGATGGATTTGCTCCTAAAACAATACCCATAATGTGTTCCCAGAGTTTTGGACAAATAGTTGATGGTTTGTTAGTGGGAAATCAAAGTAGTGAATGGACCTTGATAGCCATCCTGGAGGTAGGATATGGCTGTTGATGTGCTGTTGATGACTCCAAAGTGTAGGATGGAAGACATTTCCCAGGTGGTATAAATATGTTAACAAGGATGCAGGTGCCAACGGGGGAGCCAGTACTGGAGATGAAAGAGGCACGATCAAAGTAGGATGATGTATTCCTGAGAAATCCATTGTTATAAAATATGCATTACATTTGGAGTGGAAGAGATTTGTTTGCAATTCAGTTCCTTGTTTTTCACATCAAAATAACTTCCCAGTCATACCTTTTGGGGTTAGCTTTGGACAAAACAGTGTTTTAGATATAATATTTGTTTGGAGTGATATTTATTTATTTATTTATTTTATTCAATTTATACCCCGCCCTCCCCGCTACGCGGGCTCAGGGTGGCTTACAAGGGCATACGCCAATATAAAACATATTTAAAACCAGTTTAAAACCATCACTATACAAACAAACATTACAACCAATTATTAACAAAGTGCTCTAGATGTTATTTCACAGATGGCATGTTTCACTGCTCTATTGCTAGTATTGCTCGTACTCTGTTCCTCAGTGTCATCTGCTCCAGGGAGACACAGGTGTTCTCTTTTCCAGGGCCAGGCAAGATGGAACAAAAATGATGGTGATAGTGGCGGCTCCTACTCGTACGCCTGGTGGAAGAGCTCCATCTTACAGGCCCTGCGAAACTGTACAAGGTCCTGCAGGGCCCGGATCTCCACCAGATATATGGATTTATTTTCTCTCTATTCCCCAACCACCCATTTACAGGACAGAGCTCACTGCTAACAGGTGAGGGTGATGAAAATACCATTAGACCTTCCTAGATCTTCATATGCCTGCAATTATACTTCCAAGGGTTACCAAACTGAGAGCCAGTTTGGTGTAGATGAGAGCCAGTTTGGTGTAGTGGTTAAGTTCGTGGACTCTAATCTGGGAGAACCGGGTTTGATTCCCCACTCCTCCACTTGCACCTGCTGATGTAACCTTGGGTAAGTCACAAGTTCTGGGACAGGTGTTCCTGAAAGAGCCGTTTGTGTCAGAGTTCTCTCAGCCCCATCCACCTCACAGGGTGTCTGTTGTGGGGAGGGGAAGGGAAAGGAGTTTGTAAGCCACTCTGAGACTCCAAGTGAAGGGTGGAGTATAAATCCAATCTCTTCTTCTCTTCTTCTTATACCTCGGACAAAACAGTATGAAGCCAATTCAAGCCATACACACAAAGAAAAATTTTGGCACATCAGAGCCAGTGTTCCCTCTAAGCTGAATTAGTGTGAGATAGCTCACAGTTTTAAAGCCTCCGGCTCAAAGATTTTTGTCTTAGCTCAGGAAGGATGGCTCCAGAGCAATCTAATTTATGCAGTAGCCAAATTGCTCTCTCATGACTTTAATGCCAGTAGCTCACAAAGTAGAATTTTTGCTCACAAGACTCCACAGATTAGAGGGAGCATTGATCAGAGCTAAGAGTACATTCTCTGTTGCCTGTGTAATGCAGATTTTTCTACCAGCAAACCATGATTATAGTTCCAATATTATTCACAAACACCTTCTTCTTGCTCACCAACTTCTTCAGAGCTTCCCTGACCTCCTTGTTCCTTAGGCTGTAAATCATTGGATTCAGAAGTGGGGTGACTACTGCATAAAAGACTGATACCACCTTGTCCAGCTCAGAAGCAGTAGTGGAGATGGGCTGTGCATATGCAAAAATGATTGTAGCATAGAAAATGACCACTACAGTGAGGTGCGAGCCACAAGTTGAAAATGCCTTCTGTCTCCCACTGGCTGAAGGGATACGGAGGATGGAGAAGATGATGAAGGTGTAGGACACCATAGTGAGCAAACAGGTGCTGTAGATGACCATGGAGGCCAACACTGTCACAAGTGTTGAGCTGAGAAAGGCAGCACCACATGAGCGCCTCAGCAGGGGCCCAGCATCACAGAAGAAATGGTGGATTTCCTTAGGCCCACAGAAGGAGAGCTGAGAAATGAGGACAATAGGAACCAAGGGGGCGAGGAATCCAGCCACCCAGGCTGCTGTCACCATCCGGGTACTTATTTGCAGTGTCATAAGGGTTGGATAATGAAGAGGGCGGCAGATAGCCAAGTAGCGGTCATAGGCCATAGTCACTAACAAGAAACATTCTGTGGAGCCCAAGGCAAAGAAAAGGTAGAGCTGGGAGATGCAGCCTGCCACAGAGATTGTACTCCCGCCAACCAGGAAACTTTCCAGCATCTTGGGCACAGTGGATGTTGTGTACCAAATCTCCATGAAGGAGAAATTACCCAGGAAGTAATACATGGGGCGCTGCAGTTTACGATTTGTCTTAATGAGTGAGATGATGATTACGTTGGCAGTTACTGTGAGAACGTAGGTGGCCAACACTAGAACGAAGGACAGCATGCGGATCTGTGGAGAAGCAGAAAAGCCCAGGATGATAAAACCATTCACAACAGTCCTGTTGGCTGATTCCATATCCACATCTTCTCTGGCCAGTGAAATTGTGGACAAGAAGGAAAAGAGAAGGGAAGGAAAACAACATTAATATTGTAAAGAAAGTGGTTAATTTGCAGTAGTCAAATCTCTGTAAGCCTTATACATGTTACAGGGACAATCTTATGTTTGATACTCAGTTGTTATTTTTGTCTGATAGTCCCAGATAAACATTGTGAATGTCCCCATCTCCCTTCTGTGTTATTGTCATCACATTCTTCATCAAACATGTTCAGAATAATGTGCTTACATCTTCACTATATATCTAAAACCCAGAGTCCTAAATTAGGCTGAGACAGAGTGACAGACTCAAGGTTGTGCATTGAGTTTCATGGCTGAGTGGTAATTTGAACTCAGGTGACCCCAGCCTTAGTCCATTAGTCTAACCCCTATACCACACTGGTTAGCATTTGTCAGACATCCACTCGTTTATGAAATTGGAAGTAATGACCGCCAATATTTACTAGCATGAGACTGATCTTTTGCAGGCATGAGTCTTGCAGCATCTTAAAAGTCACACTTTTAAAAACTTCAAGCATAAATGTTTGTGGAGAAGAGCTACTCCAACAGATGCAATTAATGCTATGAATCTCATGTGAATGACAGAAAGAGAAAGAGGGAGAGAGGAAAATATTTGAAAAAGGGGGGAGGGACACACCATTATAAAACAGCAAAATAAGACTGGACAGACTGTGAGGCAAATCCCCACCATCCCCAGGCTCCAACCCTCAAATATCCAGGAATTTCCCAACCTTGAGTTGGCATCCCTGTCTCCTTCCCACCCAACAGCCAACCTACCTTTATCTGCCCCTCTGTCTTCAGCGTTCCATCTCCTTTCCCTCTGCAGTTTGTACTGAGGAAAACTGTGGTCTTTCTCAACCGTGGGGACGAAAGCAGTTTGCATTATTCTCTTTTCCTTTTTATCCACACAACAACCATATGAGGTAGGTTAAGCTGAAAGTATGTGACTGCTCCAAAATCACCCAGTGAGCTTCCACAGCAAAATGGGCATATAAACCTGGGTCTCAAAAAGCCTACCCTGAAGCTCTGACCATTATACTGCACTGACTTTCATAGGGTGGCAGCTGTGGAACAGTAGCAAGCAGCCAGGCCTAGTGGAATCATGCAAGTCAGGTGGTATCAAGTCATCCAGAGGGTGCTGCTAGGCCTAGGTTTCCCAGCTTCCAGGTGGGACCTGGAAATCCCCCAGAATGACAACTGAACTTCGGACAACAGAGATCTGTCCCCCTGGAGAATATGGGTGGACTGTGGCATTATATCCAGCTGAGGCCTCCCCCCTCCCGAAACTCTGCACTCCTCAAGCTTCATCACAGAATCTCCAGGAATTTCCCAACCTGGAGTGGGCAATCCTAGTCCCAGGCCTGACTTCAACCCTCCTGCTATGTAGCCATTCATACCGCAGGAGGAATCCGTCCAAATCTGAGATCCAGTCCTGCTTTTTGTTTCCTCCTCCCCCAGCTATCAACTAGAATATCAATGTAGATATGGTGGGGCCTGGAGTAGATTCCAGGGGCAACTATTTCAAAAAGTATTTTTTTGGGGGGGGAATTCAACCTTCCCCAAGCTTTTTTTTTTTCTTTTTGGATTTTTCCACAGCCCCACAGAGTCTGAGTCTGTAGAAAAACCTACTGGAGTGTGCCCCCTATCTGTGGAAATAAGTATCCACACACAGAGGGGACCATTGAGAAATAGATACATAGATTAGGGTTGCCAGGTCATTCCTGGCTTCCTGAGAGGGCTCTCATTCCTGCATGTGTGCAAAGCACGTATGGCACAATTACATTTCCCGGAAGTGACATCATCATGATGGGGTTATCAGGGTGACACTCATTTTTTGGGGGGAAAACTCTATGGTTTTTTCACGTCAAAACCATAGAATTTGCCCTAAAACTAGAGTGTCACCTCACTGACTTCCCTGAAACTATGACATCACTTCCAGGTGATGTCATCATGTTGGGAATGTCACCAGGCAACATTCCTGTTTGGGGGTTGGGCTACCCTCACTGTTTACCTAGCCCACAGAGGACTGAAGCCTTGAAAATTGGTGGAGACCCTGCCTGGACTGGGGGGGGGGGGGTTGGCAGCCCTAATATACATATGCCACTCTGAAGCTATATTTCTGACCCTGTACTGTGTGGGGGTGAGGATATTATGATTCAAAATTCTTGGTACTTTGACCTCTTTGCCCATGCTCATGAGACAGCATGACCTGCTATTATTTTGGAAACAGTACAATCAGCAGTCCCTCTTAGTTTCTACAGTGTGAAGGGTACAGACATATCATTCTCTCATATTGCCTGACTGCTTCTTGGGTGTTCTGTGGAAAGTGAGTATGGCAGGGTGGCAGACTCTTTGACCATCTTGTGGCCCTCAATGATGTGTCAAGAAGTTCTCAATAGAGTAACAGACTGATCCAAAGTCCAATAACTGAGATCAAGAGGAACATATAACCACAACAAGATATCAAATAGCTACTAGTACATATAGAAAAATAAGTAAGAGGGGAAAGGGTGCAAGAACAAAACATTGAATAGGATTACAGAGGGAAACATTATACACTGAGAGAAAACAAGAAAAGGAGTAACACAAGGTGAGAACAATTTGAAAACAAGGAGAAGATATTCAAGATTGGAAAAAAGCAATTGTTTATAGTTAGAAAATAAATTACAAAAACTAATGGAGAATATATAATACTGGCTGAATCTGGTGTCATGTCTAGAGGGAATCTCACTTGAGCCATGAAGTTCACAGGAAGACCTTGGGCCAGTCACCATATATCACCCTAATTTCCCCCCAAGGTTTTCTGTAAAAATAAAATAGTGGGGAAAAATGGAATTCTAAAAATGATAGACAGAGGAATGTGAGTGCAGAAACAGAATTTTATGTAGTGTGCTTATTAAAACCATGCTTGTGTTGAAGAAAAGGATAACTGTTTAGAAAAAATTTGACATGAACTCCATGAATGAAAATAATAATGATGATATTTTAAAAAAGCATATTCAGATGCTGTTCTCAAAAGTTAACAATATATACTGGCCACTCCACTGACTGAAAAGCAGACAAAACAGCCAGCATTCACTTTAAATTCGGTTAGCTGGCACTTTTATTAGATCAATCAAGACTGACCTGAAAGTGCAAATAAACTTGGGAGGGGGTGGTGGAGCTCATTAATGTCTGTGCAACTGATTGAAAAGATACTTGAAAATATACGATTATTTAACAAAGGGGGGGCACCACTACAATATGGTATGAGCAGAAGAAACCCCTGTTGAATAACTAGTCAAATAAAGCCATGCAACAAAAAATATCTTGGTAAAGCTCAAGCAAAGTGATTTTAGTATTCCCAGCAGAAACAATGAAGAAAGGCAACTGCAGGTAGGGGCCTCCTGTCAAATTCACTGAGACACAAGACATTAAGAACAGTATAACCTATATGTGAAAAATATAAAATGGAAGGCAGGAAGTTGTTTTCAAAACAGAAAGAGGGGAAATGAAACAACATTTCCTACAAAAGTGGAGAAAGTTAGTTAAGTGTATCGGAAGCAGTTAATTGGCAGAAAGAGGGGGAAATGAAACAGCATTTCCTTAAAAAGTGGAGAAAGTTAAGTGTATCGGAAGCAGTTAATTGGAAATGAGACAAATTTTAAAAAGTGGGAGAGTGCCAAAGATCCATATAACACACTTGAGTGGAATGAAATAGTGGAAGCATTATTAAATTAAATTAGATTGGAATAGAACAAGAATTTTAAACCAGTAATAGGTGTACATTTATTGAACCAAACTAAGAAACATATAATACACAGATTCCTACAGTGTCAAAAATATAGTTCATTTTGATGTCAGTAATTTGATGCATGTGTGTCACTACTGATCACCTGAAAATGTCAGGGCTGCAAAAGTGTTGATAATAATGGAAATGCCATACATCAAGATTTTTGCCAAATCTCTCAACTGTGGAGTCCCTTCTTTCACCAAGTTCACTACAGAATGCTCACCAGAAAAACAGTGCACATTCTTTTGTAGGGGTGAATTTTAAAAAGTCTACCATAATAGTGAATATATTATTTTCAGATTCCAGAAATAGGGTATTATAACAAACCTATATTCTGAAAAACAGTTTATACAATATTAAAACTTAATATGGAATTCTATTTAATATATATATCGTAAGAAGGGTGAGGATATAATAGAAATAGTAAGATGAGAATAACCTAGTCATTAAGGAATTCTTTTAAAAATGATATACATTTGCTGTATCTAGCTATAGAAGTGGTTAATTTGTTTAAGATCACAAAAGCAGCATAATCAGATAATGCACATATTCTTTCCCAGATATGCAGAGTAATCCTGGTTTCTAAATTGACGAAAAGAAAATGAGACCTCTGTCCCATACACCCCAAATTCCTTATGAGGATTGAATATATTCTAAATGGACCAAAAATACAAAGGTACCCCTGCAACCAATACAACAAATCCCTTACAAGGATAGAATATATTCTAGGAGGCATGCAACTTTGAGATTTGTTGAATTAAAGGGGGGGGGGATGTTCTAAAGAATGTATTTATCCAAACCATCCCCCCCTCAATTTTTTAAATATACATACAAGGAATAGGATTGCAAGGAATAAAATAATCATTGAATCAAAACAGGAGTTCTTATAAAGGACCAAACTAATAGTACCAAACAATAGTTTATGGGAAAAGAGGTAGAAGGAAGGGGGGGAAATCATAGAATCAGTGATGCAGTAGGATGGGCACAGTGAGAAAGTGGATTAAGTAAATCTTCCAAGATCATCTACCTTACAAATCTTTGATGATATGGAGGCTGCAGTTTACTTACCTGGGTGATGAAACCATAGAAACTCACTTCCAAAAGATTGACTCAGAAAAAGAAAAGTGACAAAGTATGGACAGAAAAACAAAGACAGAAAGGAGAAGCGAGGTGTGCCACAGATGAAGAATAACACCCTTGCAGTGGATGAAGAGCATTGTTGAAGGTGGATGGTTGTGTATAAGAACATGAGAGATTGATATATATGGTTGTGAATCACACCCTGCTTTGGAGATGTGCCAATTACACAAGGACAAGAAACTTTTTATATGAACTTTTCTTGGCCTCAGCTTATTTTCTCCTTCCTTCTTTTGTCTTACTTTTGCTGGAGCAAACTTCTACCACCACAACACACATTGAGAATTTATATATACACACACATACACACCCTGAGAGCAATAGGGCAATAACTCCCATTTTTGTATATATATATATTTTTTGTGTGTGTATTGCTTTCAATATATATATATTGAAAGAAATTGGAATTATTGCCCTATTGCCATCAGTGTTGTGTGTACAAATATAGCAAAAGTGCGAAGGGTAGAACAGAAAGAAAGAGGGACAAATGTCAAAAAGAGATAAAACACACACACACACAAAGAAAAATGAAAAGCAACCTAGAACAAGGATCTCAAACTCAGAATCTCAGCCATCAGGTCCTTAGCATAATTCTGTACAGTGTTAGTCCAGTGTAAAACATTTACAACTGGGTGTCTTAGGCTGAAGTAATTCTGAACAGGATCACACAGTCTTTTCATTCCCTAGGCCCTTGTGATGGCTCACTCAAAGAAAATTGATGTCTCACACATTTAGTGCCATATAATAAAGATGACCGGTGCTTACCTCAACAGTTATCTAATAAGGTTTTGCTTCGTCACCAGATCCACAGTATAGTCCTATACAGAATTACTCATCTTAAAATATTAAAATCAACTTGTTTGAAGTGGAGCATCTCTGAATAGAACTGCACCACTACTCATTTAACTCTCTGAAGTCCTGTGAAGGCTCATCCAAAGAGATGTGTTGTCTGCCACGTTTGGTGCTCTATAATGCAGATGGTCAGAAACAAGTGTTCTAATTCATTTACTCAACAGCTATCTAATGAGGCTTCACTTGGCCATATGACTCTACTCTGACCAGCTTCAGCCTGAACCATTTGTCTACTAAATAAAGAACATACTGTTCCCAAACAGGCCAACAAGGCATGACAGTCCTTTAATTTACCTTTTTCTGTTCCAGACTAGCTTCACCACATACATTGCTGTCATTCATAATTATGCCTCCTCTATATTGAAGGCTCAGATGAAATAATAAAAAGTGGTCTCTTTTGGAAGGTAGCCTGGTGACATAAAAACAGTGACTTTACATATCTTGAGGGACATCTAGCTGCTGGAAAATGTCAATTAGAGCTATGTCTTCCATGCTAGGAAGAACAAAATATGTTCCTGATACCATATGGTATTGGAAGACAAAGGCATAAGAGTGATATCTACTACTGCTTGGTATTAAATGTTACCCAGACCGCCACCATGCACCTCAGGGCTTCATACACATCTGGAAAACATAGCTCAATAATAGAAGAAAGCTGGAGAATTTAAGTTGTAGGGTAGATTTATTTTTTGCATAAGTTTGTGGTAGTTGAACTAGGGTTGCCAACCTCCAGGCAGTGGCTGGATATCTCTCGCTAGTTAGTTTACCTGAAGAAAATGACTGCTTTGGGAGATGAACTCTATGACATTATATCCCACTCAAATCCCTTCCCTCCTCAAACTCTGCCCTCCTCAGGCTCCACCTCTCAAAATTTCCTGATATTTCCCAACCCAACCCAAGCCTAAACTGAACAGAACAAAGGAAACAGAAATTAAAAAGAGTCTGGATTTCAGAATATGTACCAGATTGTACTTTGTAGTCAGGGCAAAGAGGGATGGTGGATTTCAGAGCAGAAACAAGCATTTCAGAGCAGAAACAAGCATTTCCATGCATTTAATTGATTCTTTCTTTTTTAGGGTGCCCATGTAAACCCTGAGGAAATTACCTCTCAAAATTTCCTGATATTTCCCAACCCAACCCAAGCCTAAACTGAACAGAACAAAGGAAACAGAAATTAAAAAGAGTCTGGATTTCAGAATATGTACCAGATTGTACTTTGTAGTCAGGGCAAAAAGGGATGGTGGATCTATTCCTTATTTTATGAAAGCATTTCAGAGCAGAAACAAGCATTTCCATGCATTTAATGGATTCTTTCTTTTTTAGGGTGCCCATGTAAACCCTGAGGAAATTGGGACATCATGATGCACCTTGCTGTTGGAAGACATACATATATTGCTAATGAAGCATGAGAAAAAGCAACAGCCTTCATGCTTTCTCTGTCCTTGGCTGCCCTGTATCAATCGGAACATTCAAGAAAAAAAGTGAAAACATAGGGCTGGTATCTGTCCGCATGTCCATTACTTCAACCAAAAGAGCCCAAATGAAGAAAGTGGACTTCTATACATCAGTAAAAACAGAAACTTCACAAACACCTGCTTCCTACTCACCACTTTCTTCAGGGCTCCCCCAACCTCCTTGTTCCATATGATGTAAATCATTGGATTCAGAAGTGGGATGACTACCGCATAAAAGAAGGATACCACCTTGTCCAGCTCAGAAGCAGTAGTGGAGATGGGTCATGCATATGTGGATTGTGTCATAGAAAATGACCACAAAGTGAGGTGTGAGCCACAAGTTGAAATACTTTCTGCCTCCCACTAGCTGAAGGGATATGCAGGATGGTGGAGATGATGATGTATTTATTTATTTAGTAATTCATTTATTTTATTCAATTTATATCCCACATTCCCCTCATGGCAGGCTCAGGGTGGATTACATCAGATTTGATAAAAACACAATATTAAAACACTAGTAAAAAACCACAATAACCTTCATTGGGTGCAGTTGTCATTAAAATTAAGACCTCACAGATGCCATCTCTGGTATGCAGTTCTGACCCGCTGAGGAGTGGCCCAGTAAAAAGGGAGGGACATCTGTCATCCTACTTAAAAGTCTGGAGGAAGAGCTTCATTTTGCAAGTCCAGAAGGGCCCTGATCTCATATGGGAGCTCATTCCACCAGGTAGGTGCCATGGTGTAGGATACCATGATGAGTGTACAGGTGCTGACGATGACCATGGAGGCCAACACTGTCACAAGTGTTGAGCTGAGAAAGGCAGAACCACATGAGTGCCTCAGCAGGGGCCCAGCATAACAGAAGAAATGGTGGATTTCCTTAGGCCCACAGAAGGAGAGCTGAGAAATGAGGACAATAGGAACCAAGGGGGCGAGGAATCCAGCCACCCAGGCTGCTGTCACCATACGGGTACTTATTTGCAGTGTCATAAGGGTTGGATAATGCAGAGGGCAGCAGATAGCCAAGTAGCCATCATAGGCCATAGTCACTAACAAGAAACATTCAGTGGAGCCCAAGGCAAAGAAAAGGTAGAGCTGGGAGATGCAGCCTGCCACAGAGACCGTACTCCCGCCAACCAGGAAACTTTCCAGCATCTTGGGCACAGTGGATATTGTGTACCAAATCTACATGAAGGAGAAATTACCCAGGAAGTAATACATGGGGCGCTGCAGTTTATGATTTGTCTTAATGAGTGAGATGATGATTACGCTGGCAGTTACTGTGAGAATGTAGGTGGCCAAGACTAGAACGAAGGACAGCGTGCGGATCTGTGGAGAAGCAGAAAACCCAGGATGATAAAACCATTCACCACAGTCCTGTTGGCCGATCCCATATCAACATCTTCTCTGGCCAGTGAAACAGCCTTAGTCCATTACTCTAACCCCTATACCACACTGTTTACCATTTGTCAGACATCCACTGGTGGACAAAATTGAAAATAATGATTGCCAATATTTATCAGGGTGAATCTGATCTTTTGCAAGCTTATTCATAGGCCACTCTTAAGCTACATTTCTGCATAGGGGAGGAGGATATTATGATTCAAAAATTTTGGTACTTTGGCCTTTGCCCCCATTCTTATGAGGTAGCATGAGCTGCTATTATTTTGGAAATAGGACGATCAGTAAGCCCCCTTAGTTTCTACAGAGCCAGTTTGGTGTAGCGGTTAAGTGCGTGGACTCTAATCTGGGAGAACCCGGTTTAATTCCCCACTCCTCCACTTGCACCTGATGGATGGCCTTGAGCAAGCCGTAGTTCTGGTACAGCTGTTCTTGAAAAAGAGCTATTTCTGTCAGAGCTCTCTCGGCCCCACCTACCTCACAGGGTGTCTGTTGTGGGGAGAGGAAGGAAAGTTTGTAAACTGCTCTGAGACTCCTTTGGGTAGTGAAAAGTGGGGTATAAATCCAATCTCTTCAACTTCTTCTACAGTGTGAAAGGTACTGACATATAATAATCTCATTTCCCCTTTCCCTTTTATAAAAGGCACCCTCTTGGTGTCTGTGTGTATTAGGGAATCAGCTCTCAGGTGTTCAGTGTAGGTTATTTACATTTTTACATTTTTTACATTATTTTGTATTCAATAAAGCTATTTGTTTATGTTTAAAATCACTCCCACTCTCTTCATAATTTTACTGTAGGGTACCTTTACTAAGATCCACCCTGGTATACATAAACCAAGTGTCTGTGTTATTCCTTTCTGGAACCATTTTAAAGCTCATTTATCTTTCTTTGGGTTGAGCTTGGATAACAGTATGTTCCGTTGGTCCTGACAATCCAGCAGGTAAATAATTTATGCTGTCCAGTACATCATTTGGGCATAAGCGGGGGGTCTAGTTCTGAATCCCAGATTTCTCTTTGCATTTACCTTTCTAGCTGTGTGGCTTCCATGGGCAAGTACCATCCCTGTAGAAACTACATGTGGAACAACAGAAACGGACAGAAATGTTCATGGATAGGCCTAACTGGCATATGTCATTTTATGATGGCATGTACAGCAACAACAAGAACAACAACCACAAATGAACTCTTCATCTGAAAAATGTAGCCAATGCAGAAAGATGGTGGAAATTTTTGTATGTGTGTGTCTGCATCTATGCATGCCTGTGCCTGGAAGTCATGGCAATCTCTGGCGACTCCTCCTGGGGCATTGAGGACATTCAGAGAAGGGGCCCAGGTATTTTTTGGAGGTCTCCCATCCAATTACTTGCCGGGGTTGTCATGCTTAGCTTTCGAGATCTGATGAGATCAGTCTGGCCTGAGCTATACAGGTCAGGACAATGGTGGAAATATTATTTATGGGGAACTGACAGAAACAACTTTGTTATCGGAACATTTTCCAATAGTAAATAGCTACTACCAATAAATGCATATCTGGTAAGCAACTGTTGCTGCGGGGTGTGTGTGTTTGTGTTAGGGAATCAGTTCTCAGGTGCTTAGTGTAGGTTCTTTACACTTTTACAACTTTTATTTTATTTTGTATACAATAAAGCTACTCGAATGTGTCTAAAACCACTCTCACTCTCTTTCTTCATAATTTTATTGTGGGGTACCCCTACCAAGATCCACCCTAGTATACATAGACCAAGGTCTCTGACGAAAACAACAGCTTCTGATTCTGACTCTCCTCTACTTTGTCACCTGCCATCTGGAAACCAGCCTTCAGTGGCTTATCTAACTTGGTCTTTCCTGCCTAAATTTCTCCTTAATGCTTCTTTCACTTCTTTATTTCTTAAGCAATAGATGAGGGGATTGAGAGCTGGAGTGATCACAGCATAGAAGATGGACACTATTTTGTTGAGATTAAAGGGGTGAATTTTTCTGGGCCGAGCATACATGAAGACTGTTGTTGAGAAGAAGATGATGACCACAGTAAGATGTGAGGCACAGGTTGAGAAGGCTTTCTTCTTTCCATGAGTTGTGGGGATACGAAAAATTGAAATAATGATGAACAGGTAGGACAGGACTGTGATGGAGAGAGGGATTAACAGGATGACCAAAGCCAAAATGAAATCCACCAGCTCAGCCACTGACATATCGGTGCAGGAGAGGTTAAGTACAGGAGAGATGTCACAAAAAAAGTGATTGATGACTCCAGGACCACAGAAGCTGAGTCTAGAGATAAAGGTAACCTTGACTAAAGAGATAGAAAAGCCACACACCCAGGAGAGCAAACCTAGCTGGAAGCACAATCGATGGGTCATGATGACTGGATAACGAAGTGGGTTACATATGGCTACATAGCGGTCATACGCCATGACAGCCAGGAGGACACATTCAGTACACATAAGGGAGATGAAGAAGTAAAGCTGTGCCATGCAACTCTGGAAGGAGATTGTTTTGCTCTGTGACCAGAAGTCTACCAGCAGTTTGGGAAGTGTGACACTGATATACCAGATTTCCAAGAAAGACAGGTTTCCCAAGAAGAAATACATTGGCTTGTGAAGGTTTTGGTTACCTTTAACTGCTGAGATAATGATGAGATTCTCCAGGACTGTTAGTATGTAAGTGAGGGAGAAGAGCACAAAAAGAAAAAGCTGGATCTCAAATCCAGTGGGGAAGCCCAGGAGGATGAATTCAGAGATGATTGTTTGATTCTCCATTGCCAGATAGTCCTTATCTGTATATATATATCAGTGACAGGATTCTATACCTGCAGAACACAATTGGAAAATTTTGTAATGTAAAAATACGAAATAACTAAAATTAAAGGAGGATATTGACAAATCCCATGCCTTTAAATCAGCCTAAAAATACCAAATTTGGGATGGAATGTGCCCATACATTTAGATTCAAATAACAAGATTTAACAATTCGATAGCAACATGATTTTCCAAAACATACACGTTACTGAGTTTCAACAGTCAATACAAGAAATCCAAAGCTAGCACACCCCTGAGAGATGAATTGTCAGACTACTACTTTAAGACCTCTGGCGAGCCCCCACTCCAGGTAACTGGTTCCATTGCTGAGCTGCTGTTATCATTAGGAAGTTTCTCCTAAATGTCAACTGAAATCCACCCTCTTGTTAATTTCAGTCCATTTCATTTATTCTTGCCCTCAGGAGCTGAAAAGAGCACTTCCTTGTCCTCTCCCATGTTCAACCCTTCCAATTCACCAAGAGTGGAGATATATGTCCTGCATTTCAAGCTTAATTTATCTAGTTCCTCAAAGCTTTTTGGTTTTCCTTAAGCTGCAAAGCAAATCCCTGCATACCTGCTTTGGTAGCCAGTATGTCTGAAACACACAATACTGTTGTTATTATTTTATTTATTGCGTCCCTGATGTATGTCCATGCATATACCCCACACTGATCCTACATCCAGCTCCCACAGCCTGTGCTCTCAGTGCTGTAACCAGGTTTCTTCTAGCATGCTTTCCCCAAACTCAGCCTACATAACTTGCTTGACTGAGGAACTAGGGTTATAAACATACAAAAACTGTTACTTGATAACAAGCACCATTAAACATGAAGGGTCTTAGTTTTTATTAGCTGTTTTCCTGTGTGAGACTTTTTTACCTTTGTTTTAATTGCCATATATCAAAGGAATCACTGATCAGATGGGAAAACTTATGAAAAAACACAACCTACAAATAGTATTCAGACCCACCAGAAAAATACAACAGATGTTACGATTGGCAAAAGACAGAAGAAACCTCCTCACTTCTGCCAGAGTATACCGCATACCATGCAGTTGCAGACAAGTTTACATTGGGACCACACAGTGTAGCATTCAGACAAGAATAAAAGAACATGAAAGACACTGCAGACTTGGCCAACCCAAAAAATCAGCAGTGGCTGAATGTCGCCTAATCCAAACAGGGCACAGTATTTTGTTCCAAGACACTGAAAGGCTGGACAACACATCCAATTACCATGTAAGATTACACAGGGAAGCCATTGAAATTCATAAATTTAAACACAATTTATACAGGAAAGAAGAGAGTTTAAAAATAAATAGGGCATGGTTCCCTGTTCTGAAAAACACAAAAGGTTCTACAACTGACAATAGCACTGCAGATAAGATTAGAATTTCAACAGCCAAATAACCTCCTCAGGAAACAGGAAACCTCCTCAGGAAAGCTCCTCCATTAGCATTTTTCACAGCCTGGGGAACTCCTACATGAGAATGATTCAGCCCTACACTACCTATAAATTACCTGCCTACCATTTTTCTTCTCAACTTGACACAGAGAGTACTCTGTCTTTCTGTGTTATACCTCTGAGCAGGGCTATTTTTGGGCAGGAACGCACAGGAAC
>NW_015165238.1:5157-27914 GCF_001447785.1 Gekko japonicus | reverse complement strand
GCTCGTCGCCCGCGACCCTCGGAGCGGGACAGCCTCTTTGCCAAGTTTGGGTTTTTTTATGCTGCTTCTGAGGAGGGACCTCTGAGATTATCATCCCATCACTCCAACAAGGTAACAAAAAACACCTGACTGAGCATGTTATTATGTGTTTGATATATTATTGTTAAAAGTATATGCTTTTGTGTGAGTGTTTGTCTGTTTTGGCAGGTCACTGCGTGGTGTGGCTCTCTGACTCTCACAGTTTAAAATTTTGGCTCTTTTTGTCGAACTTGTTCGCCACCCCTGTGCTAATGAGTTTCTGCTTCTGGGTGTGGCCTATTATGCTAATGAGTTCCTGCTGGGCTTTTTCTACAAAAAGAGCCCTGCCTCTGAGGATGCCAGTCACAGCTACTGGCGAAATATCAGGTCTTACGATGTCAAGACCATGGCCAGACAACCCGAAAAATCTACAAAAGCTAATGAACTCCGGCCATGAAAGCCTTCGACAACATATTGGACTTAGTTTTGTGCAAACATGTATAGGGCCATGCTGCACATATATTTTCAAGTATCTCCTACCTTCTGCCTCTCCTGACTGTGCAGTTATTTCACCACACACAAGTGTACATCAATAACAGAAGATGGAAAAGATGCCAAAAAAGCCTTTGACAACATATTGGACTTAGTTTTGTGTAAACTTGTATAGGGCCATGCTGCACATATATTTTCAAGTATCTCCTACCTTCTGCCTCTCCTGACTGTGCAGTTATTTCACAACACTCAAGTGTACATCAATAACAGAAGATGGGAAAGATGCCAAAAAAATTAAAGATGCGCTAGAGAACTGTGTATGCTCCACATCTGGTTTTAATTTTTGAAATTAAACCAGAAGTGACCACTGGACATCATGGGTGGGATCCACCTACCCTTTTCACCCTGTCTTGCCCAGTTCCCCTTCTGACTTCAGATCCCACCTTTCATGGCTTTTGCAGGACCCATGATTCACAGCATTGCTTTTTTTTTGAAGGTCAAAGGGAACGGCTACCTTCCGAGGGAAATCCGATTTAATCTAATTCCATAAGTGGCATGTTTGCAATCAGCGCTATTGTGGAGGAAAGTGCTATCAAATCATGGCCATCTTATGGAGACCTCATAGGGTTTCCTGAGAAAGAGATGAACACAGGAGGTTTGCCATTGCCTGCCTCTGTGTAGTAACCCTTGGTGGTCTTCCATCCAAGTTCTATATGCTACTCTGAAGCTATATTTCTGACCCGGCACTGCATGGGGGAGGAGGATATTATGATTCAAAATTCTTGGTACTTTGGCCTCTTTTCCCATGCTCATGAGATAGCATGAGCTGCTATAATTTTGGAAATAGTACAATCAGCAGGCCCTCTTAGTTTCTTTAGTGTGAAGGGTACAGACATATAATTCTCTCATATTGCCCCTGACTGCTTCTTGGTTGTTCTATGGAAAGTGAATATGCCAGGGTGGAAGACTCTTTGACCACCTTGTGGCCAATGTTCTCTCTAAGCTGTGAAGTCTTGTGAACAAAAATTTGATTTTGTGAGCTACTGGCATCAAAGTTGTGAGTGAGGGATTTGACTACTGCATAAATTAGTTTGCTCTGGAGCCATCCTTCCTGAGCTAAGACAAAAAGGTGTTACCTCACACTAACTCAGCTTAGAGGGAACACTGTTTGTGGCCTTAGTCAATGCCCAGATTTGTCAAGAAGTTCTCGGTAGAGTTACAGACTGATCCAAAGTCCAATAACTGAGACCAAGAGGAACATATAACCACAACATGATATAAAATAGCTACTAGTACAGATGGAAGAATAAGAAAGGGGGAAAAGAAGCAAGAGCGAACCAGTAAAAAGGATTACAGAGGGAAATATTATACACTGAGAGAAAACAATAAAATGAATAACACAAGGCAATGACAATTGGAAACCACAGGAAAGCTGTCCATGAAGCAGTTGTTTAAAGTTAGAAAAGAAATTACAAGAACTAAAGGAGAATGAATAATACCAACTGAATTTGATGTCATGGCTAGTGGGAATCTCACTTCAGCCAGTCACTATCTCTCAGCCTAACCCCCCCCCCCCGGTTTTCTGAAAAAATAAAATAGAGGAGAAAAATGGGATTCTAAAAACGATAGAAAGATGAATGTGAATGCAGAAATATATATATATATATTTAGTGATGTGCTTATTAAAACCATGCTAGTGTTGAAGAAAAGGAACACCTAACGGGTTAGAAAGTACTTGGCATGAACTCCAAGAATGAAAACAATTATAATGGTAAAAAAGAAGCATATTCACATACTGTCCTCAAAAGGTAACAACATATAATGCCACCCTACTGACTGAAAAGCAAACAAAACAACCCAGCATTCACTTCAAATTCGGTTAGGTGGCACTTTTATTAGATCAATCAAGACTGACCTGAAAGTGCAAATAAACTGGGGGTGGGTGAGCGGAAAGAGCTCACTAATGTCTGTGAAACTGATTAACAAGATACTTGAAAATATATGATTATTTAACAAATTGGGGGGGGGGAACACCACTACAATATGGTATGAGCAGAGTTTCCTTGAAGCTGAGTTAGTGTGAGCCAGCTCACAGTTTTTTAGCCTCCGGCTCACACATTTTTGTCTTAGCTCAGGAAGGATGGCTCCAGAACAAACTAATGTATGCAGCAGCCAAATCACTCATTCACAACTTTAATGCCAGTAGTTCACAAAGTAGAATTTTTGCTCACAAGACTCCACAGCTTAGAGGGAGTATTGGGTATAAGAAACCACTGTAGAAAACAAGTTGATTAAAGCCAGGCAACAAAAATCTTTCAGTAAAGTTCAAGCAAAGTGATTTCAGTACCCACCACTTCTCAGGCAGAAACAGTGAACAAAAGCAGCTGCAGGTGGGGGCCTCCTGTCAAATTCACTGAATAAGACACAAGGCATTAATAACATTATAACATATATGTGAAAAAATATAAAACTGAAGACAGGAAGTTGTTTTCAAAACAGACTGAAGGGAAAATGAAACATCATTCCTGACAAAAGCAGAGAAAGGCAGTTAACTCTATCTGCGGCAGTTAATGGGAAACCAGATCAATTTTAAAAAGTGGGAGAGCGACAAAGATCCATATAACACACTTGAGTGGAATGAAATACTGGAAGCATGATTAAATCAAATTAGGTTGGTATAGAAAGAAAATTTTAAACCATTAATAAAGGTAAAGGTAAAGGTTCCCTTGCTCGAAAGCCAGTAGAATCCGACTCTAGGGTTGCGGTGCTCATCTCTGTTTCAAAGCCAAAGAGCCAGCGCTGTCCAAAGACGTTTCCGTGGTCATGTGGCCGGCATGACTAAACACCAATGCGCATGGAACACTGTTACCTTCCCACCGAAGTGGTACCTATTTATCTACTTGCAATTTCTTGCTTTTGAACTGCTAGGTTGGCAGGAGCTGGAACCATTAATAGGTGTATATTTATTGAGCAAAACGAAGAAACACATAAAGTAGAAGAGATATGACAGTTGATTGAGAGTGTTGCTGGAGCACACAATTTGCCCTAAATTTTTAAAATACCCTTATTTTAAATAAAGATAAAATCCTTTAAAAATAAGATTTCTACAGAGTATCAGACATACAGTCACTGCAGAATGCTTACTTTCTTTTGTAGGGGTGAATTTAAAAAGTCTACCTAAATATTTAACATATTATTCCAGAAATAGGGTATTATAACAAAAATAGTTGATGCAATATTAACATTTAATATCTGTACATATATGGAGGGATATAACAGAAATACTAAGATGGGAATAACCTAGCCATTAAGGTTTTTTTTTTACATTTGCTATATCTAGCTATAGAAGTACTTAATTTATTGCCAACCTCAAAAGCAGTGTATTCAGATAGTTCACTTTTTCTTCCCCAGGTATGCAGATTATTCTGACTTTCTAAATTGAGCAAAATAAAATTAGACCTCTGTCCCATACACCCCAAATTCCTTATGAGGATTGAATATATTATAAACGGACCAAAAAGAAAATGGGACCCCTGCATGCAATGCACCAAATTCCATCAAAGGATTGAATACCTTCCAGGAGGCATGCAACTGAGATTTCTAGGATTAAAGGGGAAAGGGGTGTGTGTTCTAAATAATGTATTTATCCAATCCATCTCCCTCCCCCCTTTTTAATATACACAAAAGGAATAGGATTGCTAGGAATTAAATAAGCATTACTTCAAAACAGAGGTTCTTATCAAGGACCAAACTAATAGTACCAAACAATAGTGTATGGGGAAAGGGTTGGAGGAAGAAGAAAAATAATCATAGAACCAGTGATGCAGTAGGGTGGACACTATGAGAAAGGGGACTAAGTAAATCTCACACGATCACCTACATTGCAAATCTTTGGTGACAGTGAGCTTGCAATTTACTTACCTAGGTGATGAAACCACAGAAGGTTGCTCACTTCCAAAAGAGTGACCCAGAAACAGAAAGGTGACAAAGTATGGACAGAAAAACAAAGACAGAAAGGGGAAGCGAGGTGTGCCACAGATGAAGAATGACACCCTTGCAGTGGATGAAGAGCATTGTTGAAACTGGATGGTTGTGTATAAGAACATGAGAGATTGATATATATGGCTGTGAATCACACCCTTGCTTTTGGAGATGTGCCAATTACACAAGGACAAGAAACTTTTTAAATGAACTTTTAAATGAACTCCCCGCATGCGGGGAGGGCGGGGTATAAATGAAATAAAATAAAATAAATAAATAAATAAATAAACTTTTCTTGGCCTCAGTTTATTTTCTCCCTCCTTCTTTTGTCTTACATCTGCTGGAGCAAATTTCTACTACCGCTGCACACATTGAAAATCATCCTGCCAAAATGAGTCAAATATATACAGTGATATGCACACACACAGAGTGATATATGTGTGTGTGTATACACACACACACACGTATATATATAGAGAAAGAGCAATCGGGCAATAACTCTCATTTGTGTGTGTGCGTGTGTGTATAGTACTTTCAATATATATATTGAAACAAATGAGAGTTATTTCCCTATTGCCATCAGTATGTGTGTACACATATAGAAAATGTGCAAAGGGTAGAACAGATAGAAAGACGGACAAATGTCACAAAGTGGCATAAAACACACACACAAATAAAAATGATAAGCAACCCAGAACAAGGGGTTTCAAACTGGGAATCCCAGCCATCCGATTGACAGTATAATTCCATAAAGTGTTAGTCCAGTGTAAAAAAATTACAGTCAGTTGGCTTAGGCTGACGTAATTCTGAATAGGATCATACAGTTGGTCTTTTCACTCTTGGGCCGTTGTTATGGCTCACTAAAAAAAAAATTGGTGTCCTCCATGTTTTGTGCCATATAACAAAGATGACTGGTGCTTTACTCAACAGTTATCTAATCAGGACTTTCGGTTTAAGCGTTTTGCTGCTCGGATGTGTCTCGTCTCGCTTAGATGGAGACGCGCTGAGACCCGACTGATGGGAGGGGTTCAAGTTTGTCCCAGACCCCCCCCCCAGGTTCTCTGTAGGAGACCCCCAGCCTGGGGAGCTGAAGAGAGCCTCTTCCAAGGGGACACCCAAGGAATTGAGGCTCACCTTTTTCCCCGATAGGTACCGTCGCCGTGGAGCCAGCATGGCACCCAGAGACGACTGTCAGAGCAAGTGAGCACGATCAAACTTCTAAAAAGACTTCTAAAAGACCTCCAAGGCTACAAACTGTGAGTTAAGCAAAGCTCAGGTGAATAATAAGTGAATGGAGCCTTGGTAGTAATTGGAGGCACTGAAGCACGGGGGGAGGAGATTTCAAGCCCCCCCATATTAGTAAACTGTAAAAGTGGTTGTAAATCGAAAATAAAAAAACTTTGAGCCAAATCAAGCATATAAGAAGTTAAACAAACACAAAAGCTGCTAAAATATACAAAGAGGAATTAAAATGCATAACTTTTGCTTTGTTTTGGAAAACTTACTTCTTGTTGATATTATGGCTGGGAGAGGACGGAGAGCGCCGGAGAAAAAACTGGTGACCAGAAATAACATACCAACGACTCCCTCCCAGAACCAGGAAGGATCTACAGACTTCTCTTCATTGTGAGCAAATCCACTGCACCCTCTAATGGATCAGATGACTACTCTCAACACCAAGCTAGATAATGTGCAAAATCAACTAAAGCAGATGGATAAGAGAACCTCAGCAACCGAGAAAACGTTGAAAAAGATGGAAAAACAGACTGAGAGTATTAATAAAAGAGTGGATGAGGCAGAGAAAGAG
Organism: Gekko japonicus; assembly: GCF_001447785.1. Taxonomy (NCBI): domain Eukaryota; kingdom Metazoa; phylum Chordata; class Lepidosauria; order Squamata; family Gekkonidae; genus Gekko; species Gekko japonicus. The sequence goes on along the minus strand of NW_015165238.1, from coordinate 21,616 downwards.
AGCTCATCGGATAAAACGCAACTAATACAGCTCCATCTGGAAAGATCCATGTATGTTCTACATTTCCACGGGATACCTGAAGATAAGAATGAGGACTTAAAGGAACTCTTGGTGGTTGCCTTGGCCCCACTAATGGATTATAAACAAGAAGACTTAATTAAGGAAATGGATGTGGCACACAGAAATCCGGATTTTATAAAGAAAAATAAACTTCCAGGGGAAACTTACTTAAAATTCACAAAACGATCAACCAGAGAACTGGTGCTAAACAATGGGGAAATCCTTAAAAATCAAGAGTGAAGAGATAAAAATTTTGAAAGACATTCCATTTGAAGTAAGAAAACGGAGGAAATTATACAGGATGCTTACTCTCTCCCTGCAAAAAAGGGGAACACCATATAGATGGCTATACCCGGAAGGGCTGAGTTTTAATTACCAGGATAAAAAATATAAAATTGACTCTATTCCAAAAGTGGAAAGATTTATGGATCAAATGCTCAATGTAAAAAAAGAAGCAGAAGGAAAATAATCTAAAACCGGATGTGGAGGAAGAAGAAGAAGAGGAGTCCCACTCACAGAACTCAACAAGCCAAATTTCCTCGTCATCAGAATCATCTGAATCAGAGAAAGGAGTGGCCACTCCCAAATTGCAGAAAACGAAGAAATCTAAGAAGAAAAGACTCTAAAACTAAAGCATGATTGCTAAGGGCAGTAATTGTGCCAAGTTAATAATTTTATATTTGTATAATTGAACTAATCTCTGTATAACCTGTATTAGCAGGTTAAAAAGATATATTCTTTTAGCTTTTCAGATCGTGATTTGTATTAGTCTTTACCTTATCCCCATATCCAGTAGGAGTTTTAGAATAGAGTGGTAATTTTCCTTCCCCTATCCAGTAGACTTTATGTATTTGATCTCCCTGACCCATTTCCCATAGTAATAGTGATAGGGCATTAGTATTCTTTCCCACATCCCATATTTGTAGTGTGTAGTGTGTAGAAAATTCAAAATAAAAAAAATTCCCCTTCGGGGGACCAAAAAACCCACAAAAATCTAATGAGGTTTTGCTTAGTCACCAGATCCACAGTACAGTCCTATACAGAATTACTCCAGTCTAAACAAATTAAAATCAATTTGCTTCAAGTAGCGTATCTCTGAATAGGACTGAAACATTTCATTTAACTCTCTGAAGTCCTGTGAAGGGTCATCCAAAGAGATGTGTTGTCTCCCACATTTGGCACTCTATAATGCAGATGGTCAGAAAGAAGTGTTCTAGTGCATTTACTCAACAGCTATCTATTGAGGCTTCACTTGGCCATATGACTCTGCGCTGACCAGCTTCAGCCTAAACCATTTGTCTACTAAATAAAGAACATACTGTTCCCAAACTGGCCAACAAGGCATGACAGTCCTTTAATATATCTTCTCTGTTTCAGACTAGCTTCACCACATACATCTCTTGTAATGACAAGTCTTCTGCATCCGTGACACATGCATGGCTGCATTCTGAAGGACAGATGGCTCAGGAAGCATCTAAGTGCCATGCTCATGTGTTAATACCATTTTGTGAGCTTGCAATACCGTCAGTATGGAGGGCTCAGATGAAATAATAAAAAGTGGTCTCTTTTCAAAGGTGGCCTGGTGACATGAAAAACAGTGACTTTACACATCTTGGGGGACTTGTGGCTTCTGGAAAATGTCAATTAGAGCTATGCATTCCATGCTAGGAGGAACTATATGTGTTCCACCCCCCATATCTTACTGGAAGACAAAGGCATTAGAGTGTGTCTACTACTGCTTAGTATCTTGGTCATGGTTGATTCATAAATCTATCCATTACAAAGTATCCCAATCTTCCTCCTAGGAGCTCTGAAGAGCATCCACATTTAGTCTTTCATCCATGCTGTCCTCACAACAAATGTGTGAGGTAGGTTACACTGGAAGACATTGGACAATTGTCACCTATTGAACTTCATGGCTGATTAGGGATTTGAAGACATAACTCCCTAGTCCTCCAAGCCTAAAACTCTGATCACCACACCATACAAAAAGCTTTTGTGGAAAGTGGCCACATTTTCAAATGTGAAATAAATTGGCATAGATTAGGCTATCTCTGATCTCAGCACTGACTTTCTTCTATCCTGTAAAGTTTGGAGACAACATCAGGGAGACCAAAGTCTCCATTTTCTGTTTGTTGGTCACTGTGCAAAAAAGGATGCTGGACTACTGGGAGCACTGGTTTAATCTAGAAGGGCTATATTTATGTGACTTGCTCAATCATGTAGCAGAGAATGAGGTGCAAATAAGAAGAGAACTGAATAGCCAGGTGCCACTTGTCATGGACCTTTGTTTCTGAAGTTCCAATGGGACTGAGGTAGAAACCTTAAAAATGAAGGTAAACTTTTGGGTTGGAATTAGGGATATGGGCATGAACCCTTAAACAAACCACAGTTTGAGCACAAGCCAGGCCAGTCTATGGAGGTTCATGCGGTTCATTGTACAGTTTGGATGGCATTTAAATACCCTCAGAGCTTACTTCCCAGTTGGTGGTCCAACCTGAAGTGAGCTCCAAAGGCATTTAAATGCAATTGGAGCCCACCACCCGGGACACGAGTGAGCTCTGAAGACATTTAAATGCCTTTGGAGCCTACTTCCAGGTTGGGTCGCTTGACCATAAGTGAGCTCCAAAGGCATTTAAATGCCTTTTGAGCCCACTTCTGGGTCTGGCAGGCCCTGAGTGAGCTTCAAAGGCCTTTATAGGCCTTAACTTGAGATCCCAGAGTGAGCTCTGACAGCTTTTATAGGCCTTATATGTTGGGCAGCCTGACTCAACTGAGCTCCAAAGGTGTATAAAGGCCTTCAGAGCTTACTCTTGTGTGGGTAGGACCCAGAGGTGGGCTAAAAACTGTTTAAATGCCTTCAGGGTTCACTTCCAGTCAGGCAGCCTGACCCAGAAGTAAGGTCCAAAGGCATTGAAATGTGTTCAGAACTCACTCGGGTCCCAGGTGGTGGCCTCTGACAGCATTTTAATGCCCTCAGAGCTCACTTCAAATGGGGCTTCAGCCCCATGAACTTCCTGAACCACAAACAAGTTTGTAGAATGGAGAAGTTCATGGAAGTTCATGGAAGTTCATGGTTCAGGGTTCGTGAAAACCTTGAATCACAAACATCCATGAACCTCCATTTCCCCCCAGTTCATGTCCATCCCTAGTTAGGATGTCAAGAAAGCAGAAACAGGTTGCAAAGCAAAGGAGTGCATCAAATAGGCTTGCAATTTGTGGCTTGGGAAATTTCTGGAGATTTGTGGTGGAATCTGGGGAAGGTGGGTTTGGGGAGTGGAAGGACCTAAGCAAGGTATAATGACATAGAATCTATCCTCCAAAGCAGCCACTTTCTCCAGTGGAACTGATGTCTGTCATCTAGAGATCACTTGTAATTCAGAGCAATGCTCCCTCTAAACTGTGGAGTCTTGTGAGCAAAAATTCTCCTTTGTGAGCTACTGTCATTAAAGTTGTGAGCGACCAATGTGGCTGCTGCATAAATTAGTTTGCTCCTTCCTGAGCGAAGACAAAAACATGTGAGCCAGAGACTAAAAAACTGTGAGCTAGCTCACACTAACTCAGCTTTGAGGGAACCCTGATTCAGAGTGATCTCCAAGCCCTACCTGCAGGCTTGTAACCTTTCCAGTCTGATAGGAGTATTCAGATTTCAGAGCCTGTTATCACTCTGCTGTAATTTGAATGAGAAATGTTTTTGCAGGATTAATTTCCATGAAGCCTGTACTAGATTATCTCAGCTAGCATGATCTCATCAGATCTCAAAAGCTTAGGAAGATCAGTCTTGTTCAGTATTTGTATGGGACACTAACTCGGGAAGACCAGGGTAGTGATGTGAAGGCAGGCAATGGGAGACCACCTCTGAACATCTTTTGCCTTGAAAATCTTGCAAGGTCACTATAAATCGACTGTGACTTGATGGCAACCCCCACCCATCCATGTCCAATTTACATTGGAGTGGTTAACATTCACCTGAATCAAGGAACTTCAGGTAGCCACTCGTCTTCTTGAATACATAAAAAGTACCCAGAATCAGAAATATAGATGCCATAGGAAATATGTTTAGCACATTTGGAAATGGTACTTTCTAATCACAGGCTTCGAGAATGAGTAATGATCTTCATAAGATCCACAAATCCTCCAATCATTTAATCTACACATTTAAAAGGAACTGAGTTTGCAAAATTGTGTTTGAGCAGTATTCGTGTTTGGCACATAATACATCAGCCTTGCTAAAGATAAGAATCAAGTGTAGAATAGGAAATTACTTGACAATCCTATGTAATCTACCTTGAGTTGCATGAAAAACATGAAGTACTAGTGCAAAAGATAAGGCATCTTAGCGCCTGCACTCACACACACACATAGGGGAATTCCGGACAGCTGATATATTCCGTTTCAGGAACTGTTCACTAATGGTTTCCGTCTGTCATTTCAGACAGAACCGTTTTAGTGATAGTTCCCTGGCAGAATATATTTACCCTTTCAGACAGAAATGCTTCTGTCCCATTTGGGAAGCATGACTAAGCCATTTTAACTACAAACTGCTTCCAATCGGTCTTCAATTCCTTCTACTGCTCCTGAAGCACTATGGATGCTGAGTAAAATGTCCCATGTAGCGCTTCCTGCAATGACAGTTCTTTTCTCGCCCTTTCTCTCCCTGCACGTGATCATCCTTTTTTCTTTTTTTTTGAACATTCTATTGGGAGCACTATGGTGCTGCAGCAGGACTGCAAATCAGCACCACAGCGACCCCATTGAGATCCCTGGACTCCATTTAAATACACTGATGTTCATTACTGCATCTCAGCATGGATTTTAAAAGGTAATTTTGGGGCAGACATTGTATTTATCATGTCTGTTTAAAGATCAAATAACTGAAAATAGCAACAAGCACAAATGTACCAGCACAGCATGAAAAAGGAGGAGGAGGAGGAGGGGCTTTACTAGATTGGGTTTTGATGAATTAAAAAGCACCAGAATAGCCTGCTCCCTGGGCTTCAAAACTGTCTGGTCCCCCCCCCCTCCGCACTTGAATTCTGTACCCAGCGAGCTCCTTGTTTCCAGGGGACAGCAGTAGTGAATGTCAATGTATTTAAATGGAGTCCAGGCATCTCAATGGGGTCGCTATGGCACTGCTTTGTAGTCCTGATACAGTGCCATAGTGCTCCCAATAGCATGTTCATGCACAAGGGGCGGAAATGGCGGGAATAGAAAGTGGAACAGTTTGAAATGCCAAACCACTTCAGAGACGGCTACTTACCAGAAGGGAAAGGCTGTGTGAAACGGTTCTCCCTGTACTGGTTTATTCCATGACGGTACAATACCGGTTTTAAAAGGGTAATATTGCTATTTTCAAATTTAATAACAAAGCTGTAGGCCGTTTGCATATTTTCCAGTAACCTGAACACCAGGGGAATGGAGGGGCATATAATTTATGAAAGTGAACTGGCTATAGTACCATATCTATGGCTCAATCCAGAAAGCTAACACAATTAAATTGATACCCATCGAATTCTCTAAATATGTGTAAGCTATGTTGCACAGAGCAAGGGATAGTATTTTATATAGAGCACAAGCAAGCAGTATGTATTGCATACATAGCTGGAAGAAAGAGACCCACATAGGTATTTGGTGTAAATTAAGGGCAGCTTTATTTAATTAATAATTCAACACAAATAAACTGAAACTGGCAAGGGCTGCAACTCACATCAGGCAAAGGGATCCCCTGATCTTTTTCCTAACCTTAAACGGAGTGAACCACCAAGCCCCTGGTGCAAGCCAACCACAACATGGTAGTTGCCAGGTGGCAGATATGCTACCACCTTGAAGTGAGCCCACCACCTCTAGCCATGGAGCATGAGGGGAGACACACTAAAAAGTATATCACAGGCCACCTGCAGTCTCCATCCAAGGCCCATGCCAAGGTATGGTTTGTGCTAGGTGTGCCAACCCCCCAGACAAGGGGGGGGGGTCTGTCAATTGGTTTTTTCCCTCATAACCAAAACAGGCCAGATTTCCGCCACCAACAAGGGTTAAGCCTCTGCTTTGGCCCTTGGCCCCATACACTGGCTGACAATCTGCCACAATCCTTGCCTTAAAACCTCCAGGAAAATGCAAATCCCAGTCTTGGAGAGATGACCACCATCATCCAGATAAAGATGGATGCACTCTTTCACAATACCAGGGTATGGTATGACAAAACCAAGACGACCCTTCTTGACATTCCCCAATTCACAGTTGGCTTTCTTTCATGCCCACTCAATGGTGTGCCACTGTGCCACAATGTCCCACATATCCGCCTGCACCTGCAGGATCAGTTCCTTCCCCTTAAACATCCCCAGGTCATTGCCACACAGATGGATGACCAGGATGTCAGGAGGAGGGCCACTCTGCTCTACAAATAGCAAAGGCATCAGCCCAGTTCAACGAAGACCCCGTCTGCCAAGCCATTTGATAATGGCACAGTCGCTCAAGTCCAGCTGCAAGTCCAGTCTGGATCTCTCCGCTTGATGGGCCGCCCAAAAAACATGCTGTGAGCTGTTATAAGAATTTGGAGCCTCCACATGGGGACCAACAAACCTAAAACCCAAACAACAAGAACAAACATTTGAAGAACAATACAATTACAGTGACATCAAAGGCCAAACATAGGTCTTATAAATGGTGAAACGCCAGTGGCCCACCTTATTAATAGCTTTTATTGTTTTCTTTTTCTTTCTGTATACATTGTACCTCCTGATTGTTTTGACACTACCAATTGAACAGGAGAAATCTCCCAAGGGAGGTATCTAAAGAAGATCCAAAAGGCTGGCTAAGCCCTTTGGTGCTGGTTGATCAGGAGAAATCTTTTAGGGGAGATTTCTGATTTTGTCTTGGACTGGCAAAGATTTCATACTTTTCTTTCAAGAGCCTCCCTCTGGGGTGATTTCCCTTATACTGTAGGTACAAGGCCTTTGGCTCATGCTTTGTGCCCCTTCAGTCATGCATCCATGGCACCCCAGACACCTGGTAAGCACACATTCGTTCTCCTCCTAACTTCCCTTTTTCTTGGTTCCCCATTTAGATCCCTTGGAACTTTCCAGGAAGTAAAACTAGTGTTTTCCTTTATGCTGGCCATGACCTCACTGCTCATCTTCCTTCTTCTCTTGTTAGCCCACCATGTCTGGGCACATGCAATCTATTCAACACAAGCCAATAAAGAACACAAGCAGGTTACTGATTACAGCAAAGCCTTTACCATGGCCCAAAACTTCTCACCCTGACTTTAGCTTGACAGCTGCCAATCATACTGTGGTTAGCTCAAGTCTGGCACAAGCCTGGCATTCCTTCTGCTTCCTGTAGGCACTAAAATTGTTTCAAATGTGTCAGCTTTAAGGGTTTTTCTGCTTGTCCAGAACAAATGTTCTAAACAGACTTCCCCATTTTTGTTTTAATGGAAGGTGGCCTTAAATAGAAATAAAATGTTATTCTTATCGTAACCCTATTTAAGCAATAATACTTCTCATAATTTGTTGTTCTTTTTATTTTTACCTTCCGCCAAACCATATCCTAAAAGAATATGTCTAGAAGATGTCCAATGAACTCATGGATGCAGGACAGGCTGCAAAATTTTCAGAAAAGCCTAGGTTAGTAAGAAACAAGAATTTTTCCTTCCTTTGCTACTTCTCTGAGCCAGAGGAGACCATGGTTGCATTCAGACTGGCAGTTTGCTGCAATATGGTGCCACCTCTAATTGAACTGGTTTAAAGTGTTGCTGGGCATATCAGCCACACAGCACACCCTGCTGCGGGTTACACGTGGAAACATCCCATGGTCAAGCATCCACATTCTTGCAGCACCTCAGCCACGGAGTGCACTGCAAAAAAAGTTCAAATGCATGTGTATGCCTAAGTGTGCATGCACCACATATGCACTCATGTGCATGTGTATGCATGTGCATATAGGCAATTTAAAACAAACAAACAAAAACCTTCCCTAGGGGCAGAACAGATCTGTAGGTTCAGACTGCCAAATCCGTTCTGCGCGCGCTCCCCCGTGTTCAGACATCCAGCCATGTGCAATGAATGTGCGGGGAAACAAAAACACATTTTTGGTGGTGGTGGCTTTTTAACCCAGCTCCAAGTTCTCCTCTAACGGGGTGAGTACACCTGGGGAAAACCTGACAGATGTGGCTGTGTGACCAGCCCCATTTAATCCATTTGTGAAATGTGCCTATATTGGGCCAAACTGCCAGTCTGAATGCAACCTCTGGTTTTACTTTTGCCAAGGGGATCAACATCTCTGTAGTAAGTTTCCCTCAGTCCAACCATACTGTGACTTGGGGCCATCATGAAGCAAGATTCCCTTCTTTGTAACACTGGATGTTGATGAAATGAATCATAGCTGAGTAAGACAATGTCTTTAAACCCCCTGCCCTTGTTCAGCCTAAAAATGGCCTATCCTGTTCCACACCTATGTAACTGTCCAAAATTAGTCTCGAGTTTTGACTCATAACTACAAATGGTAACAGAAATACAGCAAGCAAGAAAGGAAAGAAAAAGAATAGACTATGAAATGTCCCTGTCGCAACCCTGGGTAAGAACTTTTGGGTCCCGGTCACACTGGCCAGAGAACGCGGGGGGGGGGAGGCGTGGCTTTTCGCTCCGCCACACTTGTGACCCGCCCGAATGCGATCAGATGCTACGGCAGGGAATTGGGGGGAGCATTTTGTCGGCGCACGTTTCCGGCATGCTTCATGCGGCACTGGAGTGATCAGACGGAGGACATCCATCTGTGGCCCATCGCAAGCGGATAATATTGGTGTTTCTGCAGTAACTTTGAACTATGGATCTTCGGCGGGATGTGATGGCTTGCCAATGGATGCGCGATGCTTGCCAGATGTGCTGATGTGATTGCACCCGTTAAATCCGCCTGGCATCCATGAGTATCCCGCTGCAACTTCTGTGTATGATCGGAGCCTTGGTTACAAAGGGGTTGCAGCAAAACAAGGTTATAAAAATACCAGAGAGAAACTAAATCTCACCCCAGTCTTGGCAGATACCACCAGTCCTTTCAGTCTATTCCAACAGCCCTGAAGGGAAAGAACAAGTCTCCTGGGTGCTCCAAGATGCCACCGGCTAGGCAGTAGTGTCTGTGTTCCCTCCAGTAAGAAGATATTAAGAAACTCTAACTGCTGGCTGATACTGACTTGAGGAATAAGATACAATAAGGAAACTAGTTAACTGTGTTCCTGACTTGGGCTCTCTGCCAAGCTGGGCTTTCTGCTAGGTGATTACTTGGTGTGTTTTGTTGCTACCTTGCTTGTAGCTAAAATAAAGACACAGAAGCCTCAGAAGAGGGGGAGAGAAACAGAAATTAATCAAAATGACCCAACCCCAAAGCAGGCTAAGATAGGAGATTATGACACAAAATTTTGTCTCTCAAATTCCAGACTCAACCCGCTTTGTTTGCTTCATTACACCTTCAGACACTGAGGCTGAGCAGGAGCACTCTCTCGAGCTCCCCCTTAAAGGTGCCATCTGAAGCAGATGCTACGACAGAGAAAGAAGGCTCCGAAACATCAAATACCTTTACTGCAGAAACACTATTACTTACAGCAAAAACAGTGGAGTTAATTTTCCATGAATTCAGACTTTTGCATTCTAAGGTGGACAGACTACTAACTGGGAGTAAAGAATGCACTCATAAAACTCCTCAAGATAAACTAAGAGAAACATCACCTGCTCTTCCATATAGGAATGGGGAAAGCCATTCTCTACCTCTGTTAAAAAGGAGAGGAACAAAGACCATAATTCCCACCCAACTAGTCTGGAAACCACATCAAATTTGTTTACAAGTTTGTAAATATAAAGACTCTCTACCTCCCTGGAACACCAAGCTATTTACCAGGCAGCACCTGAATGAGCTGTTTGGAAGATGTATTAGACAGATTGACATAGAGACAGTTGTTGTTGTTCAGTCGCACAGTCGAGTCCAACTTTTCGTGACCCCATGGACAAGATCTCGTCAGGCCCTCCTGTTTTCCGCCGTCCTCTGAAGTTTGCTCAATTTTATGTTCGTTGCATCTATGACACTGTCTAACCATCTCATCCTTTGCCGTCCCCGTCTTCTTTGACCTTCAATCTTTCCCAGCATCAGGGTCTTCTCCAGTGAGTGCTCCCTTCTCATTTGGTGTCCAAAGTATTTGAGCTTCAGTTTCATTATCTGGCCTTCTAGGGAACAGTCAGGGTTGATTTCTTTTAGGATTGACTGATTTGATCTTCTTGCAGTCCAAGGGTAGAGTTATTCAATAGCTCTGACCAGAGCCAGAGAGTCCTGTTAAACTTCTGCAATCCTAAAATACCAAGAATATTACTTCAGAGCAAGACTTGGCTGAAGGGCAGAGGCATTCTACCAATTTGTGTCTTCAAAGATATAATTACAGCACCATTGTTGTCCCAGATATTTCGTCTACCAAGTTGTCACTCTACTAAATCACCTCCTCTGGGAACACAGTGTCCCAATGTTCAAACCACCCATAGAGAGATTCTGCCAGATGTGCCTCTCTCTTCCACCCCTTCTTGTTAGTGATAATAGATCTCTGGATGCTGTAATGTTGGCACCTTTAAAATTCCCCTTAACAGCTGGCCAAAAGGCTCTTTCAAACCCTGTATTGGAATCCAAAATACTTTCAAGAAAGGTGCATGGAAACTTAAGACTCTGCATAGATCTAGAGCCCGAAGCTATGGAATCTACACTCTTCAGAGATGTTGCTGCAGACCGGTTGAATATGAGAGTAACCAATATCAATTGCAATGTTATCATACACTCTATTCCAATGAATGACTGCAGGGAAAGTAAGACCTCCCACCATGAATTGTCTGTCTTAGCAAATCTGCAGACCCATACTTCAGAGATTGACAATGGTTGTGTTATTTTTGATACTAATGGATCCCTGAACCAACTTACAGAGATGGATTGACTAAATAACTCATCATCTCAGAGGACCAAAATAGTCTCTTGGAACATTGCAGGCTGGAGAAGTAAAGCCAACAATCATGAATTTTTAAGTTACCTTAAAACACATGATCTTCTTCTTTTTTTTCAAGAAACCTCGTCCACCCCCCCAATATATCTTATGGGGTACAAATCATTTTCTTTGCCTGCAACAAGGACTAGATGCAAGGGTCGTCCTCAAGCTTTTGTTTCTACAAAATTCAATGTTAAACCTCTTAATATTCACGAATCTCAAACCTTGGCCCTGGCAGTTTTGCTCATCTGTGATGGGCTTTCCTTTATAGTAATAAATGTTTATATGCCGCCCACACAAGCCAGGACAGAGCTAACTACTCAGTGGAATGGATTGACATATTTCCTGGAACAGCTGATCTAGCTATATCCTCAAGAGAATATAATGTTGTTAGCTGCCTTGAGCCAACCCTGTGGCAAGGTGGGATAAAAATGGAAATAAATAAATATTTTTGGGGGAATATAACCTGTATCCCCTAAGTCCAAATGACACATAACTTGGAGGGCATGTAGAGTAGCATCAGGGTGGGGTCCCCTGCAAGTTTGGTGTCTCTATCTTGCATAGGGTCCGTTCTATAACTATACTACAAATTGAAATTAGTTGTATATCACTCTAACACTGTTTTTGCCGAAGTAACTGGGTATGTTAGCCAAAGAATAGTAACTGGGTATCTTAGCCAAAGAATAGTTAGCCAAAGTGCTTTCTCTTATTTAGGATGGGAAATTACATTTGATGAGACAGAGCAAGAGGGGACAACTAGGGAAATCTCCACCATTGTTAACAGGGATTCTTCCCACAGAGAACTCTCCAATGAACCAGGCTGGTGTTCAACTGATAGTGTTTTTATTGAACAGTAATAAAATGGCAAAACACACATTGTAACACACTATAAACATACAGACAAGTGCTAACGGGGAAATAAAAGAAAATAGTGAGGGGGAATAGTTTAGGATAGGATATATCTACCAGTCTTGAAGATTCTGCTCTGTGGAGAGACAAAGAGAGTGAACATTGCTTCACTCAGAGTGAATCTGTGTATTTATAGGAAAGGTGTATCCTGAGGCAACATGATGGGTTTTCCCCTTAAACAATACCCTTAATGTGTTGCCAGAGTTTTGGGGAAATGGTTGATGGTATGTCGGAGAGAGATCAAAGTACTGTATGGACCTTGATAGCCTTCCTGGAGCTAGGATATAGCTGTTGATGTGCATTGATGACTGAAAAGTGTAGGATAGAAGAAACTTTCCAGGTGTTATAAATATGCTAACAAGGGTGTAGATGACAGTGAGGAGCCAGTACTGGGGATGAAAGAGGCACCATCAAAGTATGATGCTGTTTTCCTGAGAAATCCATTGTTATAAAATATGCATTACCTTTGGGGTGGAAGAGATTTGTTTGCAATTCAGTTCCTTGTTTTGCATATCAAAATAACTTCCCATGCTGTTGTCCTGACCGGCATAGCTTTTGGGGTTACCTTTGGGAAGGCAGTGTTTTACATATAATATTTATTTGGAGTGATATCATATGAAGGGTATATGGCCTTATGTTTCTCTCTGGTTGCCAACTACCCATCTACAGGAAACGGCTGACTGCTAACAGGTGAGGGTGAGGAAAATAGTGTTAGGCTTTCCTAGCTTCTCATATTCCTGCAATTATACTTCCAAGGTTACCTTGAACAAAAGAGTATGAAGCCAATTCAAGCTACACACACAAAGAGAAATGTTGGCACATCAGAGCTAAGAGTACATTCTCTCTTGCCTTTATAATTCTTTCCCCCCCCCACCAGCAAACCATGACTACAGTTCCAATATTCTTCACAAACATCTGCTTCCTGCTCACCAACTTCTTCAGAGCTTCCCTGACTTCCTTGTTCCTTAGGCTGTATATCATTGGATTCAGAAGTGGGGTGACTACTGCATAAAAGACTGATGCCACCTTGTCCAGCTCAGAAGCTGTAGGGGAGATGAGCCGTACATATATAAAAATGACTGTGGCATAGAAAATGACCACCACAGTGAGGTGTGAGCCACAAGTTGAAAATACCTTCTGCCTCCAACTGGCTGAAGGGATACGGAGGATTGTGGAGATAATGAAGGTGTAGGACACCATGGTGAGCAAACAGGTGCTGAGGCTGACCATGGAGGCCAACACTGTCACAACTGTTGAACTGAAAAAGGCAGCATTGCATGAGCGCCTCAGCAGGGGCCCAGCATCACAGAAGAAATGATGGATTTCCTTAGGCCCACAGAAGGAGAGCTGAGAAATGAGGACAATAGGAACCAAGGGGGCGAGGAATCCAGCCACCCAGGCTGCTGTCACCATCCGGGTACTTATTTGCAGTGTCATAAGGGTTGGATAATGAAGAGGGCGGCAGATAGCCAAGTAGCGGTCATAGGCCATAGTCACTAACAAGAAACATTCAGTGGAGCCCAAGGCAAAGAAAAGGTAGAGCTGGGAGATGCAGCCTGCCACAGAGACCGTACTCCCACCAACCAGGAAACTTTCCAGCATCTTGGGCACAGTGGATGTTGTGTACCAAATCTCCATGAAGGAGAAATTACCCAGGAAGTAATACATGGGGCGCTGCAGTTTACGATTTGTCTTAATGAGTGAGATGATGATTACATTGGCAGTTACCGTGAGAACGTAGGTGGCTAAGACTAGCATGAAGGAAAGCATGCGGATCTGTGGAGAAGCAGAAAAGCCCAGGATGATAAAACTGTTCACTATGGTCTTGTTGGCTGATTCCATATCAACATCTTTTCTGGCCAGTGAAATTGTGGACAAGAAGGAAAAGGGAAGGGAGGGAAAACAACATTAATATTATAAAGCAAGTGGTTAATTTGCATGCTATAAGTTTTATATTTGTTACAGGGACTATCTGATGTTTGATAGTCAGGTGTTATTTTTGTCTGATAGTCCCAGATAAACACTGTGAATGTCCCCATCTCCCTTCTGTGTTATTGCCATCACATTCTTCATCAAACATGTTCAGAATAATGTGCATACAATTTCATTATATTATCTAAAACCCAGAGTGCTAGAGTAGGCTCAGGCAGAGTGACAGACCCAAGGTTGTCCGTTGACCTTCATGGCTGAGTGGAAATTTGAATCCAGATGACTACAGCCTTAGTTGAATACTCTAACCCCTATACCACATTGGTTACCATTTGTCAGACATCCACTGGTGTATGAAATTGGAAATAATGACTGCCAATGTTTACTAGAGTGAGTCTGATCTTTTGCAGGCATGAGTCTCGCAGTATCTTAAAGTCACATGTTTAAAGATTCTAGACTTCATCAGATGCAATTAATTCTAGGAATCTCATGTAAATGACAGAAAGAGAAAGAGGGAGGGAGGGAGGGAGGGAGAAAATATTTTAAAAAGGGGAAAAATTAAAAAGTCAGAAAACACAACGTTACAAAACAGCAAAATAAGACTGGACAGACTGTGAGGCAGATACCCACCATCCCCAGGCACCAACCCTCAAATATCCAGGAATTTCCCAACCTTGAGTTGGCATCCCTGTCTCCTTCCCACCCAACAGCCAACCTACCTTTATTGGCTCCCCTGTCTTCAGCTTTATGCCTATTTTCCCCCACCAGCTTCTACTGAGGAGCTTCTAGGAAGCAGGTTAAGCTGAAAGTATGTGACTGCTCCAAAATCACCCAGTGAACTTCCACAGCAAAATGGACATATAAACATGGGCCTCAAAAAGCCTACCCTGAAGCTCTGACCATTATACTACACTGACTTTCATGGGGTGGCTGCTGTTGAACAGCAGCAAGGAGCCAGGCCTAGTGGAATTACGCAGAGGGTGCTGCTAGGCCTAGGTTTGCCATCTTCCAGGTGAGACCTGGAGATCCCCCCAGAATGACAACTGAACTCCAGAAAACAGAGATCTGTCCCCCTGGAGAAAATTGGTGGACTCTGTGGCATTATATCCAGCTGAGGCCTCTCCCCTCTCCAAACCTGGAGCAGGCAAACCTAGTCCCAGGCCTGACTCCAAACCCCCTGCTATGTAGAAAAGCTAATCCCATTCAATGTCATGGTTTGGCAACAGGTGGCTTCTAAGTCTGTCCCTTGCTCTGTCTGGGAACTGAAGTCGCAACAATCTCTCTTGTTAAGAGAAAAGTGTATCACCAACTCCTGTGGATGTAGCACATCCCCTCAGCTTCATTTCCTTGCATCAGTCCTTTGGGCACATGATCGTTAGCTCAGGGGCGTGAGAGCTACTTCCATTGCTGTGTGGCTCCGGCATCACTGGACTTCCAGGGTTGTATGGAAGCACCAGTTTTCCCCACATCAGCATTCTAAAAGCATTTAATTTTTCATCTTTGGGTACCTAAAACTAGGAACCAAAAATGTTCCTGCCTTCTGGTCTTAGGTACAGAATTTATGTCCAAACTGTACTCACAAGGGTCTCTTGCATTGGCCTCTGGAGAACCATGGCATTCTCAAAACTCCTAAGTGCTGGGGACTCAAATGCGACTTGTGAGCATAATGCATGTGGGTAAGGTAAGTCTCCCTGAGCTGCTGAGAGGGTTTATACTCCGTATGTGTGATGCTGCATGTCCCACATCTGTAATTCACGCTTACAGCCTCCTCAAGGTAAGGGAAGCAGGCGGCGGGGCAGTTCTCGCTTTCACGTGCCGTTCTCCCCCGGGCACATCCGTGTTGCCCAGAGAGTTTCCCCGAGGCTAAGCCCAGTTCCCTTACCAGAAAGATCTGGGGCCAGGCAACTGAGTAATTTTTGGCAGAATAACGGAGTCTGAATGCTGTTAGATAATCTCATTGATGTTCAATGATATGTGCATTGCACACGTTCCCAGTGACATTCTGTCATGCCTAGTCTATTAAATTTGATTAGATTAGTGAAAGCTGGCCCAGTTACTTGGCAAAGTATGGCAGAGCAGCAGAAATTGAAAGTGCTTTTTGTGAAAACACACATACCCATTTTGGCTCACCACTACCCAATATCTCTTGCTTAGCACAGACTTCAGTTGTCCTTCTCTGTTTCTATAATCTTTATTTGCTACCATATAAACTAAGCTTGTTATTCCTGTTTGGTCCTTGAATCTGTTGCATGCTGATTTACTGCTCACCCTCTACATATATGTATGGACTTTCATTTCATTGTGTTTCATTGTATTTACTTTGTGCTTTTGAAGCAATTTTTCTCCAGGTAGGCTCGCCAGCTATGAGTTGGGAAATACCTGGACATTTTGGGGGTGGAGCCTGAGCGGTGGGTGTTGCCTTCTGACACACTCCCGGTGATGTCAGGAGGTGTGGTATATGCAAATAAATTATGCTAATGAGTTATGCTAATGAGTTATGCTAATGAGCTCCCAATACCATTGACCATAGTACCCTTCTGGAGTGGCTGGCTG
>NW_015165238.1:4538-4695 GCF_001447785.1 Gekko japonicus | reverse complement strand
ATGCTGTTGGTAGGTGATTCTTCTGACCAGATGGGGGGTGTTCAACCTGGTCTAGATGGGGTTGCACTCCCCATTTAGGTTCATAGCCTGGGGATGCTCCTGGATCCATCTTTATCACTTGAGGCTCAGGTGGTATCGGTGCCTCAGAGTGCTTTCT
>NW_015165238.1:1581-1770 GCF_001447785.1 Gekko japonicus | reverse complement strand
GTGATGCACTGTATTCTTGGTGCTGGGGTAGGGTTGCCAAGTCAACTTACCTTGAAAGTGAGGGGATTCCTGGCGTGCGCGTGCCATGATGACATCACCGGAAGTGATGTCATCGCATCACCCACATTGGGGGCGGGGCACTGTGACTCGAGGGAAAACCATAGAGTTTTCCCTCGATTCACAGAGTGT
>NW_015165238.1:1249-1413 GCF_001447785.1 Gekko japonicus | reverse complement strand
CGGGAATTTACCCACCCCCAGTGGGGGCTTGGCAAGCCTATGCTGGGGGGGGGGCAACAGAGGGAGGGATTCTAGTGTCCTGGCCCCACTGCTGGACCTCCTGATGGCAATTGGTATTTTTGGCCACTGTGTGACAGAGTGTTGGACTAGACGGGCCATTGGCC
>NW_015165238.1:0-1163 GCF_001447785.1 Gekko japonicus | reverse complement strand
GGTGTTGGCCCCTGACTCTGGAACAACTTCCAACTGGGGCCCACCTAGTGCCAGATTTGCCATCCTTCAGGCACCGTCAAGACAGCCCTCTTCACAGAGGCCTTCAAGGATCTTTCTGGACATTCAGGAATCCAACATGATTAGTGAGGTGGTGCTGTTACGTGCTTTTGCTGTCTTTACTGTTTTTAATGTCTCTATTGTTTTTAATGTTTTATATTAATTCCTCTTTATTGTGTTCTACTGTTTTGTATTGTTGTAAACCACCTGGAGAGCTTTGGTTATGGGTGGTATAGAAATGTAAAATAAGTAAATAAATAAATAAAATAGCCAAGTGGCACTCAGTTATTGGTGGAGTCTGTTTGAAAAGATGCTCTAGGAGAGAGTAGTTGGGAGCATAGAATCAGAGGGGAAGAGGCACTTCAATTCTCCCTTCCTTCTGTTTCACTGCTCCACAGTTGGATTTCCCCCAACAACTGATTTTGAATTTCTACACATCTCAAAGAGATTCCTTTCACATCTCCTGCAAGAACAAAAGCACATTTGAAACAATGGGGAAGTAAAGACTGCCCGTGGAAGACTCTAAATTATGAGCAATTTGGCTCTAGATCAAGAATATAATTCTTTAATCTGATAGTGCTGCAGTGCTATGAAATAAGGAATCTGTCTTCAAACAAGGGTTAGTCTAACTAGCAAAAGAAAACATAGGTGATTCATCAAAAGTGAGTGAGCTGCAACAAGGGGAACATAAAAACAAACTGATATGATGATCTTAAAATGCTAGCGATTGAAGAGGACAGGGTTGAAATTCCCCTCCAGCTCCATTTTCCCAACCTGAAAAGAGCCACACAAAACTGATGTGGCCAAACACATAGTATGCCTGTGTGTCTGGCCCACAAGGCAAATATCAATTACACAGGACCATTTCAGACAAGAGAAATGGTCCACAGAAAAGGCTGATCTCCATTCCCCCTTTATTTTGATAACTATCCAAATTGGGGGCCTACACACCAGATTTGAAAAGAAAAGACTCTTAGACGCTTCAGACATGGAACTCCCAGGGTCACATGCAGTTGGTACTTAAACACAACTCTATATGATGGGGTCATAAAATAGTCATTTGTATTAGGATTTCAAAATATTGCTATTTTCAAATTTAATAACAA
>NW_015165237.1:2024803-2038702 GCF_001447785.1 Gekko japonicus | reverse complement strand
ATATATATATAAAAAGAAAGGAGTGAAATTAATCAGCTGACCACTGGCAGACAAATATATCTTCAGGGCATGCCAAAGGCTTCACAAAATTGGCAGAGGAAAAAATTCCAAGAAAGTATGATAGTTAAATGTGTACAGAACACATGGAGGCACTTCTATAATTGGTATAACAGCGCAAAAGCATATATGCCACTCTGAGCTCCTTGCAGGAAGGGTGGAGTAAAAATCTGAATAAAGTAGATTGACTTGTCTAAATGAGATAAGGTAGATTGACTTGTCTAAAGTATTTGAAGTTGAACAAAAGGGTGCCAAAGACACTCCTCCTCTGGAGAGCCATCTAGGTTAGGCCTGGCCCTGAAACGTGATTAGTTTGATCACGAAGTTCATCTACCTCCCTGAGGTCTAGAAGTATAAATGCCACAATATCTACAATGGGGGCTGACGTTATGCACCCTCAAACAGTTTGGATGCATTAACAAGGGGATCAAAGAACCATGGAATTTCAGAAGGCGATGGAAAGTGAACTTGCAATCAGATTTACTTCCAGCATTGCAACTTAGATTGTGATTTGATGGGTTTTTAATATAGAAGTTGTGACTTTTACTGACATTTGAATCTATAGGATTTTTATTTGTGGTTGCAGCTGCTGTTTAACCTATGCTTCCAAATTCAACTTTTTGAGCTATCTGAGCATATTCTATGTGCTACGAAAGCTTCAGATTTATGGATGTTAGTTGGTTTCATGCATTACTACAAAGGTTCACAGCATGGCTTTACTATAGTATAGCCACCTGTTAGTGTAAACCAACTACAGCAAAAAAGATTATAAGAACTAGGATCCCTACTTAGGGATCCTTAGAAGCAGCTGAATATCCAAAATTTGATTGTTCCATTTTCCAGTTATTTTTTCCTATTCTTAACATGTGTATTCCATCCTTGATCCAAGGAGTTCAGGATGGTATACCTGAGTCCCCACTTTGTATCCTCACAGCAACGCTATGGGTTATTTTCTTTTGTAGTCTACCTTTCTCACTGGGATGCAGGGTGGCTTACAAGTACAATAGACCTCTTCAGTCAATTAGTAAGCTGACTACAAAATATGAATCTAATAGCAAAGATTCCTAGCAAAACAAAGCTATTCAGTCAATCAGCAAGTGGATTATAAAATATTACAACATTCAAGTCTAATAGCAAAGATTCTTGGGTAAAAAAAATGAAGAAGGGGGGAAAACCACATTATCCCTAATAAAGGTCATTTTGTGAGCTGTGCCATTACATCACAGCTCAACTCCTTTACAGTAATGCTCTTCAGAACAGTTCTGTTTCGCACATTTTGCAAAATGACAAGTATGGGGACCGCCCTTATAGCCTCAGGCAGGCCATTCCATAACAATGGAGCCATCAAAGAGAATGTGTGTGCACTGACAGTTGCCTATTTTACCTGTTTGCATGGGGAAACCTTCAGAGGGCTTTGCTCTGATGAGTAGAGCTGTCACAACAGCACATGATAGGAGAGACATTCCTTGTAGGTACATGGGTCCAATGCTATTAAGGGTTTGTGATGGTTTGAACCTTGAATTGAGCTTGGTACCTGATCTTTAAGGGCAGATCCAGGTGGAGTGCAATACAGTGGTCCAGTTTTTAGTCTCAAGATAACCAAAAATGGATCCATATAGGCAAGTCAGCTGATTCCGGGAGGGGGGTCATCTTCCAAGCTAAGTGAAGTTGGTGGAATGCCTTTTTTCCAGCTGCATCAGCTTCCTTCTCCATCAATAAAGCTGGATCCAAAATCAACCCTAGACTCTTAACCAATTCAGTGAGAGAGAACCGGACCCCATCCAATGTAGGGGATCCCCATGTCCTTCAGGTAGGGCTGGGTGGAGGATGCCCCACCTGCAGCCACAAACACACACACCCTCGCCACTGATTGGCTGGCCAGTGTGGGGGGGATAGCATGAAAAATGAGGGATGGAAGCTGCATCCCAACATGCTGCCATTACTCCATGTGTAGCCAGAAGTGATGTCAGTGCATCACCAGTGATGCTAGTGACACTTTGGTATTTGAGCAAAATTCTACAGTAAATTCTCCTCCACCACTAGTAAGTCTCCGCCTGCCCCTCTTGTTAGTTGCTAAGGGGGGACTGGCAACCCCACCTTCAGGGCCTTGGCCTTCCCAAGCAACATTACCTCCGTCTTGTCTTGGTTCCGTTTCAGTTTGGTTACCCTTAGCCCTTCAACTAATACAGTCAGGCACTACTTCAGAGACTCTATAGTGTCTCCAGGTGATTTGAATACAGAAATACAGAGCTGGGTGTCATCAGCATATTGGTGGTATCCTATTCCAAACTCTCAAATGATGTTTCCCAAGGGCTTCATGTGGAAATTAAATAACATGTGGGATAAGACTGATACAGTTTCCACACTGTAGAAAGCTGGTCCCTTACAGCAATCTTGTGAGCATTGCCAATTAAAAAAAAAATAACTATTGAAACTGGTCCAAAGCACATCTCTTAATCCCTACTTCTGTCTCCAGACATTTCAACAGGACAGCATGGTCCACTGTGTCAAAGGCTGAGGATATGTCTAGTAAAATCAGCACAGAGTCATAGCCTTGTCTGTATTTAGAAACAGGTAATCCACTAGAGCCACCAGTGCCATAGCCCAGCCCGAAACCAGAATGAAAGTGGTCTAGGGCCAATGATTTATCCAGGAAGGCCAGGACTTGCTCTGCAACTGCTTTTTCTATCCTTTGCCCTGGTCCCACATCATTCGGTAAGTTTGGTGGCTGAACCAGGTCTCTCCATTCTATTCTGACTCTCTAACCACAGCATTATTTCATTTATTGTGTACATTTTCATCCTACCCTATTTCCAAAGAGCTTGGGATGACATACATCAGCCTCTCCCCCTCCACCTTACCCTGACAACAACCCTGTGAGGTCAGTTAGGCTAAGAGAACGTGACTGGTCCAGAGTCTGACAGTGAGCATTAGGGTGGGGGGGGGATTTGTACCTGGGACTCCTGGATCCCAGTCTAACACTCTAACCATCATACCAGGCTGGCTCTCCCAATGTGGGTTCTACTTTTATTAGCACTCTGTTTCTTCCAGAAGTTACAGAGGGCTTCACTGTGAGCATCTCCTGACCGGACATTTAAGTTCTACACACCCAGCTTCAAAATGTACTCGGGGTTTCCAATAACGGCAAGGGAATACGATGATAGCAACTTGTGTGGCTTTTCTCCTGATTACAATAAATGCTATGTTTCAGGAGCTGCCAACCACAATTAGAAGGCAAAGACAAACAATCCCGAAGAAAGCCAAGGGAAATGTAATAGAAGGCTTTTCTGTCTACAAGAAGCTAAGCCCATTGGTCCAAAAATAACGCTTGGCAGAAGATTAATCGCATGCAAATAGATTATTTGGCAAGTGAGATTACTTAAAATTAGTGTTCAGACAGTGACGTGGCCCAAGGCAATGAAATCGCTGAAGCTGTCACATGATATGTTACCCAAATTAAACCTTATCTCTGCCTTCTTGTGGTTCTGCTACAATTTCCTTTTGGATTTTATATCCTATATTCCTTTTCCCCTTTAGCTTTTGCATAAAATTAGACTGCATTGGTTAAATATTGCTGAACACATAAAATGCATTACAGACTCTGTATTTCATTAAATAAAGGTTGCTCATACAGTGGGTTGGATCCACACAATGGCACTGGATCCTTATGGAAGGAGTGCTTTTGAGAACAGAAGAATCACTTGTCTGAGAAGAAGGGATGCCTTCCAAGAGAGGAAAGGATTCTCTGGATCCAACCCTATGTATTGAATCCAACCATTTATGAATGACCTGATTTATTTTTGTTATTAAAATGTTTATACCCCACCTTCCCCTTGTGGCTCAAGATTAATTACCAGTCTAAGATTCAAAACATAACAAAATATAATAAAATCCCATTAAGCCCCCTCCTCAAGAAATCCCTGCCACTTAAACGCCATTAACAGCTGTCACAAATAAAATGACCGCTTAAAGACTTGCAAAGATGGTGCCTCCTGACTAGGCTAGCCAGGCCTCCCGCTGGCAAGCTCTGTTGCCCCCCTGGAGGAAAATATCAGTTATATCACTGCCCCTGCCACGTCACTTCTGGGTACAACTTGGAAAGTGTGCTGATGTACTAAGACATAAGCTGTTCCAGGTCATATGTATCTGCCTGACAGATGACAGCTCCTAATTAACAGAGAAGACTGGAGCAAACTAGTTTTAGCCAGTGCTGGAGAGCTGGAGTCAGAATGACTCGGCACAAGATACTGATTGGCTACTGACATGTATATATGTAGTTACTGTACAGTCTATTCAGTTCCCTCTTGATATGCGGATGCTTGGCGAAGCACTTTGCTTGTTGCTTGTGTATACCAGCATCACCAACAACCTTGTAAATAAACTTGTAAATACTTTCTACACTTAACCGTGTGGACAGTAAACGTCTTTGGACTGGACTCTCTATTGCTAGATCGGTGCAGGCATTCAACACACTATCCTAACAAAGTGACAAAGGGTAGCTCTAGGAATTGACAGAAATTCTATGGTAAAACCATGAAGTTTCTGGTGATTCTTAGAGCTACCCTTTGTTACCCTTAGAACTACCCTTTGCTACTTCCTGGAAGTGAAGTATTGACATTACACCCACCATCATGTCCCTGTCATGACCATCATGTCCCTGCCTCCAGCCCTCTCATGGGTTGCCAGGCTTGCCTAACAACTCTATCCCTGACCTCCCCAAGGTGCCCTTCTCACAAGATAGGAGCCACTACAGAGAAGGAATGGGTTCTAGTAGATTTCACGCAGGCCATCTTAAGCTGGGGGATAACTAGAAGGTGGCAACTTGTAGCCCTTTTGCCATTCATTCTAGCTCCATTTTGTCTGCCCCTCCTGCTTGCTAGTTCCTACGCCAGATGCAGCCTTCTTGTGCTGCTGACAGCCACAATAATGCCTAGTAGGAAGATCCATCCAAAGGAGAGAAAGAAACAGCAGAGCATTATGCCTCAATTAACTCCCCTCCCTAAGAAATGTTTTGCATTGAATTCTATCATTTCCATTAATGTCTGTTTCCTGTGAGCTGCTCTGGGAGTCAATTTTTGGCTGAAAAGTGGGACAAAAATGTAACAGCCAGAATATCCAGAAAGAAACAGGTTGGTTCCAGAAATCTGTGGGTGCCGAATGCATGCAAAGACTTTGGTAGAAAAAGAAATGGATGGGTGGGGGAGCTGTAAAGCAGGAACACTTACTAGGCTGGGCATGGATTCATGTTGCAGATCTTTGTCTCTGTTAAGGGCTTTGTCCTTGGGCCACAGAAAGAGGAATTAACTCGGGTGCGGTGATCTTGTAAACAGACAGCTTTTGCTATTAAGTGCCCTGGGGAGATAAAAATAAATGGCAACAGCAATTCAAAATGAGATCCAGCACACTTTTTAAAAAAAAAAAAAAAATCAGAAACGGATTTTCAGTCTGAAAACTAAATCAGTGCAGGGGCTCCCATGTTCTTTTCTATGCAACTCTGCTGCATTCTCTTCTGTGAGATGATTAATGCTCAACATACAGCACAAGGAACCCCATGTGCCTATGGAAGATTTTCTTTTATTTAAAAAAACAACAACAGACAAGGTTCACTTATAAACACAAGACCCTGTTAACTTTCCATACAGCTGACTGTGGCTGAAAGTTCCACAGCTCCTGGAGGTTGCCTTTATAATTACTTTGCCCTATAACTGTTACATTTTTTGTGGGCAGAAAGGGTGTAACAATACCACAACATGTTGTAGTGAACATCCCAGTGCAGTGTGTGTTTAGGAGATATGGTTGCCAGCACTGGGGTTGCAAAATTCCTGGCGTTGTGGTGATGCAGCCTAGGAACGGTGGGGTTTGGGGAGGGGAAAGGACCCCAGCATGGTATAATGCCATAGAGTCCACCCTCCACAGCAGTCATATTCTCCAGGGCAGCAGATCTCTGTCTTCTGGAGATCAGCTGTAATTCTGGGACAGAGGGCATTCACAGTAGCCCTCTTTCTGTTCGCTGATTGATTGCCCCTTGCAAATTCTCTTTCATTGTCTGTATTAGTCCCCTCACACACACACACTCCTCCTTGAGATAATTATTCATTAGGTGGTTATGACCAACGCTGTGGGTTGGATCCTATCAGATTTTCTGCTGGCCAAACTGGTAGAAGAAGCATATTTTGATCACCAAAATGCCTATCCTATAGACTGTGGGACCCACTTGGACCAAAGCCACATGAGGCTCTAATAAGGAGGAGAATGGGGTGAGCTTAAACAAAAAAAGTCGGTAAGATCCAACCCCATATATTGTAGCATTAGTTTTCCTATCTATAAAATGGGTATTCAACCAGAAGCATATAATGACATAAGATGTAAAACTGCATGACAGTTTACAAATTAAAAGTATTATAAAAGTCACCATAAAAGGTTTTGGGGATTTGGCTTAGGTCACAGTAAATTCAGGTCCTTCTTCAGAGATCTTAGAAGGAATTCTGCCCTTCCCAGGTACGTGGCCTTCAACAGTTCCGCATTTTTTTTAAATTAAAATGTATTGTTGGGATTACAGAAATGTTACTGAAAAACAGTGTTTCATGGAAGTATTCTCGCAAGTCAGACATTTGCAGTAGGTTACTCAGTGATGTATTCTTGCAAGTCAGACATTTGCAGTAGGTTACTCACCCCCGCCACATGAAGCTGAGCAATCGGACTGTACCGTCACCCACAAATAGCTATGTCCTTTGGTGAATATCTTGTTCTCGTTGATCATCTTTGAGAATGTGTACTGCCAAGCAATGCCTGGATTTTTGCCTTGTAACAAGATCTAGATTTGAGGCAGAGGTAGGGAATAGATTACGAACAGGAGAGAAAAGGGGCCAAATTCTGCATCACAGAATCACATCAGTCCATGAGCTGATGTATTTGTGCTCCGATGTATGCATGAAGATCTCACCTTCTAGGGGCTCCCCATTCACTTCACAGGAGAGTTCAGGCCACCCATTCACCCTTTCATATGCCTTGTGTTTTCCCTTCCATTGAAGTGAATGGGAAACCTCTATACAAGAACTCCTTTCTGCAACAGAGTGCCCTAGATTGCCAGAAGTGCAATCCTAAACAAAGTTACACTGTTCTAACTATAATGAAGTCAATGAGCTCTGCTAGGGACTGCACCATAAGTTGCCCAAAAATAAACTCTGGCACATGTGAATATCTGCAGTCATACCATAAATAACCAAACTGAAGTAAGCAAAAACCCTGAGGAACAGATTTCATTATTTATCCATCTGCAAATGCTCCCTTTAATAATTGCTCCTGCTGCTTCTTTTTCAGGTGAAACCAAACTGCAAAAGACATTGTGCTAAAGAATGCAACACAAGTAACTGCTGATTACATTACATTATAACTTTACATTACATTACAACTGCTGAGTTGTAATGAACTCTCTGGAGAGCCAGAGGAATGAAGAACGGAGCCCAAAAAACAGGAAGAATTGCTGCAGGGAAGAGGCTTGGCATCAACCAGGTGTATGGTGGAAGGCCTCTTCCAAAGTCGTGTTTGGTGTTGCAGTCACCTCTTTGAAAGGCTCTTTTTACTGGGCCCAGTAGAATCTTGCTACCAACATTACAGTGGGCCTGGAGTTCTCCCGGAATTACAAATATTCTCCAGCCTGCAAAAATCAGCCACCCTGGAAGAAACAGGAGCTCTGAAGCACATACTCTTATGGTATACCATGGAGTCTAGGGGGAACAGAAGTCCTAGAGTGATATTAGAAGTCCCTCCCTCCCCAGGCACTGCCCCTAAATCTTCAGGAATTTTATAAGCCAGAGTTGGCAACCTTAGTAACACAAATTCACCACCATACAGATGATCCCAACTCATGCATCCACCACCATCAAAATATAGTCTCCAAAGACAAACAGGAGGAGAACAGCACCAGTGAATTGCCAGCAATCTGCTTACATTTTTGATTTTGAGCAAGAAGGTCCTATTAACAGGGTCATTTCCTGTGGAAGCGCACAGGAGCCGAGCTCCAGCAGTAAGGAGCCCAGGGGGTGGGTACATGCAACAAGTCCCATCCCCTGCTCCCAGCAGCCCTCAGTTGGGCCACGAGGAGCAAGAAGCAGCCAGGTAAGTTGCAGAGCCCCCCCCCGGCCCGCCTTCAGGTACAAGCTCTCCCTCCTCTGTGAGGGCAGATCTGCGCATCCCCCCCCCCATAGCTAGCAATCCAAAACAGTCCAGTGGCACCTTTAAGACCAAGTTTTATTGAGGTACAAGCTCTCCCTCCTCTGCGACGACAGATCTGCATGTTCCCCCCCACCCCTCAATAGCTAGCAATCTAAAACAGTCCAGTGGAGCCTGAGCGGTGGGTGTTGCCTTCTGACACGCTTCCGGTGATGTCAGGGGGTGTGGTACATGCAATAAGTTATGCTAATAAGTTATGGTAATGAGCTCCTGCACCTCTTTTTCTACGAAATGACCTCTGCCTATTAACATTCCTAAAGGTGGACAAGGGGATTTTAGCTATTCAGAAAATGTACCCATTGTGGCCTGGAGGGGGAGGGGCCAATGGGCCATGACAGGGAAATGTTTTTGAAAGAAATTTGCATTCACTTATGTGCAACAATGCTATGCATATAAAAGATCAGCAGAGCTAGCTGTTGTTCTTCTGTACATTAAGGGGGGGGGAGACTGAAACTGAAAGATGTCTTTTCCCGCCTTCACTCTAGTTCAGACCATGAATTCTGGTAGTGATCCAAGCTGGAAGTAAATGACCTAGTCCAATAGCACACACACACATACTTATCTACATCCATCCGGCAAATTAATAGCTTGGCTTTCTGCTTTATAGCAAGACCTGAGTTTAGAAAAACGTAGTATCAGACAAATGTAGAACAATGTATAAGATTTTATGAAGATCTGGGGTGTGATCAGCCTCTCTTCTGCACCCACTCACAAAGAGAGCAACTGCATGCATGTTGAGGAAGTTTGTGTGCCAGACACACACACACAGAAATGAAATGATAATAGCCAATAAAGGAGAAGGTTTATTTAGCATTTTATTACCATTCCTGTTTGTGGAACACACAGAGTAGCATTAGGTTCACCATGTAAGAATTTAGCTACTTATGCACCATGAGGAACCTGCAGAAAGGACGTACATCCAATTTCAGTAATGTATGCAGCACTATGTTACTTCTGAGGGAAACCCAGAAAGGATATAGGGTAGCTCTAGGAACTAGCAGAAACATTATAGGTTTACCATATAGTTTCTGTTGACTCCTAGAGCTGGTCTATATCACTTCTGGTTTTTCCCCTGAAGGCACATAGTGGCGCACACAGCTGCTGGCAGGAGACCTCCCATCATAGTGGAAGGCCTGGCAGCTCTAGGAGGGGGTATAGCCACTTCTGGGGGATTGGGACAGGAAAACTGCAGGAATACCTGTGAAATCCCTGGTGCACCTGTGCTTTATCTGCACCCACTAGGCTTGCCAATCTCCAGGTGGTGGCTGGAGATATCCTGTGATTACAACAAATCTCCTGGCAACAGAGATCAGTTCACCTGGAGAAAATGGCTGCTTTGGAAGATAGATTCTATGACATTATACCCCACTGAAATCCCTCCTCTCCCCAAACCCTGCCCTCCACAGGCCCCACCTCCAAAATCTCAGGGTTATTCCCAACCTGGAGCTGGCAACCCTAGCAGTCACACCAGCAATGGAGAAACCACAAAATCCCATTCCTTTGCGGAAGCCACCATAAGAATACAATTTGTTTATGTTGATTATGAATATATTAATAAACTCAGTTACAATCATGTAATATCTGTGTTTTTTAATTTCTCAAATTCTTTGAGTTATTCATCAGCAAATTAGGTTCACACACACAAACTTATTATAAAGGGTGTGGCCCAATATGCTAATGAGTTCCTGCTGTTGGGTGTGGCCTATTATGCTAATGAGTTCCTGCTGGGCTTTTTCTACAAAAAGAGCCCTGTATGACATTATACCCCACTGAAATCCCTCCTCTCCCCAAACCCTGCCCTCCGCCAGCAATGGAGAAACCACAAAATCCCATTCCTTTGCGGAAGCCACCATAAGAATACAATTTTTATGTTGATTATGAATATATTAATAAACTCAGTTACAATCATGTAATATCTGTGTTTTTTAATTTCTCAAATTCTTTGAGTTATTCATCAGCAAATTAGGTTCACAAACTTATTATAAATCTTTATATAAGTCCCAATTGCTGAAAAGATCTTCATAACTATAACTTTGAAAGATCTTTGATCTCCAACTAATGTTGGTTCCTTCTATTTAGACTTTGATAACAGATTGACTACTTCTGATTGGTATATGTAAGTGCTTAGAGTCTTCTGAATCAGGATTATTATTATTCTGAGGAAGAATTCTGATGAATGAAACAAGGGTTTACCTGGGGACTCATCAAGAACTCAAGTTGCTGAGGAATATTCCAGCAATTGGGACTTATATAAAGATTTATAAGTTCATGTGTGTGAACCTAAGTTGCTGATCAATTTGAAGAATTTGAGAAATTAAGAAGCACAGGCATTATATGATTGTAACTGAGTTTATTAATGTATATATTCATAATCAACACAAACAAGTTGTATTCTTATGAAAATCATTTGCGTGTATGAAGCCAAGTTCGTAGTGTTGGCTAAGCGACTAGGCAGGACTCTGCTATACTCAACCGCCACACAGTGTGATCCTGTGTAGAGTTACTACAAGCTTACTATAAGGCTAAGATGGGAAAAAGTCAGCACACATTTGCACTGTTAATCTGCCTTTAAATGTGTGCTGGAAGCACACCACCAAAACATATGCTAAAGTAGTCTAGTTTTCAGTCAATATGTGACAGCCCCTTCCTCCCATTATTGGTGTTCATTGCTCCTTTTGGGTTGCCACAACACAATGGCAGGAGAAGAACTAACAGAATTTGCCTCTCCTCATCGAGGATGCTAGACCATCCTCTCTGGTTTGTTTCCAAAACACCCTTGTCATCCCCTCTCCTAGCAAATAGGCTTTCCTTATCTTAAATACCTGAAGTTCCTTCAAAACTCCCTCCTTGATTAGCTTCATCTTGTAGCAGTTCCTACATGTATCTTTTCTCTCAAATCTCATTCTCCAAATATTCCTCTTCAGGGTCCATTCTCAATCCACTCTGGATCTTGCCTTCAGCATCCTTAATTCAGGATACTCAGTGTTGTAGTTTCCCTATACACCAAAGATCACTTCCAGGTCCTCCTAAAAGGTTTTCTTCTTACTACAATCAGAATTTCCCTTTCCTTCACAGAAAGACTGTAAATTGCTCACTTTTCTAACCAGCTGAACATTCCCTGACACCATAATGCCTCAGCCATCCTTGCCTCAAGAAGCATTTTACTTATTCTAAAGAGAAAATATCTAATGGAAGTTTCTTTTCAGTGTTCTCCCAAATTTTCCAACATTTTCCATCAAGAAAAACTGAGGGCCATAGAAAAAAAACCAGGACCACAAATATCACTTTCTTTTTTAAAAAATCTAGGTCCTCATATCCCTAGCTTCACCACCACAAGGGTAATACATGTGATTTAAGATGTGATTTATGGGTCTCAGATCTTCTACTATGGCAGGAAACCTTCTGGACATCTACTCTGTTTCCCACTGGCACCTCAAAGGCTGGCAGGGAGAAAATGGGGGAAATGGGAGTTTTGGGATATATTCCCTGCCACTATCTGGGGGGATTCTGAGGATTTATTAGACAGGCTGCACCAGATGTGAGGCTGTGTGCTGGTGTGACAAAGGGGCAGGATCTCTTCCAATCTCAAGTAATTATGGCAAAATAAGCTCAAAGCAGCTGTGCTTGGGGAAGATAATCCAGCAAGTCTTTCAAAGCCAAACTGTACAGGTTTATTTCTATACACAAAACAGGCAATGGAGAAAAACTACAAAGTTGAACTACAGAATACATTAAAAAAAACAACGGGAAAACAGTTTCTAACTTACTAAATGCTTACAGTCTTTAGCATATCTCACCACCAGGAGAAATGGATCAGCATTCTCTACAGCTGGAGTCTGGGTTTGGCAAGAGGTGTCTAAAAGATCTACTCAGAATCCTACTGAAGTCTGTTCAGTGGGTTCTGATTCCCAGGAAAGCATTTTTAGGATTGCACTAAGATGTTATGTCTTGAAGACTATAGTCTTCTATGCCTTCGTCTTTTCTTGCAATTATTTTTCCTCATTTCCTGATCTAGAGAGGCTTATAGCTCACTCCCATAGGCCCTGAAGTCTCTCAAGTTGTTTTTATCAATAGAGTTGCTGCTGGCCCAATGGTGGATTATTTAGAGGGCTGTGCATTCTCTGATGGCCACAACTTTGGAAGTTATTTCAAACCTGCGCTGAACCATTCTGGTTGGCTTTTGCTTTTACAGGAGTGTCTGGCTGAGCGGCAGTCCAGGTCACACCCATTAAACCTGTGTAATAGACTGCAGAGGTTGGTAGTCCTGCTGCTGGCCTGGATGATATCCCTGGGCACAGTTCTGGGTTGTGTCATTGCTGTCTACTACTTCTCTGAATACATACACCAAGTAAGTGACCCATAAGATCTCCCATTCCAACATCTATGATGCTGTTAGCTACAGTGAGTCCAGGCTGAGTGACTGGCCCCGGGTGACCCAGGCGACAGGGTCCTGGCTCAGGCGGGTCCCAGGGTTTTGGAAACGCCGCTTGTTGTCATACCTCCTGCATTTCCCACAGAAGGACTGGGGCTGAGGGGAAGGCCTGATGGAGAGGCTGTTTCCAAAACCTCCAAGGAGTGCTTTTTGTCCTCTTGCAAACTCTTTTGCTTCATGGGCTAAGAACAAGTGTGGGGGAGAAGGGAGGTCGCCATCCACCAGCCTCCCTGACGCTCAAGCTGCCTCCTGGTTCTGCAGCTGTTCAAACATGTGGTGGCGACTATGGCGCCTTTTCCCCCGTTGCTCCTCCACTTGCTTCCAAGGCTGGGATGTTTTTCCCCTTAGAGTGGCACGCTTGGAATGCCAGCCTCCAGGCGCAACCTGGGGATCCCCCAGAATAACAAGTCAACTCCAGACTACCAAGATCAGTTCCCCTGGAACAAATGGATGCTTTGGAGGGTGGACTCTATGGCATTAGATGAAGTCCCTTCCCTCCCCAGCACCCCCCTGCCTAAGATCCACCCCCAAAATCTCCAGGTATTTCCCAACCCAGAGCTGGCAACCTGAAAAAGATGTGTACACAATGCATATAATATCATGTAACATGTAATATTGTATCATATAACACATAATGTTGTACATATACAAAAACTGCATGTACGTAGTATCATACAACATGATTATGTTGGTACGACCAGCATGGTATAGTGTTTAGAAAGTTGGCCTAGGATTAGGAAGCCCCATGTTTGAATCCCCATGGTACCATGGAAGCTCCCTGCCAGACACACTCCCTACCTCAGAGGGCTCTTGTTGTGGGGTAAAATGGAGGAAAGGAGAACAATATTGTAAGTTATCCAAAGTCCCCATTGGGGCACAACGTGGTCCATAAGTACATAGGTAATAAGTATGGATATTTACTTCTTCACCTCCTCTCACTGGATTAGATGTCAGAGAGAAGCAAGGAGTCAAAGTCACCGGAGAAGCCACAGGATTTGATCCTGATAAAGAACAGCAGTATTAATCATAGGATTTCCAGAGGTATTTCTACTATTCCAGGGATGGTTATGGAAGTCTAGGGATAGAGCAGATCAGACTATACTTCCATGGATCAGAGTTATATAGGTCAAAAGCAGGGCTTTTTTGTAGAAAAAGCACAGCAGGAACTCATTAGCATA
>NW_015165237.1:2017657-2024701 GCF_001447785.1 Gekko japonicus | reverse complement strand
TGTTTGTTGTCAAAACCCAGGGCTTTTTTTTGTAGCAGGAACCCTTTGCATGTTAGGCCACACACCCCTAATGTAGCCAGTCCTAATGTGTTTCTGCTGTTGGGTGTGACCTATTATGCTAATGAGTTCCTGCTGGGCATGGCCAACTCGGGAGCCAGCCGGAACTCCATTCCTGTGCGTTCCTGCCCAAAAATAGCCCTGGAAGTGATAACAAGGCACAGTCAGAAGATGTTTCCTGGCCTCAAATCCTCTTCAAAATCCTCTTCACAGTTATAGCAGATGCAGTGTCTGGGTTTGTGTGTGTACATAAACGTATGTAACCATACAAGAAAATAAGAAGAGCCTTGCTGGATCAGGCCAGTGGTCCATCTAGACCAGCATACTCTTTCACAAAGTGGTTAACCAATGGTTCAGAAGGGCCAGTGGGCATAGAAGCTCTTTCCCGTGTGTTGTCTCCTAGGGCCAATATTCAGAGGTTTAACACCCATGGATGAAGCGGTTCCCTTCTGCTAGTGGATGGATCAAATATGTTAAATCCCCCTTTAAAGTCATCTATGTTAGCAGCCTTCATTAAATCCACTGGCAGTGAATTCCACAATTTAATTACTGGTTCAAAAAAAAGAACCAATTCCTCTTGTGCATCTTGAATCTATGGCCCATCAACTTCATTGGGTGCCCCTAAGTTCTAGTATTATGGGGAAGGGAGAAAAAGTTCTCTCTCCACTCCATGTATAATTTAATATGCCACTATCTTGTTCCCCCTTGTATAAACTGAAAGTCCCCAGACTCTGCATATGAATACTGCAACCCCGTAGACAGAGACAATTGTGTGCATCTTTTTGCCTAGCCTTCCATTGGGTTTGTAGCTGGGTAGGAATGACTCTTGTGACTGGTATCACTTGTATTAACTGCAGTGTTCACACAAACACCAGTTCTAGAAGCAGTACCAGGAGAGAGTGGCTCCCAGAGGACCACAGATTATCTCCAAAATTAGAATCTGCACCTACAAAGTAGATCACCAGCATCAACAACAGAAGATGGAGAACCACAAAGCCTGATCCTGCCAGGCTCTGCTTTATCAGGCTGTCTGGGTCTTTTGACAGAACTGCCCTAAATATAATTCTGGAAATCTCACCAAGTGATACCAGCTTTGGTCCCAGGCTGAGTAGAGAACATTTCCAGGACAGAACAACAGGAACTGAAGCTTCTTTTCAAGAGAGGCAACTATAGCTACTGCTGTCACATTGGACCAAGTTCCCTGAGATGCCCGATTACCTCCTAACAGTACACTAAGAGCTACAGTTGGGCTGCCCCTTGTAGAGGGTCACAATGCTCCCTCTAAGGTGTGGCATCTTGTGAGCAAAAATTCTACTTTGTGAGTTACTGGCATTAAAGTTGTGAGTGAGCTATTTGGCTACTGCATACATCAGTTTGCTCTGGAGCCATCCTTCCTGAACTAAGGCTAAAAAACTGTGAGCTAGCTCAGCTTAGAGGGAACACTGGCAAGGCCTGTCTCTTCTCCTCACTGGGTCCCTGGGCCTGCAAAGGGTCTGAAGAGAGCTACAAAGGAGAGGTCAAAATGTGGGCATGATATCATGCCAGAGCAGTCACTTTATTTTATTGTCAATGTTCAAGAAGTCTCAAGATGAGATATCGCATAAAATCATAACTGTTTTTTTTTCCTATATAGATTTCCAGTGCTATTTATTCAATAATATATCATCATGGTATTATTGTTATACATATAAATTTACATGTATTGCTGTATAAATTATGTACAAAGCCTGTGCAACACAC
This sequence comes from Gekko japonicus, assembly GCF_001447785.1. Classification (NCBI taxonomy): domain Eukaryota; kingdom Metazoa; phylum Chordata; class Lepidosauria; order Squamata; family Gekkonidae; genus Gekko; species Gekko japonicus. The sequence goes on along the minus strand of NW_015165237.1, from coordinate 2,022,904 downwards.
ATATGCAATACAAATCAATCTACAAATCCCACATCCAAAAGCAGAGAATTGAATTCGTTGACACAATGAAAGAAAAACCCCAAACTCTTCATCACCCCTATCCAAGACAGAGGGTTTACATGTCTTTTATTTCCCCAGAAGTTACTTTAAACCCAACCTTCAAAATGACATGAAAAGCTGAGAGTTCACACACCCTCACCAAAGACGACAATTAAAGGGATCCCTGAAAGGTCTTTCTATGATCTCATTTCGTCTTCAGCTGGTTTGTATTTGTCATTCTATGTATTCGTCGCACTCTCTTTAGGAAATGTCATGCACTAAATTCGCTGGGTGAAGGGATACAGCCCGTCTAATCTTTTTCACTTAAGCGGAACTCTTTTATCCCTTACACTGAGTTTACATCTGTATCTCATAAGTGTGGCTTTGCTCTGTCCAACACATACGCTCTTTAGGGGAAATCAGAGCTAATTTATCATGTAGTAGCTAATAATAAAAGTGAGGCTTTCGAACTGCACCCTGGCTCTCACCCAGTGGCTGCTAAATTATCAGTAAAGTCCTTCCACCTGGTTTCCTTCCTCCATTTTCCCCATCCACAAAGAACAGAGGAAATGATTTATCGGTTTTAATTAGATAACTTTTCTTCCTTTGAAGATCCATTCCTTTTTTCTTCTTCTTTTTTTTGCTTCTAGTGAATGACTGGGATTTGGTTAAGTGCCCCATCTATCCATTGCACTGGAGATAAATTCATCTGATTTCATTGATGGAGGGAGAGTTGTAATTCTTCAGCTTAATATTAGACAGTTTTGCTGAATGTTCCATTAAGTCTGTGCCAAGTTATAATCTTAAAAACCTTCCCAACTGCTTTGTGCACATGGTAGCAACATTTCAAATACAATTTAGGCGATCTTGTTACTTCTTATAATTTATTATTTCCAGAGCACCTATTTCAACTCTGCAGTGTGCATAAAACAAAAGACCTTCAAAAATTCATCTCTGGCTTGCACAGTGATTCAAGAGGATGTGCCTCCCTTACTGGGACCTTGAATGCTTCAACAACAGTGAATGACAAGAATCCCTATGGACTATGGGAAATGTAGTTTTCATAGAGCATGTCTGGCACTCCGAGAGTCAGGCACTCAGAACTCAGACACCTTAAGGGAAAAAAGGCCTCCATTTCCCAGATATTTGGGAAAATAACACTGCACAAGCCTGGGAGTTTGCAAGGATGGGTGGTGATTGCACTGGGGACAGAGTCCAAATTCAGAACTGAGTTAGGGAAAAAAAATAGATGCTTTTTAAATTCATTTGCTGAACCTAATTTCAAATCAAGCCAAGAAGAGTAGGGACACCACTAGGACTAACATTTACAGTTATTGCACTTTTTATCTACTTAATGGTCTTTCAAAATTCATCTTTGGCTTTGATAATATAATGACTGCTGCCTTTGAACTGAGCTGTTATTTCCTTTCCAAGGATTCTGCAAGACTCAAATTGCATCAGAGATGCAGACATGCCAAAAATCTTGCCTTTTGTATTCCCAGAGGTGACATACATATTCCATTTACTGCTTTGTTCCTGGAGGAACTGTTGTAACATCAATCCTATCAGAAAAGCAAACTCGTTTGTTCTACAATTTGTTCTTTAATAATCTTTAATAATCAAATTCTACTGTGCATTCCCTTACCATGGAATATTCCAACAGGGAATGTACATGAAAAAAATCACACTAGAATTCAAAATCCACATAAATTTGATGAGGGGCATCAGGCAGGGAACAGGCAGGGATCACAAACATTCATAAATGTTAAGAGTTCACGTGTAGTTTCTTCACATACTATGGCAACCCCTTGTTTGCCACTACATGAATGAGTCTAAGGTTGCCAGGTCATCACTGTCAAACCTCAAGAGCTTGTGCCTTGGGAAAATAGTGTTACCAGTGTCATTATGTCACTTCTTTCCCATTATTGGTGTTCATTGCTCCTTTTAGGTTGCCACAACACAATGGCAGGAGAAGCAAGAACTAACAGAATTTACCTCTCCTCATCGAGGATGCTAGAAGCTAACGGATCTATTCTCCTAGTCATACTTTCTCCTTGCTCATCCTTTCTTCAGCTCCCTGTTTTGTCCCACATTTTTTAGCCATCCTCTCTGATTTATTTCCAAAGCACCCTTGTCATCCCCTCTCCTAGCAAATAGGCTTTCCTTATCTTAAATACCTGAAGTTCCTTCAAAACTCCCTCCTTGATTAGCTTCATCTTGTAGCAGTTCCTACATGTATCTTTTCTCTCAAATCTCATTCTCCAAATATTCCTCTTCAGGGTCCATTCTCAATCCACTCTGGATCTTGCCTTCAGCATCCTTAATTCAGGATACTCAGTGTTGTAGTTTCCCTATACACCAAAGATCACTTCCAGGTCCTCCTAAAAGGTTTTCTTCTTACTACAATCAGAATTTCCCTTTCCTTCACAGAAAGACTGTAAATTGCTCACTTTTCTAACCAGCTGAACATTCCCTGACACCATAATGCCTCAGCCATCCTTGCCTCAAGAAGCATTTTACTTATTCTAAAGAGAAAATATCTAATGGAAGTTTCTTTTCAGTGTTCTCCCAAATTTTCCAACTTTTTTTCATCAAGAAAAACTGAGGGCCTTAGAGGGAAAAAAACAGGGCCACAAATTTTACTTTCTTTTTTTAAAATCTAGGCCCTCATATCCCTAGCTTCACAACTACAAGGGTAATACATGTGATTTAGGATGTGATTTATGGGTCTCAGATCTCCTACTATGGCAGGAAACCTGCTGGACATCTACTCTGTTCCCCACTGGCACCTCAAAGGCTGGCAGGGAGAAAATGGGGGAAATGGGAGTTTTGGTATATACCTAGAGCATCACCCTAACTTCATGACATCACTTCCCTTTTTTACCAGTAGGGGCACTGTAGGCCAGTGTCATGCCAGTACACCTGTCCCTGCTTCCCAAATCCTCTTGGGGATAAGAACATCAGAGAAGCCACTGTTGGATCAGGTCAATGACCCATCCAGTCCAACACTCTGTCACACAGTGGCAAAAAATACCAGGTGTCAGGGATACCAAGTGGCAGCCTGGAATCCCTAATATGACTCCTCAGCTCTAAAGCAAAATTGCCATTTTCCACTCATTTTCTCATCAGGTTCTTCCCTCTAGCTTTCTTCTGTGTTCTCATTCCTCCTCCTCCATTTACTAATCCTCCTTCATAGCTTCCCATGGCTTAGCCAACACAGCCAGATACCCTGCTCTATGCTAGAAGGCCAAGCACTGCATCACTGCAAAAATTAGGAGCCTGACCTTACTTTCATTTGCATCCAAAATCTTGAATAATATTTATGTTCTATTAAGAAACTATTATCAAAGTAACAAGAACCCTCAGTAAACAATTTGGTCTCTTCCTATAAGCGTGTCTTGTTCAAAAAAAGATGGTTTCCCTTAGCAATCAAATATCTATGGTCAGTGTACGCTGCCATATTATTAAAACTACAAATTTGGAAAAGACCTCCAGTGCTTCAGTCTACTTAACTGGACATATTCCAGAGACTTCCCAGCCAACTGGCGTTTGCTCCCAAATTTACTGCTGGCAAACAAGCTCTTAAACATTTCCAGGTCCTTCCACAGAACTGTTTAACGTCTACCTTTAACACACCAACCACCTGGCTTCAGACACAACACTCAGCAGCTTTGACCGCAGGGCGCAGAGTTATAAAATTTACAACTTCTTATGTTCACAAACCACAGGTTCTATGGCTAAGGTCTTCCAGCTCAAGTCTGAAGAACAAGACATTTGCTCAGAGCTTCAGAAAGCTGGAACAACGGGCACACTGAACCCTCTTAAATAAATTGCCATTTTCTTTTCCTGCTAATTTGGATCTCAGACTTAAAACAATAAATATTCTAAACCAGCTGTGCATCTCTCTCTCTCTCTTTGTTCCAGCTTTTTTCCCCCCTTCACATTCCTTGGCCTTTACAAGTATATTAAATGGATACGAACATTTGTGGGTTAGTTTAGCAATTTCTTTTAAATGTATGTCAACACCTTCTTTGAATTGTCTTGGGGATTTTAGGCTGCAATCTGGTCATGACAGCTCAACTAAATTAATTACACCAAATAATTAAATACATTCTAGCAATGGCTTAAGATAGCAAATATCAAATAGAGTTGCCACCCTCCAGGTAGCACCTGGAGAACTCCCACTATTATAATTGATTTCCAGGCATCCAAGATCAGTTCCCCTGGAACAAATGGATGCTTTGGAGGGTGGACTCTATGGCATTAGATGAAGTCCCTTCCCTCCCCAGCACCCCCCTGCCTAAGATCCACCCCCAAAATCTCCAGGTATTTCCCAACCCAGAGCTGGCAACCTGAAAATGATGTGTACACAATGCATATAATATCATGTAACATGTAATATTGTATCATATAACACATAATGTTGTACGTATACAAACACTACATGTACGTAGTATCATACAACATGATTATGTTGGTACGACCAGCATGGTATAGTGTTTAGAAAGTTGGCCTAGGATTAGGAAGCCCCATGTTTGAATCCCCATGGTACCATGGAAGCTCCCTGCCAGACACACTCCCTACCTCAGAGGGCTCTTGTTGTGGGGTAAAATGGAGGAAAGGAGAACAATATTGTAAGTTATCCAAAGTCCCCATTGGGGCACAACGTGGTCCATAAGTACATAGGTAATAAGTATGGATATTTACTTCTTCACCTCCTCTCACTGGATTAGATGTCAGAGAGAAGCAAGGAGCCAAAGTCACCGGAGAAGCCACAGGATTTGATCCTGATAAAGAACAGCAGTATTAATCATAGGATTTCCAGAGGTATTTCTACTATTCCAGGGATGGTTATGGAAGTCTAGGGATAGAGCAGATCAGACTATACTTCCATGGATCAGAGTTATATAGGTCAAAAGCAGGGCTTTTTTGTAGAAAAAGCACAGCAGGAACTCATTAGCATAACAGGCCACACCCAACAGCATAAATAAATTAGCATATTAGGCCACATCCCCGACAGAGCAGCTAATTAGCATATTATGCCACACCCCCACATTACCAGAAGTGTGGTCATCCAGCCACACTCAACTTTTGCTTCTTATTCTGTTTTCCTTGTTTGTTGTCAAAACCCAGGGCTTTTTTTTTGTAGCAGGAACCCTTTGCATGTTAGGCCACACACCCCTAATGTAGCCAGTCCTAATGTGTTTC
>NW_015165237.1:2017316-2017536 GCF_001447785.1 Gekko japonicus | reverse complement strand
CAGTCAGAAGATGTTTCCTGGCCTCAAATCCTCTTCAAAATCCTCTTCACAGTTATAGCAGATGCAGTGTCTGGGTTTGTGTGTGTACATAAACATATGTAACCATACAAGAAAATAAGAAGAGCCTTGCTGGATCAGGCCAGTGGTCCATCTAGACCAGCATACTCTTTCACAAAGTGGTTAACCAATGGTTCAGAAGGGCCAGTGGGCATAGAAGCTC
>NW_015165237.1:2017054-2017220 GCF_001447785.1 Gekko japonicus | reverse complement strand
CCCCCTTTAAAGTCATCTATGTTAGCAGCCTTCATTAAATCCACTGGCAGTGAATTCCACAATTTAATTACTGGTTCAAAAAAAAGAACCAATTCCTCTTGTGCATCTTGAATCTATGGCCCATCAACTTCATTGGGTGCCCCTAAGTTCTAGTATTATGGGGAAG
>NW_015165237.1:2001512-2015448 GCF_001447785.1 Gekko japonicus | reverse complement strand
AAGGGAAAAAAGACCTCCATTTCCCAGGTATTTGGAATAATAACACTGCACAAGCCTGGGGGTTTGCAAGGATGGGTGGTGATTGCACTGGGGACAGAGTCCAAATTCAGAACTGAGTTAGGGAAAAAAAATAGATGCTTTTTAAATTCATTTGCTGAACCTAATTTCAAATCAAGCCAAGAAGAGTAGGGACACCACTAGGACTAACATTTACAGTTATTGCACTTTTTATCTACTTAATGGTCTTTCAAAATTCATCTTTGGCTTTGATAATATAATGACTGCTGCCTTTGAACTGAGCTGTTATTTCCTTTCCAAGGATTCTGCAAGACTCAAATTGCATCAGAGATGCAGACATGCCAAAAATCTTGCCTTTTGTATTCCCAGAGGTGACATACATATTCCATTTACTGCTTTGTTCCTGGAGGAACTGTTGTAACATCAATCCTATCAGAAAAGCAAACTCGTTTGTTCTACAATTTGTTCTTTAATAATCTTTAATAATCAAATTCTACTGTGCATTCCCTTACCATGGAATATTCCAACAGGGAATGTACATGAAAAAAATCACACTAGAATTCAAAATCCACATAAATTTGATGAGGGGCATCAGGCAGGGAACAGGCAGGGATCACAAACATTCATAAATGTTAAGAGTCCATGTGTAGTTTCTTCACATACTATGGCAACCCCTTGATTGCCACTACATGAATGAGTCTAAGGTTGCCAGGTCATCACTGTCAACCCTCAAGAGCTTGTGCTGGGCACAGCCTTGGGAAAAGAGTGTTACCAGTGTCATTATGTCACTTCTGGGAGAAAACCCTGAAGCGATGCACAGTCTACTACAATGCTATAGAAGTTCCACAGATCACTATAGTAAAAACCACAGATATTTATGGAATTCCTAGAGCATCATGGGGGAGTGCTGTGATGTCACCTGGATTTTCACCCAGAAATGACATCACAGTAACCATAGATATCTGTGGAATTCCTAGAGCATCATGGGAGGCAGTGTGGTGATGTCCCTTCTGGATTTTCACCCAGAAATTATGTTACAGTGTCAGTGACACTGTTCCCGCTCATTTATTTCTCCTGCCCTCCTGCCATCAAATCAGAGGCCTGATAGTGTATTCGTAGGGATTGCCTGTCATTGGCAGGCAACTGGCAATCCTAATTAGTCTAGGAATCACTGGGTTTTCATTTCTTCCTCCTTCTCTTCCTATGAAACAACACAAGCAAACCCCTGCTGGATCAGACCAACTGGCCATCTAGTTCAGTTCCTGCTCCCCACAGTGACAAACCAGATACCCAAAAAATCTCACCAACCTGGGCACAGAGGCCAAAACCTGCCTCTGTTGCCTTACAGCAAGTGGTACTCAGTGGTACACAACCACTGCTTCTGAGGTTCCATCATGGTAATCCACCTCCCAAATATTTCTTTTAAAACCACTTAGTGGCCATCATCAAATTCTGCAGATTGAATTTGACAACAGCATGTTGTATAAGGAACTTCTTCCTCCCACTCCTCCTCCCTGGCCAGCTAATGGAAAACTTTTATTTTTGTGGCAAACCTTTCTTGTTACTACAGTTTCTGCCTTAGTCTACAAATAGAACACCAGTTGCACACTTATCATGCGCAAACTCCCAGCTGACCTCCCCATCCCCACCCATGCTCATTGGAGTGGTGGTGGAGAAATTGGGGGGGGAGACTTTGTTCAATGCAGCAAGGTTATTTTCAGGCGAAGTGATATCACTGCAGCTTTTGTGGCAAACCTTTCTTGTTACTACAGTTTCTGCCTTAGTCTACAAATAGAACACCAGTTGCACACTTATAATGCGCAAACTCCCAGCTGACCTCCCCATCACCACTCATTGGAGTGGTGGTGGGGAAATTGGGGGGAGACTTTGTTCAATGCAGCAAGCTTATTTTCAAGTGAAGTGATATCACTGCAGTGAGTAATGCTCTAGGAGTTTCCTGCAATCTCTGTGGTATTCATAGTAATTGAGAAAATTCCTAGAGCATCACTTGATGTGGTGACATATTTCACCCATTGCTATCCCCCAAAAGTCTCCCCAAGATTCTAAAAATGTGCCTGGTAACCCTATCTACAAACCAGGATTTCAGAATGGACCTAATGACAAATTATGGCTTGCTGCAAAAATGGAAGTCTTTATGAGAGAAGATATTAAGAGGTTGATTTGTGTAAAAGAAAACCTAGGCCAAATGTTTTGAAAAACTGGCTTCAGCGGCTTTAAGTGTGCATGAGTTGGATTGTGGCCTCGCTGTCTAACTCTCGCCTGGCAAAAGCCTCCATTTTCTAGGCTGAATTGTAATGTCTGTTTCCATACAGATATTTTGTTCCACACTGGCTTCTTTACCACAGTGCTCTTTTCAAGAGACTCCACAGGCCATCGTCCTCTGTTTGTCCTGTTTCTGAGTTTCCCCCTGCTTTGCTGCAATCTTTCCCAAACCTGGATGGATATGATCCTCTTGAGAAAATCTCAGTCAAAGAGCTTTTGGATATCATGTAGACAGGAAGATGTGCATTTTTTTCATGTCATGATCAATTCAGTGCTCCTTTGTTTACCTAAGGACAAATAGCTATTTGTCCTCCACTGGAGGGATTTTTATTTTAAGATTGGCCATAGTTTTATTGCAGTAGTGTTATCAAATTATAACAATGCACTGATTCCATGCTTTGATTTTTTTTAAAAATTAAGTCTCTAGCTCTTTTGGTTGAGCTGTTAAATCAGGAAAGGCACTGGTTGCACATTTCTCCTTATATCTCAGCAAAATGAAGCAATAGAGACTTAATTAAAAAAAAATTAAAACTGTGTACATTGTGGCAACAGATTGTTGCAACACTACAGCAATATAACTATAATTGACTTTTTTAAAAAGTCTGAAAAAGCTCTCTAATGGCAGAGAGAAAATGGCAGCCGTGGAGGGCTAAGGCAAGGAAAGTGTGGGGCATGTCCTCTGCATTTGCTGCAGCTACAGAAACTACATGGAGAATTGTCTCTGTGTGGCAGCAGCCAGTGTAAGCAATGATGAAGCCACAGTCAGTTCTTCCTTATCCAACAGCCTTTTAAAAAACCCAACTCAATTCTTTGAACAAGTTCTATAAATTGAAACCAGATGACCTCAAATTACCTACGCCGGAATCTCAACAAAATGTTTTAGTGTTAAGCTCTTAACTGGATTAGAAGCTAAAAAAAAAACAAAAAACGGCATGCCTCTACTTAAGATGACACAGCTACATTACTCAAACCATATGCTAAAAGCCAGTATGAATTCATGGTGCCAGATGATCTTTGGACTATCATATATCTTCCCTATTGTTGGTCTCTTTCTTCCCCTCCAGCCAGAACCTGCCTCTTTTTTGATGGGTTGGGTTCAAAATCCACTAGAGACATGATGTGTTTGTGTTGTATCAGTTTTCACCAGCTTCTGTAAACTACCAATAAGGAAGCTATAAATAATGCAAGCATTTTCTGTGGCTTCAAGAATTATTGACAAGTACAAGGAAGGAGCTCTCCAGGGTTTCTGGCAGAGAAGGATCTTAGGATCTGCGGGACCCATAGAGTTTGGGGTGCATCCTAGAGTGTTGCCCTGATGTGACAATGTCACTTCCGGTTTCATGCCAGAAGCGATGTCATTCACAGTAGCAGCATTGAACAGCTTGTCCCCTTCCTCTCTATGGTTTTTGTACAATGTAGTGCCTCTACAGGCCATTCAGCCTCTGTTCCTTGTTCTTCTCTAGCCTCTTTCCACTGTGAATCTCTGGCTTTGCAAGTCTTGCCTGCCTGCTCAGCTCAACTTGTCATTTTTGGTTTGCAGTCAGAGCACACTCAGACTGCCTCTTTGACCCATTCTTTGTCTCCTCCCCTGGTTAAAATGATTCCATCCTCTGTATGACAGGAAGTCATCATAGGCAATGTGCAGACGCTGAGCAGATTGCAAAGAAAGGCTGATCTAAATCCAAGCAAGTGAAAAATCAGACATCAGTACTTGGAAAGAGTCGCCATTGAAAGAAATTGGCCTTCTTTTTGATCCCTGATCAAACTATCTTTGCTAAATGTATGTAAACCTGTACGTGAACTTCCTTCACCATGTTTTCCATAAGCTTTCGCTTATGATATTGCAATCCTCTTTCATTTTCATTAGCAATTTTGGCCCCAGGATTTTATCAACATTGCCCACTGCACGGAGAGTTTCCTTAACAGTCCTGAATTCTCAAAAGATCATCCAGTACTGGAGACTAGCAGTTTGCACCCACTGCAGAACTCCAACTAATAATGTGAATTAATGTTTTCTGTGCATCCCCAGGCAGGTCCTTGGCATTTCCAGGTGTCTTAAGAAGCAGGACTGGGAAAGACCTTTGCCTCTGGCCTTCACTGCCAGTTGGAGCTGCTATGAGGCTATAATGCAGTTGATATAATGCAGTTTCATACACTTATATAAGCCCAATAAGGTAACCCGCTGTGTTATGACAAACTACATTTTCATGATCTAGCGCTGCCAACCTCCAGGTGGAGCCTGGAGATCTCCCAGAATTACAACTGTTTTCCAGATGACAGCAATCAGTTCCCTCGGGGAAAAAAAATAGTTTCAGGAACACCTTAGAGACCAACAAGATTTGCATGGTAGAAGCATTCAAGAGTCAAAGCTCCCTTTGTCAGATACCAGGAGAAATGGCCACTTTGGAGGGTCACTCTCTGACATTATACCCTGCTGAGGTCCCTGCCCTCCCAAAACCCTGCTCTCGCCCAGGCTCTACCTCGGATCTCCAGGAAATTCCCAACCCAGAGCTGGCAACTCCATAACTCCGTAACTTCATGACTTTCAGGAAGATATTTGGAAAGGAAGACAGACAGGATGGCATCAAGGCAGCAGCTGATCAGGGCTGTAAGGACTGGCGGACCAGTGCAAAAGAGGTAAGGCACTGGGGAAAGATTTGGGGGCATTTCACACACACACACCCCACACACATAAAGTCACTTTTTGTGTGCTGAAAATACCTGCTATCAAGCATTCACTGCAGATCTCACAGGAAGAAGAGCAGTGTTGTATGATAGCTAGAGTACTAGATTGAGACCAGGGAGACTCAGGTTCAAATTCCTGCTCAGCCACAAAGCTCAATGGGTGACTCTGCAACAGTCATTATTTTTTATCAGAGAATTAAAGATCTGTTAGTGCAGGCAAGCGCCATTGAAAACCAGTGCTCAACTAATGACCTACACTATCTGCAGCTGTATTCCAGGGCAATTCCGAAACCCAACAGACCTCAACAGTGCCTTTGTGAACTGAGTATGAACCCTAAAAACACTCCCTAAATCCTTTGCAACATGCAGGAATTCCATTAAGACATGAAGAACTTCTTAGGCAGGAAAACCAATACAGAAACAGTTATTTGAAGACATAAGGTTTCAAAACCACCAATGTATGCTAAAGCCTCCCCCCCCCCCAATTTACTCATGCATAAACCTCACTGAAGCTAGTGGAATTTCCTCATACACAATTGCTGGCAAACCGCTTTCCTTGTTCTGCCCCCCCCCCCAACATCCAGCCTGAACTAGGGTTGCCAGCCTCCAGGTGGAGGCTGGGGATCTCCTGGGATTACAACTGATCTCCAGGCGACAGAGATCAGTTCACCTGGAAGAAATAGCTACTTTGGAAGGTGGACTCTATGGCATTATACCCCATTGGAGTCCCTCCCCTCTCCAAACCCCACCTTTCTCAGGCTCCACCTCCAAAATCTCCAGGTATTTCTCAACACAGAGTTAGCAACCCTAAGCCTAAATGCTCCTGGGCAGTATTTTTAATAGGAGTCAAATGTAAGCTATTATAAGGAGGCCAAAGAAACTAGATGACCAGGTAGGGAGGCTGTGAGTAGATCCTCACTTGTGAGCAGGCCAGTGGCTAGGGTTGCCAAGTGTATCTTCGCCGGGAACCAGTGTCTTGTGCGTGGAAAACCATAGAGTTTTCCCTTGTATGGCCGTGGCCCCGCCCCCAGCATGCCCGGCGTGCCCACGTCACTTCCTGGTGATGCCCACGCGGGGGTGGGGTTCCCCTTGAGGCCTGATTCCGCGGTGGCGGAAATCGGGCCTCCAAAGCAGGGGTTTACCCGCCACCCGCCCCCACTTGGCAGCCCTACCAGTGGCACCAGCTGACCAGGGAAGGAAACTAAGTGTAGCAGGCCAAGGGAACTGGCTGACTGGGGAAGGAGTTCATTAGTAGACCCTTAGGAGCAGGCCAAGGGAATTGCCTGACATGCGAGGGAGAGAGTAGCAAGGCTGCTGCTTCCTCTATGAATCCCCTGCCCACTGGAAATTGAAGCTGGGTCTCCCCAGGCCTAGTTTCGCACAATAACCAACACACCACACTGGCACTCTGTCATTTTTATTTATTTCCCCCTTCAATGGGGACCCAAAGTGGCTTACAATGTTCTATCCTCCTCACTGTATCCTACAAAAACTAAGATGATTTTACTGGGGCTGCCTTCAGATACCACAAATTGTGGCATGCTTGTGATGAGAGGCAGCGTACCACTGAGCAGTTCAACCCAACTGTGGCTTGTTTCTTGCCTACAAAGCGAGATTCTAAACTGAGGAGGAAAAGGGGACAAGAACCTGTTCTCAGGCTATGCAAAGCATGGTTTGCTTGGTTGTTTAAATGCCGCCTTGATCTTCATCGTGTGGTTTCAAAAGTCTTTAGCCTGACTAGGCAAACCCTCCTGACAAACCCGGTGGCTGGCTTTTCTTTTGCACACCCCTTTAATTTGTTGGCAAAAAACAGCATGGAGCTATAGCTGTCACTGGTAATTCTCTAAAAGACATCAAGGACAAAAGGAACAGGAAGAAACCTACTTCAAAGACAAGTGTCTCGTTAGTTGGCCCAACAGCAGAAAGTCTCTCTGGAAGATTAAACGAACGCTGATAATCAAAGATGGTCCCACCAAAATGAAATTTTCCTGGCCAGTCAATTGTCCAGTCCTTTGTTAGGTAATATTTCTTGTTCAGGTTGCGGACCGCTAGGTAGCTGCTGGACATTTGTAACTCCTGGATTTCAATACTGCGAGCTCCAGCTGGAATTGTAACAACTGGATAGTAATCTAAAATAGGAAAAAAAATATATACATATTTCCAGAGGAAAAATATTTCCAGGCAAAACCCATAGTGTTTTCTATGTAACTAATGTTGTTATTTACAAAAATAGTGCTTCTGAGTACTGAGGGAGCATTGTAGACACTGTTTTAGATAGGATCCACATGCCTTTTGAGACTGTATTTTTGTAATTGTTTGCTTCCTGGATTTTCCAATGCAGTGAAGCAAATCCAGACATTAACCTGACATTGCGATCCTACAAGAGTTACCCCTTCTAAGTCCATTGAAACCTCTGGGTTTAGAAGGGGGCAACTCTGCTCAGGATGGCACTGTGAACACGACAGTGCAATGTCCAACTCCATGTGGCTCTGACCTAGCTTATTCCTCATAATTACGGTTGCTAACTCTGGGTTTGGAAATACTTGGAGATGTCCTGGCCCCACTGCTGGACCTCCTGATGGTCCCTGGTGTTTTTTGGCCACTGTGTGATACAGAGTGTTGGACTGGATGGGCCTTTGGCCTGATCCAACATTGGCATCTCTTATGTTCTTATGTTCTTATGAGATTTGAGGGTGGAGCCTGGGAGGGTGTGGCTTAGGGAAGGGAGGGTATAATGCCAAACAATCCGCCTTCCAAAACAGCTATTTTCTCCAGAAGAAGTGGAATAAATGTTGTAAATAAATAAATAAGCGATCTATGTCATTTGGAGATCAGCTGTAATTCTGGACAATCTCCAGCCTCGCCTGGAGGGTTGCATCCCTACTCAGAACAGCTTAGTCTCACCTCCTTCACAGGGTCTTTGCAAGGATAGAGTGGAGGAGATGAGAATGCTGTAGGCTGCTCTGGGTCCACTCTTTGGGGAGAAAGACAAGGTAAAAGTGAAGTCAATATATACTGAATAAAATATTTGGGGGGAACCGGCGGCGGAGGCTCCAGGCCTCCGGCGCCGGCCTGGACTGGGGGCGGGGGGTGGGGGGAACCGGCGACGGAGGCTCCCCTCCAGGAGGGGAGGGAGGCGGCGGACGGGCCGGGCAGGGCCCGTTCGCCAGGCAGGATGGGTGCTGGAGGTAGGGAAGCCGGCGGACGGAGCCTATCGGCTCCGTTCGCCGCTGGGCTGAAAGCGTCCCTTACCGTATGTGGGGAAGATGGCCGCTCAGAAGAGCTGGCTCCGATGACTGGCTCCCTCCCCTCCCAGCCACCCAGCCAATGGCAGGGCAGGTTGGCTGAGGGAGCCAGTCATTGGAGGCAGCTCTCCTGAGTGGCATATTTTTCACCCATACACTAACGGGGCGCGTTTTAGAATTTTGGCAGCGACTACTCTTTTATATAAGGGAGAGATGAGATTTGAGGGTGGAGCCTGGGAGGGTGTGGCTTAGGGAAGGGAGGGTATCATGCCAAATAGTCCGCCTTCCAAAACAGCTATTTTCTCCAGAAGAAGTGGAATAAATGTTGTAAATAAATAAATAAGCGATCTATGTAGTTTGGAGATCAGCTGTAATTCTGGACGATCTCCAGCCTCGCCTGGAGGGTGGCCTCCCTACTCAGAACAGCTTAGTCTAACCTCCTTCACAGGGTCTTTGCAAGGATAGAGTGGAGGAGATGAGAACGCTGCAGGCTGCTCTGGGTCCACTCTTTGGGGAGAAAGGAAAGGTAAAAGTGAAGTCAATATATACTGAATAAAATATTTCATACGGGGGCTGAGTCTAAAGGACTGTGGAAGGCATGAGGCCACCTAGCGTGTTAATAGCAGAGGTCAGATTTTAAGACCAGACTTCTTGTTTCAGAGTATAATTCAGTAGCCGTTATGTTGTATCAGCTACAGACTGACAGCTAACTTCTTCCTCCTCAGACCCCCAAAACTTGGATTCTGATCCCCACCAGGGACTCAGCAAGGAGGGGCTTTTCCTTCTTCAAGTGCTGTTGGGCAACTGGCTAAATGGACATTATTCCATTTGTCATAAACTAAACTTCTTACTTCTGCTAATGCCTCCAGTGGAAGTTACTTCCAGTGTTCCTAGCATGACAGCCAGAGACTGATAAGATTTACAATTCGAGTGTGTTCGGTTATGAAATTTAGTGGGACAGGAATAAAAATCAGGCTGACACAAAGCAAGCATTTCTCTCTGGCTGTTAAGGACTGTTGTTTACATGCACGTCCACAATTCCTCACTGAAGCATCTGGCTTAACCCTTCAGTTCTCCTCCCCAGCCATAATAAAGCCCAAATGTGTTTGCTTACAGTGATCCCTAGCTGATTGCTTTACTTAAAAAAAAATGTTTTTATACAACTTCTCCCAAAGGCTCATGAAGGCAAACAAGACACTGAAAACAAACACTAGGAGCCAAAAAAGTACACACAAAAGTTAAGAACGAGATTCGATTGATACTCTTGCCTCTTTTTTTCGCCCCTGCTCCTTCTCCCCCCCCCCCCAACTGACAGAATTTAGATTGCATGCCTCTAGGACAATATTTGATTGACTGATTTTTGCTGATGTCATTTTGCAAACCATCAGGTATGTCAACCATTAGTCCTGATAAAGGGGGGAGGGGACAAAGCAGATGGCTCCTGTCCTTCTTCCCTGCATGTGTGTGTGTGTATAAAGTAAAAGGTAAAGGTTCCCTTGCTCGAAAGCCCGTCGAGTCCGACTCTAGGGTTGCGGTGCTCATCTCCATTTCAAAGCCGAAGAGCCAGCGCTGTCTGAAGACATTTCCGTGGTCATGTGGCCGGCATGACTAAACATCAAGGTGCACGGAACGCTGTTACCTTCCCACCGAAGTGGTACCGATTTATCTACTGGCAATTTCTTGCTTTCAAACTGCTAGGTTGGCAGGAGGTGTGTGTATAAAGCACTGCCAAATCACAGCTGACTTATGGCAACTCCGCAGTGTTTTCAAGAGATGAACAGAACTGGTTTGCCATTGCCTGCCTCTGTGTAGTGACCCTGGACTTTGCTTCTGGTCTCCCATTCAAATTCAATCCAGGGCCAACTCTGCTTAGCTTTCTAGAGCTGACAAGACTGGTCAGGATGCTTTTTCCCAAGTGGGATGATGATGATAAAACAGGAAGGTAGGAACAGTTTCAATCAGGAAGACAGTGCCAAAGGAACCAGTTAACTTCTCCCTACGAGGCTGCTTTTTAAGGATAAATGATATTTCAGTTGCGCAACCCTCAAAGTAACAAAAAACAAATTGGCCCTAAGCATGCCAAAGAACAACTTTCCTTACCATTTGTTTTGGGCTGGGTCAAGTAATGGCCAGAAAAGAACTTGCATGTCGAATTGTCTCCTTTGCAAACTCCGCAAGCATCCAAAACAGCTTTGGATCCAAGCCGACGATCACACCCTACTTGCTACAACAAAAAGACATGAATGAACGACTAAAGGGGGATACAAAGGTCCCCCTCCCCCCCCAAAAAAAAACCGGGTTGGTTGTCTATTTCTTAAAAATGAACTCATAAAATTGCCTTGTACTAAGTCACTCCATAATCTAATTCTGTCCACTTTGAGCAACAGTGACTACCTAAGGTCTTCTCCAGCCCTGCTACCTGACAATCTGTTTAACCAAAGATGCTCAAGATTGAATTTCTGGATTTCTGTGTGCAAGACATACACTCTGCCACTGAGCAACATCCAAGGCACTGTGACAGAGAAAAATATCAGCTTAATCTTACTTCACAAATGCCATCGATGCACACATCGTCTCTGTAGGGAGAGCAGGGAGTTCCATCCTTCACTTTGCTGGACATTGCAAAGAAAAAGTCAAAGTCTTCTGCTGTGCAGTAGAGTTTGCAGAGATCTTCCTCTAGAAAAACAGAAGACAGCAGACCTTCCCCATTACCATTCCTAATTTATATACAGAGGCCAATATTTCTTCCTCCCCACTGAAAATTTATGCTTATATAAAAATTTTGGAACTACATTTCTAGGACTCACTTTTACAAGCGACAAGGCGGACTTCTTTCAATTATGATGTCACCTCATAAAACTTGTTAACAGACATATTCCCGTATATCTCAGAATGTACCTCTGTATTTGGCTTCCTTCCAAATACAGATTTCTATATGCCAGATATAATCAAGATGATCCTTCCCTGTCTATTTTAGTACCATCTCTTCCAGTTACAAACATAAGCCACCAGCCTACTTTGCCTCTAGGTAACAGGGAAGTAGTAATGTGATTGACATTGATAAAGGAGTTTTTAAAGGTAAATTTAGGTTTGATGATGAATTCTTGGATTGAATTGCGTTAAAATTTATTTCATATATTTCCTTTTAACACCTCTTGAAAATGATCAGTGATTTTGTTTTTAAAGTGGCAAGAAGTTGGCAGCATCTTACAAAGAACAGAACCAGAGTTGCCTACTATATAGAGTATTAAGCCAGGGTCTGAAATAGGCTGACTTGTTCAACTCATATTTTGAAATCCAGAGTGTAGCTGTACAGGAGTGTAAACCAACTGGTCTGTAGAACACCAACAATCTACTTGTGCAGTATATCTAGGCATTAGAACTATAGCCACACCATAGCCCTGTTCACCATCCTAGAAATAAAATATTTTGAGGGAAGAGACTGGAGTCATGGCCACTGCCCTCCCCCAACCTCACAATTATGGGTCTCATTGCCCAGACCATATGCACATATACAGTAAAATTATGCCTGAGGTGGAGAAAGTAGCTAGAGGAAGCTTTTTCTCCCTCTCACATAATATTCGAACACAGGGCACCTAAGGAAGAAGTTGGGCAATAGGTTCAGGATAGATAACAGGAAATACTTCTCTACCCAACAATTAATTATATGGTGGAATTCACTGCCTGGACGTAATGATGGCGACCACTGGACAGGTTCATAGAGGACAGGTCCATCAATGGGTAGCAGTCATGATCAGAAAAGGGAACCTCCACATATAAAGGCAGTAAACCTCTGAAAACCAGAGCTAGCAGGCAACATCGGGAAGGGCCTTGGTCTCTGTGCCCTTGCTGTTGGCCCTCCAGGACAACTGGCTGGCCACTGTGTGAAACAGAATGGTGGACTAGATGGACGTCTGGTCTGATCCAGTGGGGCTCTTCTTATATTCTTATAATCCATACAGACTGATTTACACATTGTTCATACAGTAACTTCTGAGTATTAGAATGTATACATACAGAGGTGCCCCTGGGCACAGTTTAGAATAAAATGCTACAGTCTTTGATTTGGTATGAGCAGAGATTTCCCAGATGGCATAAAAAGGTACTTTGAATGACAGTCACTCAAATCAGGGTTTGTCTCAATGAATGCTGTCTTTTATCACTTTTTACCCACCTCCTCTGTAAAGACCCAACTGGTATCCCAGCCTGCATTGTGGCTATGGCAAAACCAGGAACATGCCAAGATTAAGCCAGGATGCCTTCAACATTCATACATTAAACAAATCCATAGTTAAAAGTAACCATGGTTAATAAACCAACTTAAAACCACGGTTCCAGAAACTTGCGTCTTCTCCCATTACAAACCATGGTGAGTGGACTCACCCACATCTGTATGATCATAATAACCATTGTTAGCTTAAGTTTTGTGCAATGTCTGAGCTGAGCCATAACTTTATGCACATTGAGCAGGAGTAGCAATAGAAACCCCTGTATCTTCTGTGTGTCACTTACGTGGATGGATGTTTGAGCAGGGTTTATGTGATATCTCAACCCATATTCACAACATGAAGATATACAAGAGAGAGGAGCTATGCTGACTATTACTGGATTACCTTCAACTTTTGTGTAGGGCTTCCATTTGTAGTACCATCCACGGAAAGGCTTGCTGTTATACTCAGCACACTGCTGGGCACGGAAGTCAGGGCTATTCGATGTACATGGCTGAATATTGCACAGTTGATAAATACGACTTGAGCCCTGACAGAACTTTCCACCATACTGAGGCCTATGAAGAAAAGAAAACCTTTGGCAAGATTCTACCCTTAGCAAGTGATCATCCACTAAGTTATGACCATAATGGCTGCTTTCACCATAATAGTCTGGCCACAGTTTTCCATACTCGTGTCATGTTCAGGTTAGATTACCGCAGTGTACTCTACACAGAACTGCGTGACCTTAGGCCAGAAACGCTCTCAGCCTAACCTACCTCACAGTGTTATTAAAATAAAATGGCAGAACCATGTATGCTTCCTTTCTTGGAAGCATCAAAAATATATACAAGGTAGACAAATTGAGTGATTATAATATGTAAGGCAGGCTGACTGACACACAAGTAACACTGAAAAATGAATACAGTTTACAGGACAAATTTTCAGAAGGAAACAGCAAACTGTGTAGAAATGAATAATCACAGGGCTGATTCACAAAAAAGAAAAGCAACACAAAACGGGAATGTTGATGTCAAAATGGGGCAATCCCCACAGACTTGTTAAATTATGCTGGAGGCTGAGAAATTAGGGCAGAAGATCAATGGCATGAGGAGTTTACATACACCTCATTATTACAGCATTTCAGAGATCAGGCTCAGAGCATCCAAGATATAAGAAAGCTTAATAAATGAATAAAAAGAATGCACATGGTCCATTCAAGCAGTCTGACTAAACAAGGGAACAAAGAAAATGTAAAAACACGCTGTCACCTTTCCCTTTACAGCATTTCAGAGATCAGGCTCAGAGCATCCTAGGGTTGCCAAGTCGTTCTGACTCACCGGCGGGGGAGCGTTGCTTCAGTCCAGGAGCTGCTGAGGGATCTGCGCGCGCACCGCCAGAATGTCACAGGAAGTGATGCACGACGTAGAGCACGTTGGGGGCGTGGCCCCAATCGTTGGAGGGAAAACCATAGAGTTTTCCCTCCAATAATTGGGG
>NW_015165237.1:1983370-2000079 GCF_001447785.1 Gekko japonicus | reverse complement strand
TATCATCCGTAACTATACAGCTGAGGAACAGTACATTAAAATATATACAGATGTAATAATATTCTGTCTTTATATCCCACACTTGGAAGTGCTTTGTTCAATTGTATCATTAATTCTTACAACAGCTCTGTAGAAAAGTCTATTATTTCTACCTCTACATTTAAGGTAGTTGAGGTGAAAGAACAACAGCTTTCTTAAGACAATGCCAACATTTCTGGTTGTATTAAGTCCATCCACTACATGTTTATCAACTATATACCTTTTCTTATTTAGGCCCCATTCACACGGAGGATTTGCCACGCTAAAGGCACGAATAGTAGGTGGATTTTCAGTGCGCGATCACACCGCAACATCTGGGAAGCATAGCGAACCTGTAGCCAACCCGTGGCATCCCGCCGAAGACGCGCAGTAAAAAAATACCTCAGAAAGTGCAGTAGTATCTGGAAAATGTGTGGCAGGGATGGGCGTCTAATCGCGGGAGTGCTAGTATCCCGTGGCTTCGGCGCCCATCCGAGTCCTGTCACAAACCAGAGCTTATGAGCACGAACACTAAACTGGAAGCAGTGCTGCTTCGTGGAACTGCGCATGCGCACAAACACGGAACCCTTGCCGCACGGCTTCTTTGCCAGCTCCAGCATCGCCATGTGATCGCAAGCTTCCTGCCACAGCGCGAATACTTGGGAGACTGTGTGATCGAGCTTTTTTTGCTAATACGCTTTATTTTACCCCAGGGCAAACAGCCACGCCTCACCCCCGCGTTATCTGGCCCACGTGACCGGGGCCTTAGATTATCTGTTCTAATTTGTAGCATCAGAAAGTAATGGGGTACATGAAAACTTAAAGTAAACCATTTAGTGATGGTAAGATCATCCGTATGGCGATGATCTTTTGCATTGCTTCCACTGCCACTGCCACTTTCACTGCCACTGATGGATTCAGCAGAGACATATGGAGTGGAAATGGAGTGTCCATATGATCAGCTGAACAGTGAATTCTCACCTTACTACAGGCATCTTGCAGCTTCTCCACCCCATTCATTTCCAGACTATCTGGATTAACAATGCCTACACCTTTCCAATTATAACTCAGCAACAAAAAGGACTTACTTTGTTTCAATGAAAGCTGGGAATTCAGATGAACTAGCAGATTGCAGAAATAGATCAGTATAATGTTATTACACTATAGCACAATAGCAATTACTGTTAAAAAAACTTCAGTGGTGTGGCAAAGAAAACGGTTGCCACAAGTGGCTGACAGAAAGAAAATGACAAGTGAGCTGAAACTTTGAAAATTCACACTTTGCCATCCAGGCGGCATGCAAAAACTGGACTTTCAAAAAAGATCTTAGCAAAGCAGGTCTGGGGAAGATAAGAGCAAAGCAAGGGAAAGTGGACAATTAGACAATGGAAAATAGACAATTAGATGATTATGGATGCTTAAAAAAAGTCAGAAAGCAACAGTGAAGCAAAATACCTCAGTAGACGCACTCAAATATGAAGTTTTTGTTTCACTGGCAAAACATTTTATGAACCTGAGGTTGCAATTCTGAGAGTTGCACTGCACCGTAAAGCCTAACAGATTTATTGTGGCATAAATCTTCATGGACTAGTGCCCATTTTCTCAGATACAAATGGACTCCAGTGCTCTACATCTTAGATTGCAATACGTCTATTAAGCTTTAAAGTGCCACAAGACTGTTTTGTTATTTTATTAAAGTACAGACCACTTTTGGAATTTACAGACAAGCTTTATTTGGAATGTCCTCTGAAATTCTTTTTTTTTTCTTTTCAGAACAAGTATGATAGGACCAGGCTGTCAGAAGTCTGTCTTTACTGTATAAAGTAAGCAGATCAGGGAATTTTACCCTTGGACTGTCCCTCCAGACTCACACTAATTACTGTTCTCTTTGTACACTCAGTTGCTATTTGCAGTTCTCACAATCACTCCACAAGCAAGAGCATGACAACAAATTGGTAAAAGTACATATGTTGAAGCCATTGTTTTCGCGTTGGTATTTTTTTAAGTACACGAGAGTCTAAAATTGCATTTTAATATTTTAGCAAACAATGTGCTATTATAAAGCAGGTAAGCCTGGATCCCACAGATATGAGTTAGTATGAGCTTACGTCTCATGGGCACACTTCGTGTTCTTTACAGCCAAGCTATTAAATTATGCAACCTATTGCATTCTCAGGGAAAATACCTTGACTGTAAAATGTTGTGATGTATGAAAACCAGATCTCAGGAATTTACGCTGCAGCAACTTTATGCAAACATAATGATTTTAGCAAATCTGCATAGAGTGGTTGCACTGTGCATGACCTCCAAAGGTGCTGGGAGGCTGTAAGGGCGTACTGAATGCGGACAGATGCTCAGGATACCATTGCCAATTTTCTTACCTGGACAAGGCATACCATTTCTATTGTAGATGCTTAATATTTAAGATGGCTACTTATCCCACGCGAACAGTTGGAATCATTTGACAAAGGAAGTGGAGGAGAAATAAAGGGTGTGGAAAACAGGTCATCCAGCAGTTTGTTACCTTTGAAGTTACTGTGGGGTGGGAATGGACGTTGTCATAGAACCAAGATGGAGTCCAGAGACAACATTTGCTGGACAAGTTTGAACCACTGCTGAGGAGCAGTTTTTGAATTTCTCATTCCTGTAATTTCAACTGGGATATCTCATTCCTGCCCTTTCCATTTTGTGCAAATTCAATACATCGTTCTTTATTTTTGTGCTACTTTTTATTTCCTCAAGCCAAAGTTCTCCCATAAAGTGCATGTATTTTAGACATTATTTGTGTGTCAATGAATTTTAAACTGTGGTCTTCTGTGTATTTTTTTTTAAAATCCCTAGAATTATTACAGCATCCTCTGGTAAAACAAAAACCACCTTATTCTGGGTTTCAGTATCAGTTCTGCTAAAAACTGACTGGGTTGGATCCAGCTCAACCAATCATCATATCCATATGGTTATCAGCTCTGGGTTGAGGAATATTTGGAGATTTTGGGGGAGGAGCTTGAGGAGAGAGGGATTTGGGGAGGAGAGGGACTTCAATGGGGTATAATGCCATAGAGTCCACCGCTGAAAGTGCCCATTTTCTCCCGGTGAACTGACCTCTGTTGCCTGGAGATCAGTTGTAATCCCAGGAGATCTTCAGTCACCGCCTGGAGGTTGGCAACCCTACTTACCCAGTTCCCCTCCTTACTACAGCCTTTGTCTCACTTGGTTATTGTCCATGTAGGCCCCATCACCCAGCATAGCCATTTGGGGCTGTTAAAGGAGACATTTCCTTCACTTTTCACAAGCAGATTAACTGATTGGTTACAATCCACTGATCCAAAACTTCAGTGTTTTATTTGAGCTCACATTTCCCACCTTAGCCTAGTAACAGTCTTCAAGAGAACTTTGCTATGCTAATCACTTGACATTTATGGGGGATATGGGATTTCTACTATCTATCTATTGCATTTTTTTCACACCCCTCCAGCAGGGCTCCAAGATGGCATACACGGTTCTCTCCTTTCTATTTTATCTTCACAACAAACTTGTGAAGTTGTTTAAGAGTGAAAAGGGCATGACTGGCCCAAGAAAGGTGAGAAATTGATTTCCCAGGTCTAGTCTGACAGTACACCCTGCTAGTCCAAAAGATGATCTTAGATGGTGGGGAAATGTGTTAATTCTCAAGGAAAATCTTTTTCTGCCTTCTATCTTGCTAGATACCAACTAGTCATAAGAATAATGCCTAATGATACCAATGTCTTACTTTGGATTATTGCAGTGTCTCTCTTGGTATGTTATGCCGCCTCCACAAGTCCGAGAACATTGAGACCACTCAGACCAAATGGACCAATGGCCATTAACAGGCTTGGGACCATGGTCTCCGTACCGTATACACTGACCTCTTCGACACCACTGTAGGAGGGAACGTAGAAAGTCAATGCTTCATCAACTGCTCACCCATTTTGGAAGTGTAAAAATTGGAATTTCTTTCAAAACAACCTAGATAATCCAATTGGGACTTCAAGGAGGGAAACCAATTGGGAAAAATAAATTAATGTCAGCCAATGGACCTGATCCATTCCTATGTATTTGTTTTTTCCATTTCAGCAAGTGAAGAATTGATACTAAAATGGGAAGCTGGTGGGATCTTTGGGCATAGTATTCATCCCTAAACAGATTATGTGGGAGAGTAAATACTGAAGTTTGTAAAGCCATTTTAACCTTCCTTTCTCTTACCAAAGGACATAAAAACTATGCAGCCTTTTCCCCATTCCACCAATGGGGTGGGCAGAAATCACATACTTAAATGCTTTAACTATATAAAGAAAACCAGCACATCAAGGAAAAGCCTTTTTCCTGGTATGCTAGAGTTCTTGTAGCAAGAATTTGCTTTTAATATGGGGAAGCATTCAGACATGCATTTTCTCTCCACCCACCCACCCAGATGGCACAACCTAGCCACTGAGCTACTGTGCTGATCTCACATTTCCCATCTAATCGAATACGAACTTACCATGTTTATCCCACAAGGTGTCCCTTCGGCCGCTGGCATAAATTTTGTCTCGCATCGATGACCTATTCTGTGGCACCAAAGTGATTTGCATATATCCTGAAAGTTTAAAAACCGAGCATTAATTTTATTTCTTCATGCCTACAGCCATCCGATGTGTACTTTTCCAGCATCTTTCTCCCCCCAGAAAAAGGTCTGTGCTAGGGATCATGAGACCAGCACAGACAAAAGCCACACGGGGCAGTGATAAGGAGGGGAATTGGGTGAATAAAAACATTGGCTGTATTGAACCACATACTTCTGTGAGGTTTTTTAAAATTTTTGTTTTTTAATCAAATTTATATCCTGCTCCCTCTCCCCTGAATGGGACGCGAAGAAGAAGAAGAGTTGGATTTATACCCCGACCTTCACTTAGAGTCTCTGTGATTCCCAGCTTCCATTTTTTTTAGAAGACTCTCTAGCACCTTCCTTTGCAGAGATATCCCTTTCTATGTCCACAATATAAGGGGCTAGAGATCTATTTTTTTTAAATGAAAGCTGGGAATTCAGAGAACAAATACACATATGACAATACTGTTATATTGCTATAACACTGTTCGACTGCTGATTTTTTTAAAAAAAATACCACCCACACCATGTCAGGGAAGGGAATGCCTGCTGTGATAGCAGAGACTCATGGGAGTTCAGGAACCCACCCACCATTTTCCAACTGTGGGGCAGGTTCTGCTACCTCTGATGCTGGCAGTAGAGAGAAGTCTCCATTGGGGACAATCCCAGCATGGTAAATCTGAGACTGGCTTCTTCTCTTTTCCCTACCTCCAACCTGTTCCTGCTGGGGAGGATACAAAAATAATAGCCCCCAAATTTTCGGAACCTGAAAAAATACACCCCCTCTCCCAGTTCCAAACTGGTAACAACACTTCTGAATAATCAAGAAAGTGAAAAAAAACCCAGTGTCAAACTGGCCCTTCTAACTTATTCCAGTATTACCTCATTTTTAAAAAACGGCAAGAAACGCAGTTCCAAACTGGTAACAACACTTCTGAATAATCAAGAAAATGGGGGGGAAAAACCTAGTGCCAAACTGGCCCTTCCAACTTATTCCAGTATTACCTCATTTTTTAAAAACAGCAAGAAACATCAGGAAAGGTATGGCCCCATTCACACAAAGGCATGAGAGTCATTTTCCCATGGCATGAGCTTGCACCACTTGAGTAGGTGAATTATACAGCCACATAGGCATAGTCAATCTCATGGTACTTTCCTGCTCAGCTGTGGTGGTCCCACCCTGCCAAGTGGTGACGAAGTGAGAAAAAAACCCATGCAACTGGTTTCCACCACATGGTGGCATCATCTACATGCCGGGCTTTTTTTTCCTGGGGGTATGTGCCAGAACCTCTTTGACAAAATTCTTTTAAAAAGTTTAAAAGTTCATCCGTTTTCAGTATACAGACTGAAAACTTCATTTCCCTCTTGAGAGTTCCGGCACCTCTTTTACCAGAAAAGGGAAAAAAAAGCTCTGCATACATGCACACTGTCCCATTGAGTAAATCACATTTTGTAAGAGACTTACAAAAGCCACCAGGATCTACTACTCAGAACCAATGCTCCCTCTAAGCTGCTGAGTATTGTGAGCGAAAATTCTACTTTGCGAGCTACTGGCATTCAAGTTGTGAGCAAGTGATTTGGCTACTGCACAAATTAGTTTGCTCTGGAGCCATCCTTTCTGAGCTAAGACAAAAGTGTGTGAGCTGGAGGCTAAAAAAACTGTGAGCTAGCTCACACTAACTCAGCTTAGAGGGAACACTGCTCAGAACTGACCCATTTTGAACCCAGTTTCACTTTTCTGGCAGTAGGAAGACGAGTATCTTCTGAGTTGGAAACATCTCTAACATTTCTCCTTGATATGTTATAAACCAAACAAATTCAACCGCATCAAAAGACCCCCTTCACCACAACTGTAGCTCTAATTCTTATATCTCTATCACCATCTGACTGATTTCCCAGACAAATACCCTCCAAGTTATTTCTGATTCCACTCCCTGTCCTCGCCCACCCTGCCCCCTAACAATACAAGCTGCTGCAAAAGCTTCTGCTCCTGCCTTTTTGACAATAACAAGATCCACCCCTGCCTCTCCATTTTGGCCGCCAGCACTCGGTTCATACTCTTGTTCTGTCTTGCCTCAAATATGGAAAACACCTTCCTCATCACTGTCTCTTGATCACACCTCCATCTCTTCTCAGAGCTGTTTCTTGTTGGTAGAACACCTGCTTGCATGCAGAAGGTTCGGTCTCCAGCATCTCCAGTTAAATGGCTCCAGTAGTAGGTAAAGTGGAAGAGCTCTACCTAAGATTCTGGAGAGCTGCTGTCAACCATAGTAGACAATCCTGACGTTAATAACACAATGTGATTCAATATAAGGCAGCATCTGCAGTAACCTATCTGAAAACCTAATATTGTTCCACTCCCACACCCAATTGACCATGCTCTTCAGGTGCTTCCATGATTTCTCTTCCTCCTTGACAGGGCTTTTTTGTAGAAAAAAAGCCCAGCAGGAACTCATTAGCATAATAGGCCACACCCAACAGCAGGAACTCATTAGCATATTAGGCCACACCTCTGACAGCGCAACTCATTGGCATATTAGGCCACACCTCCATGTTACCAGAAGTGTGCTCATCCAGCCACACCCACCTTTTGCTTCTTATTCTGTTTACCTTGTTTGTTGTCAAAACCCGGGGCTTTTTTGTAGCAGGAACTCCTTTGCATGTTAGGCCACACACCCCTAATGTAGCCAATCCTAATGAGTTCCTGCTGCTGGGTGTGGCCTATTATGCTAATGAGTTCCTGCTGGGCGTGGCAAACTTGGGCGCCAGCCGGAACTCCGTTCCTGTGCGTTCCTGCCCCAAAATAGCCCTGCTCCTTGATATCCACATTTCACTTATCCTTAATCTGTCTCCCTCTTTCCATTCCCACAAACTCTAATCTTTCATGAACACATGAAGCTGCCTTATAACGAATCAGATAATCAGTTCCTCAAGGTCAGTATTGCCAGACTGCTCTCTAGGGTCTCAGGCAGAAGTCTTTCACATCACGTACCACGTGATGCTTTTAAGTGGAGATGCTGGGGATTGAACCTGAGAGACCTTCTGCATGCAAAGCAGGTGCTCTACCACTGAGCTACGGCCATTCCCCTCCTCTCATACCACAACCTAAAATCCTTACTTCCTAACTTTCAGGTCTATCTTCCCTACTTAATCTGCTGTCCCAGCAACACTTTGCTTCCTTCTCTTACAACATAACACAACCTCCAAGGCTGGTGCAGTGGACAGCATGTCAGACTAGGGCTTGTGTGGGAAATCCCACACAGCCTGGAACCAGTTAGTCTCTCTCAGCCTTAACCTACTTCACAGGGATGTCATGATAATAAAATGCAGAAGAAAGACACTATATATACCACCCTGAGCTCCTCAGAGGAAAGGCAGGTTGAAAGAAACAGATGATGGATTTACACATACACAATCCCACACAAATGAGCTGCAATTTATTGGTTAAACCCTATCAGTTATTCTGCTTGAGCGGGAAAGAGGAATGGCCCATTTTCACCACTGAAAAGGCTACGCTGAGGATCACGGGACCCACATATACAAACACCACACAGGACAGAGGCTGCAGCAAGGAGGGTTGGGCAAAATCACACGGGAAAATAGTAGGACCTAACTCCATGTATCTTTCTGCCATCTCCATCCTGCTCTTGCATCCAACAATGGATTGCAAGCTCTTTGATGCCCTCTACTTCATTACTTAACTAGCTGACAAGCTTTTTGATGCCTTCTCTTCCATTACTGACTAGCTAGCAATATGACTGCCATGAAGGTATCTGTGGGCAAATGAATGTGGAAGGAGGGCCAGCATATTGCAAGGACTTCTGGGATTTGTGCAGTGGCTTTATGCACACATTAACAAACTGTGACCACCCACCCACACCCTGGTGAGATCCCTACGTAAGGCTGATAGGCTCTGTTGGCCCTCATCACAGCAATGCAGTGCTTTTCCTTTTCTCCTACAGGGGTGAATGGTGGTGCTCAGGACCTCCACTGAAATGGGAGCTGTCTGCTTCCTGCCACTGATGAGGCCAGTTTTGGGGGACTCAAGCCTGCTGTTACGTGCATAACTCTTCTCTTGCATGCACATAGCCTCACCTCACATTCTATTTCTTGGTCATATACAAGAGGGACTGAATTTTGGTAACTTTTACGCACACAGAGCACCAATGTTAATATTATTGTTTCTACATATTGAAATCAGACCACTAGAAGCATCAGAGAGTTCTCCATTATTACACTTGAGGACACAACAGATAGCATCATTTTAGGACTGGATCACGCCATGCAATCTGTGGATATACCTGAGCAAAGTCCTTGCACATTCTGTGACCTAGTAACAAATATGGGCTACCTGCCATTCTATCGCAGCATAATAAAAAAGAAAGTCTCGTAATGTAAAACGGAGCTTAGGCATCCCCCTCCCGTTCACTCCTCAATGTCAATTGCAATTTGATTCTACATCCTGTAGGCACAATCTTGTCCTGCAGCAATGCTGGCCCACCTTGACTCCCATCCAAGTCAACACCTTAAAAGCAAGCAAAAAAGCATGCCAAATCATTGAAGATTTAGAAAGAGTGTAGACCCTGGAGCTCCTTGGAACCCCTCCACTCATTCATAATGTCTCCCTTTTACAGCTCATTGCTATTTCCCAGTGCAAGTTCTAACTTTGCTTGAAAGATACTTAGAAATGTACCTTCACAAAACTCAGGTTGCAGAGTTTGGCTTTCCCTCCAAATTGCCATTTGCATTGTGTGTCAGCATCGTAGATTTGCCCTGGGAGTTTATCGGGATATTCGTATTGCCCAGTTTGTCTGGGCTCATCGATCAGGCAAGCCGCTTGAGCTGTACTGTAAGAAAGAGATGCATCTCTGAATGGACCATTTTATCTTTATGTGAAAACCATGATATGTGGTTCAAATTATATCCTTTAAGAGCAAATCAAAGCCAGATAGGGTCTGGGAGCAACTGAGAGTTTAATCCTGATTAAATGTACACCATTACTTATTTACCACTCAATCACTCACAGGTTAATGTGGTAAACTGCCGGCAAGCGAAAAGCTTTTGTGGGATGGTTCGCACACAGGCAGCCCCAATGCAAGTGCTTCAGGGCTGATTTCCATGTTACAGAGTACACAGGTTAGGTCCAGGGTCCCCACCCTGTGTCCTGAGTAAAAGTTGCACAAGTTCCTCAATTCCCACATGTATGGTGGCCAGTAAAAAAAAGAGGAAGATGCAACATGAGATGGACTGACTCAATAAAGGAAGCCTCGGCCTTCAGTTTGCAAGACCTGAGGGAGGCTGTTAATAATAGGTAGAGGTGTGTATTTGGATCTACTTGATCCAAAAATATACCAGTATTTTTCAGGTATACTTTGGCATCCCAAATGTATCTAGGATTTTTTGGAAGAACCCAAAAAAATTCCCCCCAAAATCCCAGATATATTTGGAAATTACCAGCAAACCCCGAAAAACGACTGAGGGGCTGAAGAAGATTGCTCCCACCACTCAGCTGTTTTCAGGATTTCTTCTGCAGGGAATGTTTAAAGGGACTGCAGAAGACAGCCTGGAAAACAGCCAAGCTGGGGAGGGGGGAACCACTCTCCCCCTCCCATCTCAGATGGGGCTCTCTTGGGCAGTTCGGTTTAAACTGAACTGCCAAATAAGCCCACAAATCAGCACATCCTGCAGGGAGAACTTTCCCTGCCAGCTCAGCTGGGGCTCCTTTGGACAGTGTGGTTTAAACAGGGCTGCCCAAAAGAGCCTGCAAAGCATTTGATCCTGCATGGAGAACTTTTCCCGCGGCTCAGCTGGGTCTCTCTTGAGCAAACAAAGCAGCTGATCCCATGGGGAGAGTTCTCTAGGCAAAGCAGCTGATCCCATGAACTCTCATCATGGCTCAAGGGAGCCCCAGCTTTTCCCTGCAGGATCAGCTGCTTTGTGGGTTCTTTTGGGTAGTCCAATTTAAAGGAACTACCCAAAAGAGCCCCAGCTGAGCCACAGCTGTTTTTTGCAGCTTTGCTGCTGCTTTTTTCTCTCTCCCAATTTTTCGGTTTGGGTCCAAAAAATTCAGGTTTTCTGAAAAATCCTGGAACCGAATATTTTACCAGGATTAGGATCCAGGATTTTTTGAGAATCCCA
The DNA here is from genome assembly GCF_001447785.1 of Gekko japonicus. Classification (NCBI taxonomy): domain Eukaryota; kingdom Metazoa; phylum Chordata; class Lepidosauria; order Squamata; family Gekkonidae; genus Gekko; species Gekko japonicus. The sequence goes on along the minus strand of NW_015165237.1, from coordinate 1,989,317 downwards.
AATTTTTGGGAGGTGCAGTAGACCCAAACCTAAAAATACTGAGAAAGAAAATTACACACCCCTAATAATAGGGCAGTTAGGAGATCATTACTTCATAGGGTTGCCATAAGGTGAAAGTGACTTGACAGCATAAGCAATTCAAATCACAACTAAGCCATATAGGAAGAAGGATAAAGTTTTCATGTGGGTTTCCCCAACAGTCTAAATAGTGGGACTCCCCAGGAACATTTCAGGCTAGGAAAACTGACTGGAGGGAAGCTTGAAGCCCCTTCCTCCATGTGTGACACACTTGAGAACTGAGGAATTCATGTGTGACTGTTGAACAGGACCCTGTTCTATAATGTGAAATCAGCCCTCAGAATCACATGGTAGATAGTACTGGTGCAGTGTCACGCCAAACTGCTTGAACAACTGGCCAACTGAAACCAAAAATCAGTTCAGCTGCATAGACAGGATCATAGAGATGTACTCATTCTCACAAATTCCAGAGGGGTAGCAATGTGGAAAATCTGCATTTCAAACAAACCATAGCATAACACAGGCATTGAAAACAGACAGGAGATACCAAATTTTTTACTCCTTGCAGTTTTCCATACAAGAAGTCATAGACAAAGGCCGAACAAGATAATATGTGGGAGACACATGAACACCCTCCTACGTTTTTCTGAATCTAAAGAAGCCGAGGATGTTCTTGATTTCAACAGAGGACTGGCAGCATCTGCTGAACGCCTTCCTCCAATTTGTTCACCTCAAAAGTGCTGCACACAAACTGCTTTCCAAATCATAAGAGAAAAGATCAAGGGATCCTGGCTCTTATTTTAGACAGGTGAGACAGTAGTTCATGGCAGCGGGTGGTAGAATATGGAGCAGAAAAACAGGAAGAAAGAAAAAGGTAATTCCTCCCTGCCATGACCTGGATAGCCCAGGATAGCCTGATCTCATCAGATCTTGGAAGCTAAGCAGGGTCAGCTCAAGCTGAATGGAATGGGGGTGAGGCTAAAAATTCTACCACCACAACCCCACACATTGTCTATTCATACACATGTCATGTGTACAAGATTCAAACATGGATCAAGGAGATTTTAGATTAAATAAAAACTGTGTCATTTATTTAGATATTTATACCCTATTTGTCTCCCCAATGAGGACCCAAAATGGCTCACCAAACCATTCTCTTTTCTTCCATTTTCTCCCCACAACAACAACAAACCAGTTAGGTAGGTCAGGCAGAGAGAGAACAACTAGCTGTGGGTCACCTGGACAGCTTCCACGGTGTAGGGGTTTCAAAAGTGGGTCTCCAAGATCCTAGTCAAAACCTCTAACCACCCTACCACACCAGCTAGTCTCCCCTTCCCAAAACATATTGGTTTACTCAATAAATTTATGAAGGCACTCAATGTCAGACATTTGGTTCAGACTCAAGATTCCAACAATTACCCTCTTGCTTCAAACTTACCTGAGAAATTTGTTAAGATACTGCCGACTGCACACTGACCACGAAAACACTCCGTTGTTGCCTGTGAGAGTAGGAGACATAATGTTACCTTCAGCTTTTCTGCAAGGATTCCCTTCTCCATCATGGATCATGCCAAAGCTAGAGATAGAAGCAAAAAAAGAAAAAGAAAATGTAAGACCTTACTAACATATGGGGGGGATTAAAAAAAAGAGAGGGAAAGGTACGTGGAATAATTGTGTTGGTTTGGGGGGCGGTCAAAAAGGACCAAAAAAGGCTGCATATGGATGCTGAACAAGCATAAATGATTTGCAAAATATGTATACAAAATATGTATTAAGATATAATGAAATGTGAATTCTGATACAGCGTGGTGGGTGCAACAACAAAATGGCTATCACAAACTGGCTACATTCTGAACTCTTCTTGTTGAATACGGTGGCTCGTCTATAGATTTTTGTTATGCCTTGCAAATTATCATAGAAATTTACTTTTCCTGTTTGAATAATAATGATTTATTAACTGTATACAAACTTGTCCACAAGTAGAAAACATGGTTTTTGTAGATTGAAATCATATACTGGTCCTTCTCAAAAGAAGACACACACAAAAAGAACATATTATCTGGAAATTTCATCTGTTTTAATTAAACTTTGGACCTTTATTGTATACTTTATAAAATACTTCGTATTTATTCACATTTCATTGTATCTTAATACATATTTTGCTAATTGTTTATGCTTGTTCAGTGTCCATACACACCCTTTTTAGTCCTTTTTTGACATTTCAGTGGCTATGGTTCTCTGTTTTGGTTTTGTGGGGGGACAGGGAGCTCATATTATAAAGCAATGGTTTAATCTTCAACCTCTCCTGATGATCTTTCATTCCAGTGTACAAAATGGCACCCTATTTTGTTTTACGGTGCAATTCTATGCAGTGTTACTCCAGGGAAATCAATGGGAATAGGCATAGGATAGCACAGTTCATCTTGTATAGAGGTTGGATCCTAAGATGCCCTTTAGCTAAGTGAGAAGTCTTCCATCCACAAAGAACACAAAGATTTCTCAGTGAAAGGAAGATAAGCAACTTCCGATTATAGACAGAGTCTTCTGTGAATGGAATATGAACAGAAGAACTCTGATTTTTAATTTAGTTATAGATCTGGGGTCCCCAACCTTTTTGAGCCTGAGGTCACATTTGGAAATCTGATATAGCATACCGGTGGCAACAACAAAATGGCTATCAAAGACTGGCTCCTGCAGGAGGTGGAGCCAGCCACAAAATGATTGCCACAGCTTAATTCAGTAAAATAGTGCTGATCCTTGTGTTGTGGTGGCAGCTGCTATCAAAGCAACATTTTTTAAAAAATCTGCACAACCAATCAGATCTCCAATAGTCAATCAGAAGCCTTGCTGGGCAAAATCTCAACCCGGCTCTGCCCACTTCCTAAAAAGATGAATGTCAGAAAAGGTCTCAATAAATGCCATGGCTCCCCCCGGGCACCATACTGGGGACCCTCAGCCTAGATCTGCCCTTTCCAAAGCCCAGATCATAAAGACCAGAGGTCTTCCTAGTATCGAAAGGAACAGGTGCATGATCCTCCCCATCATCACACATATAACATATTGCATTAAATCCACATGGATGCACAATGACTCCATTGTTGCAATTTCTCAAAAAAAAGGGAGTTGTGCCGTTTCATCCTGCTCTTTCTAAGGTTCCCTGGTGTACAGCTAGATCACAATATTTGTAGGAGTGACTTGTATAGGATAGAAGGGATTATATCCATTGCTTTTAGAACCATTAGTCTTCATATTGCAACTGTTACAGTGGGCTCATGTGCTGAAATATGACTCTGACCCAATAACAATCACAGTGGCGATACGTTCAGGGAGGGCAGATTCTTCAGTGCCTACCAGCCATGACATTTAAAGGGAAATACTATCTCCAAAGATACGAAACCTCTCTATTTCAGTTGCCGGGAGGCAACATCAAGGGGAAGGGTCTTGGCCTCTGTGTCCTGTTTCTTGATCCTCCAAGGCAACTGGTTGGCTACGGCATGAGAAAGGATGGTAGACTAGATGGAACTTTTCTGATCCAGCACAATTCTTCTTATGTCCTCACAGAGCAGAGGGAATGAGGGGTTGACTTTTAAAAAGCAAAAAAGGCATTCTTGTGAGGAATGCTGAAAATTCTCCTCCCTGCAGCTTGCATACTCTCAGACCATCTCTGAAGGTACTTTCCCCATGTCTGAGGAATGTATATCAGCAATAACACTGAGATACAAGCCCTCGGAGGAAGAGACATTAAGGAGATAATAAAGGGGGGGCGGTTTAGCTCCCCTCTCCTGTGTGCCCCTTTTGCTTTTAAAGACAGATCTCACCATCCCCTTCTGGGCCAGATCCAAATACATGGAACTATCTCTGCCACATCTTGCTCTGGCCCAGATTTTCTCACTTGAAAACTTCTGGTTCTCATAATTAAACTAGAGCACATCGATGGCATCCATCAATTCATAGGGAAGGAAGTTCTATTAAGCCTGGAGTGATTTATTTGCCAAAAAAAATCCTATAATTGTTTCAAACTTTCCCTCCCATCTATAATTACTATCCAACTGTTAATAGACTTATTAGGCACCACTTCTAAGGACCATCTGCCTCCAGGCATCTTTAGGTCACTGCTGCCAATTTCCCATATTATACAGCTGAAAAGGCACGAGCTTGGACAAATGACAATTTCTAACAGTCACTGCCAAATGAAAGAACTGCAGTCTTTCTAAAATACATTTTTTGGAAGGCAATTCATAAATCCTTCCTGTCCGGATATCGAAACATCTACGCCAGGCTGAAAAGGAAGGCTGAAAAAAGAACAGAGGAAACCTGAAGAAATAACAGCAAACTTAAGTATGCATTATTAAAAAGCAAAAAGAAGGAGATTAGGTTGAGACACCAACAGAGGATCCTAAACAGTTACATCCTCAGAAGTCCATTGAGGTCAATGGGCACAGAAGAGTGTAATTCTGAGTGTACTCCAGCTAACATGTTCATGACGTGAGTACTCATTTATTACTGTTGGGCACAACCCACTAGGACTTTTTAAAGACCAAACTATTTTGGCATGGCTAACAGTTATTCTCAGCTTATATCAATGTGTAGGAGAATGTCTCAATGCCATGTTCCTGCACGACTGCCATATTTTTTCCATTAGGATTCGTGCAAGAGAAATTTCTAAAAGATAATGCTTACTGTAAATAATTCAGAATGCCCTAGAGTCAAGTTCAGTGGCACCTTAGAGACCAACAAGATTTTGGGGGTATAAGCTTTCAAGAATCAAAGTGTCCTTCACCATAACTTCTTGAAAGTCACACAACTGCATTTTTGGGGTGGACTTCATGATTATGATTTGTATATCTTTTGGTGAATATTTATTTATCAAATTTATATCCTGACCTCTATCCTCCAAATGGGACTCGGGACAGCTAACAGCATATAAAATACACCAATTAAAACAACACAGATATAATAAATTGCCTTAAAAATATAAAATGGTTAAAAATCTATCCCCATTAAAAGCTATCCACTATTAAGCAGGGTAGAAGAAGAAGAAGAAGAGATTGGATTTATATCCCGCCCTTCACTTGGAGTCTCAGAGCGGCTTACAAACTCCTTTCCCTTCCCCTCCCCACAACAGACACCCTGTGAGGTGGGTGGGGCTGAGAGAGCTCTTGACAGAAACTGCTCTTTTTCAAGGACAGCTGTGCCAGAGCTTGTGACTGACCCAAGGTCACATCAGCAGGTGCAAGTGGAGGAGTGGGGAATCAAACCTGGTTCTCCCAGATTAGAGTCCGCGCACTTAACCACTACACCAAACTGGCTAGGATACTTGGATGGAGACAACACAGCTGAAGTATACCAGCTCCCTGGTGGATCATAGTCACTCAAAGGCTGCCTGAAAAAGAGCAGCCTTGCATGCCCTGCGGAACCTAGGGAGGTCCCACAAGGCATGCACCTATTCGGGCAGCTGGTTCCACAGGGTAGGAGCCACTACTGAAGGTCCTCACCCCTGTTGAAACAAAGAGAACAGTTCGTGGACCAGGGACCTTCAATAAATGCGAGATGAAGATTGGAGAAGACAAGGAGGATCATGCCAGGAGAGGAGGATGTGAAGGTGTGGTCCCAGGCCATTGGCTTTAAAGGTAAGTTCCAACATTTTGAATTGGCACTGGAAGATATGACACCCGAAGGTATGGTTCCAGGTGTCAGACTCCTGGTCAAGAGACCCCCAACAACACTCTCTTTGGCAGTGATTTGTTTATTGAGATATCAGCATGATCCAGGCTAGAACAGTACCATGTCAGAACTGAGGTTCAAACGGGACAATCCAAAGATATAGACAGTTCATACTAAGGCCCCTCTAACCTAACCAATCACATGTCGCAGCCATCCTACCTAGCTCTTGCATTCACTATCACCCCCCCCCCCACGCACACACCTG